>NC_134578.1:97828956-98147289 GCF_050947875.1 Dermacentor variabilis | reverse complement strand
GGAGTAGCGGGTGAATATTCATCACTAACGGTAATGTGCTTTCTTCAGCTTAACGTTATTGAAGAGTATTTGCTTTTTGAGCTTCAAAGAAGAGAATTTGGCAAGAAATTCTCAGCACATATTCGAGGTGCACCCGGCGAGCTTGTGTGATTTCTCGATCATTATATCCGAGGGTGACATTTTCGAGCAGGGTGAAAGCACATTGACGAACTTTTGCTGCGACTGAGCCCAGGCCTCAGGCTGGGCGTCTGATAGGCCGCAGAATAGAGGGTTGTCTCTCGCTGCATGACTTCAAGCTTAGCTTGCTTAGGGCGCTGTTTAATGTTTTCACCCTTGATTCGATCAATCGACTGGCGAAGACACTGTGCGGTACCTTCTACTCGAATTCCTCAAGCGCGACCGTTTTGGGCTCAACCTCCCTTAATCTGTTGCCTATAGCTGTTTGATTTTCCTGAAAATTCGCCTGTGTTTCTTCAAGGTCATTAGCAGACTCCGGCAGAAATCCATCTGGTCCCTTTCCACTTTTTTGTTCGTGTGTTGACCGTTTGTAACATTGCCAACATATCAAATTGCTTAGACTGGGAATCAAGGACAGGGCCCTGCGCTTCGGTTTGACATCCCGTGATTGGCCCAGGATTGAGCTCGACATCCCCTGACAACATCAGCAGTTGGGTTGCAGCGCCAAAGCACTCAAGGAACACACAAAAAAATACTCCCGCATGTGGGACCTGCAACACAAAAACAATATTTCATTTCTTCGCATACATAGCTGTAAGATAACCAACCTGGACGAAGAAGCAGAGAGGATTAGTAAGCCACATCGCAGTGCTGTTCACACACCCACCAAGGGCGCCGGGTCCCGCTAGCGCTTGATATAGGCAGCAGAAGATGATGCTGGCATTCATACTAATCCTTGGTAGGGCAGAGGGATGAGGGTGAAAATATGTCCGTTGCGCGGCGAAGCGTATTCTCTTGCGTAGTTGGATTCTCCGGATAACTTGCTCGAGTCATGAAGATAGCTGTACGGTGCTGAAGTGAACCCTTGCCGTAACCTGGACGAAGAAGCAAGGCGGAATAGCGGTGCTGCTCACACTCCCGCTTATGCAATATGCGTTATGCAACATAAATACTTCATTCGAAAGTACCGCCAGAGAGGACGGCAAGGATTCAACTTTTTTGCATGTATACTTCAGCAACCGATTACATTTTCGGCTAATGCCAAGTGGGTGGAAATAAGTTTTCTCAGTCACTGCTCTTGTGCACTTCTAGTGTCACAGTTTCTGAATAGCATAACTAATGTGCTCGTAAAATAATGACAAGCAGTGTGTTTCCCATTGATTGGACTTTGCTTTATTTCTGCCATTAGGTTCACATTCTATATTTGTGACGAACATCCCGATTCGCTTACAAGAGGTACGAAGCAAAAATACGTTATGCAAGCGAGACAATGCACGACGTGAGTGAACCGCGCCAATGATTTACCGTCCTCCACCGGCGGGCCGCGCAATTCCATATGGTAGCCTTGAGCCATCCGCCACGCAGCCTAAGGCACCATGGACATTGACGTGAGGAAGGCAAGTACAATTTGTTCCGCATGATTCTCCTTGACGCCTTCCGTTGCACTAATCGGGGGAAAAAGAAAAGCAGGCTTTAGGTTAAAAGTAGCGCTCTTTCGATATATCAAGAGTTCGATAAAGCTCAGAGTTCATGAATAGAGATTCAAAAATAAAGCAAAGCTTTCAGTTTTTATTTCGTGGCCTAGAATTTGTGTGCCATTCACCAAAACTTGACGCTTTATTGCATATCAGTTACATCGAAGAAAACTTCAACCTGGTACTTCAGGCTACCGCTGCTTTCCATAGTTATTTCGACGTAGCTGCATATGAATTGTTTGTAAATTCAAACATGTACCTCAGGTAGCTACATAAATAGGCTTTAGATGTCCTTCATCGAATCAACTGAAGTCAAAAATTGGGTCATTAGATGAGATCAGGTTATGTAAGAGGATGAAATCTACAAATATTCCTATGGCGTGCTTTCGGTGCATGTTGAAGAACCCCAGCAGAGGGAAATCAACCAAGAGGCCTCAAATGCATTTGTTCCATAACAGACGAGCTGCTTTGAGGGCTAAATTGGGGGAAATTTTCATTCCTAATTATTTGTGTAGCGACCTCTTATCAAGCTACATCCCGCTGAATACTGAAGTGTGGGCTTTTTTCCCTTTCATGGGCGAGCGCTTTTCAGCGTCTAACAAATGTTACCGCTCAGCGCGGGACGCATCCGCATGTATCGGAAGTTTCCGTGAGGTTATCGATGGTACTGTTGTCCTCGAAACTTGTGTAATCTGACTGTGCGAAGCGAATTGTGTAGAACTTCCGGGAAGGCGCGCTCACACCGCCGTTTACTCTGGAAGCTTCCGATGCATGCGGGCGCGTCCCGTTCTGAACGTTAACATTCGTTAGACGGGGAAAAGCGCTCACCTGTAAAAGATGGAACAAGTCAACGTGTCAATACTGTTCTGTATTTATGTGAATTAAAAAAATTAACATTGGAGCACCACACAAGAAACTTATAAACGAATAGCTTTCGCCTAATTTAGAGGCATATATTACAGCATCTAAATTTAGGTATGACAGATGTCACCCGTTAGGAAAACATTTCATTTACTCAGAAATGCAGATAATTTTTTTCTATCTCGTAGTGCATGTGCTGTTTTATCAGTACGGTATGAAGTCGGTATTAACGAAAGTGAGAAAAAAATATTGAAAGATGGTGCGATAGAATTGTCTCTTTCCTTGCACATTATCAAAAGAGCTAAGTGCGAAGTTTGATACGAGCATAGCAATCAGACGTATATCTTATAATTTAAGGAAACACACTGGGAACGAAGACCAGCAAATATACCGTCATTTACGAATGCGGT
The DNA here is from genome assembly GCF_050947875.1 of Dermacentor variabilis. Classification (NCBI taxonomy): domain Eukaryota; kingdom Metazoa; phylum Arthropoda; class Arachnida; order Ixodida; family Ixodidae; genus Dermacentor; species Dermacentor variabilis. Next base: position 98,144,366 of record NC_134578.1, on the reverse strand, counting down.
TTGAATTTCTTCGTACTTCACCCACGTCCCGGGAGCAGTCTGTCTGTCTTTCTGTCTATGTCGCTAACCGCTTTCCTGCCAACTTGAGTGACTGGATAGTCCATGGTTCAGTGGGTAACGCATCGGGCTGTGGTGATGAGGGCATAGAGTTCAGAACTAGCATCGGATCATCTTGACTCACTAAATATACGCCGGTGGGTATGTGCCCCTCTTTTTGAATCTCTTTCACGCCACCAGTTATAGACCACTGGATGTGTGCCACTCTTCAAGGAACAATTAGAAGTCATGAATATGTGCAACTGGGGATGTGACTCTCATCAAAGAGCCTCTTTTACTCCAACTTGGGTGACTTGGTAAGTACACTAGTACATACAAAGCTAATGTATGTGCCGCTCTTTAATGACACAAAATAAATTTGATTCGCGAGACTCGGAAAGATAGGAGGACTCGGACACGGCCTATACGCGGACGACATCACCCTTTGGGTGGCGGGTGGAAGCGATGAGAATGTGGAAGAGATCGTTCAAAGAGCAGTAAACACGGTCGAAGACTACATCAAAGACAAGGGACTGGGATGCTCCTCTTAAAAATCAGAACTTCTGCTCTGTAGACCCACATGCCGGGGTCGAAAAAGCATTAAGGAAAGGCCGGGCATTGTGGTCACAGTAGAAGACACCACAATAACCATAGTGGAGAGCCTGAAAATACTGGGACTCCACATATCGGAAAACGGCCATAACGGAGAAACCATTGGACTACTTGACAATAGTGTTCAACAAACAATTACGCTAATAAAGCGGATATCCAACAGGCACTATGGCCTGAAAGAACACAATCTCATCCGATTAATGGAAACATTCGTAACCAGTCGCATTGTATATGTGGTCCCTTACCTCATGCTCTACGCTGCGGAGAAAGCCAATATAGAATGCATTATCAGAAGGGCGTATAAGCAACCCTTGGGACTTTGGGAGGAGAACTGCCGGGCCGAGCAGGTGACACGCAACAAATACTGAGAACGGAAAGAGACCGGATGACTAGCTTTAACGAGATCACGAAACACTATTAATTGGGAAGGGCCGATTACCCGCCGGCACACTTCTCGCTGAGTAGACGGCAAGCGACGACATGGCGCGTCTTACAAACAGATACATATCCGAAACCGGTGGCCTACCGATGCTACTACCAGGATCCTTGCACGGATAGATGTAGATTTTGTCAAGAAAGGGCGGACTTACAACGTATGGTATGAGTCTGGCCTCGGACACCCACACAGAATAAAATAAGCAAGACCAGAGAGCAGTGGGAGACCGCGTTACTCAGCTGGGCACCGGAAGACCAACTCAAGGCAATCCAGCAGGCCGAAGGGGCCGTCAGGGCCCAAGGGCTCGAGGCCGTCATCTAGGTAGAGAGGCCTAGCTCTCAAATCTGCTATGCACAAATAAAGTTTATTCCTCCTCCTCGCCAACCCGGTCCTGCGAAAGTAGATGTCCAGCGAAGCGGTTGAACACCACAACTACAACTGTCTGATGGGGTACGCAATGCTGTATTGCTTTCGAGTAATGCTAGTAACAGTAATTTTGACAGCACTCCGTCGCTGGTCACATTGCCGTTTCTTTTTCCCTTTGCCGCTCGTCGTATTGACGCTGCTCCTCGGGAGCCCTAACTATGCTCTGCCTACTCATAGTGGACATGCAACAGCAATGAAATCAGTTGCTAGGCTGATTCTTTTATATCCGAAAGGCTGGTCACGTGCCTTCTCACGTCACAAGCTGCTGGCGCCGCGGCCGCTCGCGCAATAGTAATCTTTATCGTGAAACGTATAGCGGAGGGAGGGGAGCATTACGCGCTTCGCATTGTTCTCAGCAACGTCTTATCACCAATTATGTGGTTCGGATGCCTGTTTTGTGGTGTTTCTTTATTGAAACGAAATGCTGTTGTGTATGTTATATGCGTGAGTCCAAAGAATGTGTGCACATTTTGCTGCACTATTCGGAGTGCCTGAAAGCTCTTCACCTCCGCCGCGGCAAGGTCCGTTGATGCCTTGCATCCGAGATCGGCCCACATTTTCGCCCACGCAACACCATACCAAAAATGTTCCCTAACGATGTGCTGGCAGCTTCGCTGTAAACACTCTAACTTTTGCCGGTGCAGGGTGAAATGGAACCTGTGCCATATCTATTCAGAAAATATTTTCCTAATGGTTCGTACACTTTCGACGCACGCAGTTTGCCTGCGTCCTCTCTACATGTTACACCACATCCAGAAGGAAGCGCGAGGGAGAAACACGGCTGCATACACTCCTTATTCATGACGTGCTTTGGCGGTGGCCATTGGGCGTTTCGCGACACTGTTTCTGTGTTAATCGTACTAAGGTCCATAATCAAAATGAAATGGGTTCCGCTGAAATTTTTTGCGCGATGCTTCAAGGGCTCAAGTTTCATCAAGCGACACACAATGACCATTTGCTTACGGAACAGCATCAAACTTAAGCTTAAGTAGTGACGAGTACTAAATTCAAAAATGACCACTGAGTTTGACAAGTTACAGGAATTAATACAGCATGCCATGATAACTTCGGCAGCAGGTTATCTCCTCAAACGCGTGAAGGCGAAAGCCTGCTGCACAATTGGTAATGTACTGAGTTATACGATCTCAAGGGTCACACTCCTTGCAAGACAAAGTGAGCCGCAGTGTGAAGTAAACTTACCAAGTTTTAGGTCCACCTACTCAACGACACATGCGAGCGCCTAATTCACTTCATAAACCTTCTTTCGTTCTTTTTTCCCGTCTCTCTTTAGTTTTTTGTTTCATTTCTTCTTTCTTTTTTATCTTTTCTTCGTTCTTTCTTTTTGTCTTTCTTCATTCATATTCATGCAATGTACTGCACTGCAATGTACCGCTCCGCAAGAACTACCAACCCTAGTCGCACAACGGAATAAGTGTTTAGATAATCAATGCCAAAGCTTTGTACTCTCCTGAACGCCACTGTGCCCTTCTTTTCGTGTTAACGGTGACAAGCTGAACATTGCAGTTCCGTCTTTGGTCAAATGCACGCGTGGGGAGCTACTCCTATGAAGTAGCACTTAACTGCAGAGCATATAGGTGGAATGTGATGCCCACGGATTCTTGTGCGGATACTTGAAGTGAACGCTGGCATTCGGTGAGTGTATACTTCAGTGTGCTCGAGCCGGGAGGCGAGCTTGGAGGCAAGTGATATAGGGGTGTTGATAATCTCGGAAGCCACGCTGTTGGCAAAGACCTTTCTAAGCGCGCTTTGGTTGCTGGTGTAGCCCTGGTTCATTTGAAAATACCTTTTGACCTTATTTTATTTTATTTTATGCTATTATAAATACGACCTGTTAAATCCTGTTTCGCATCTACACAAGTAATATTACAAAACTCCTCAATTTATTTCCTTTTTTTGCAGTCGATGGAATGCGATGGCAGAGACTGTCTAGTGTGTTATATGGTTGAAACCTAAGTGAGCTGAGTTGAGAAGTCCAGATTTCTCTTGTGCATGGCTCAGATAAATTTGGAGGCAAAAAATAATTTTACGTATAGTCCACAATTTCGAGAACTGTCCAATTTATATATAGTTCACCCTTCTGGTCTTTCCTGGTTGCCCCCACAGTCACGTGCTCTTGAGCAAATAAAGACGATTGAATGAAAGAAGACGGCGGAACTGTTTATCATTTATTCCGCGTTTGTGCACCTTAAGACATAATAAAATATTGCTTTCATGGCGAAAAATGTTCGTTGCATAACATGCATAATGCACTTACATTAGGGGCGCAAGCTTCTGGATGTGCTGCAGCATCATCTGGGACTCCAGCACTGTAATCAAAATAAATAATTTATTATCATACGCGGCTTGAGCATAAACCTCCAGGCTAGCCAATCTCAGCTTAAAACTCAATCAAAATCATGTATTCAGAAATGAATAGCGTACTCGCAGCTCAATTCCGAAAAAAAAATGTGCTTAACAAGAACGAAAAAATGTTGGGAGGAAATCAATGCAGTTAAAACTAAAGCTATGCATTTGTAAAGGGAAAAGTAGAATGTAAAGAAATTCAAAAAGTTCGCATCTTCGAGAGATTGTATACCACGGCAATAACAGCGTTTGCAAGGGACAACTAATGACGTACGCCTACGATGCCCTTATCTGCCCACGTGTGTGTTAATGGCTCCATTGCTGTCGTCAAGGGCAGGTCCATATATATATGTTGTGGGAAGTTATAAGCCATTCTTTGTCATCTGTACATGACCATCATCATGTGGGGTTCATATGGGGTTCTCCTTCATCATCGGTTGTGGGGCTGGCTCTCGAGTGCGATCTGTGCTGTGGGCATGATCGGTTTGCCCAATCTTTGACGCGGAATAAACGTCGTGATAACTGCTGCGTCACAAGTGGTGGAGTGTGCTCTTCGGTCCTCCGTCCTCTGCCTCCCCGCTCAACCTCCTGGAGCTTCGATCGGGTCACCGATTGTGCCAGCTGTCCGCCAGCATGTCGCAGGACGAGCCAACAGGCACTTCTACTTCCACCATCTCGGCCTCGGCTAGCCAGCCTCTCCGTATTGTGTTGTCAGTGGGCACCAGCGTGATTCCCATCTGTTTGCTGGACCTCACAGTGAAGACGTCGAGGATTGGCTGGACGACTATGACCGAGTCAGTTCGGCTAACCGTTGAGACGATGCGTCCAAGCTACGTCACGTCGCCTTTTATCTGACAGGAGTAGCGAAGACTTGGTTTTTCAACCATGAGGTTGATTTCACGAAGTGGGGCGCTTTCAAACAGCAACTCCGCCAAATATTCGGCACACCGGCTGTTCGTTCCGTCCTCGCAAAAAAGATGCTCGACACCCGCAAGCAACAACTCGGGGAATCTTATACGTCGTACATCGAGGTTGTGCTTGCTCTTTGTCGGCGCGTGAACACGGCCATGACCGAATCTGACAGGTTTTGCCGTATCCTCAAAGGAGGAGGAGGAGGCTGTCTAGGTCCGCATATTCGCTTTTGTCTTCCTTCCTTATTTTGCGGAAGGCGTCCCAGTCGGTGACCTTAAATTCTCTCGGTGGTGTCGCCTTGACGGGGATCGTCACCGCCGGTATGCAGTGGTCGCTGCCGAGGTTCTTGTGCAGGTTGCGCCACTCGGCCCCTCGCACGTTCTTTACGAAGGTCAGGTCGGGCGTCGTGTCCCGCGCCACCGACGTGCCTAATCGAGTTGGATAGCGGGGGTCGGTCACCAGCTCTAGCGAGCACATGGTGACCGCCTCCAATAGCCGTTCTCCCTTAGGCATTGGCCTTGCATAACCCCAGGCTCCGTGGGGCGCGTTAAAATCTCCTGCGACTGTTAGCGGTGCCCCCCTGGCCATTGAGGCCGCCTTCGTTATTATCGACGTGAACGATTGTCTGCGATCAGACGGCGGGCTGTACACGTTCACTACGGTATCCTCAAAGACAACGGAGCTATTGCTTTCAATGTTTTAGCCATCAAGAACCCCGCTACCATCGCTGATATCGTCGCTACTTGCCAGCGCCTTGGCGAACTAGAATCAGTATGGTTGCAGCCAGACACCACTGCAAACAATACAGGCGACAACCCTAGATTTCGAGCAATGATACGCGCAATAATTCGAGAAGAGCTACAGTATTTTGGCCTAGCCGCAAGGCCTATGCCTTCTCATGCCTCGGCTACCAATCTGCGAGACGTTATTAAGGAGGAATTGGCGCCCATGGCTGGTGCAGCGTACACGGACCCTCTAACCCCTACGGCCCCACCAACGTACGCACAAGTAGCCGCAGTTAATTCAGTCGTCGTTGCACCGATGCCTCCAAAACCAACACCGGCCCACATGGCTTCCATGACTACCAGTGCACCTACCCAAACCAGCTATCCGCAGTGGCGTCCTCCTCGTCCCATCTGCTACTACTGCGGCTTTCCTGGAAACGTAGCACGCTTTTGCCGCAAGCGCCAGCAAGACGAGCGTCCCGGATATGACGTATACGAACGGGATGACTTTTCGCCTGGAGCAACTTTACAACGTCTAGGGAGCTTCCATGACCAACGCCCTCCTTATGGCCCACCGCGCGGTCACTCTCCATCGCCTACTGTAGCATCCCAGACTGCTGAGACGTACCGTCCAGCGAGACGCCGGTCGCCGTCACCCCTTCGTCGCTCTACGTCCCCACTGACACCTGCTGCTTAATTCGCCGTGCGTGGTCCGGAAAACTGAATTATGCAGCTTTTGGAGGAAAGCTGCATCGAACGACAGGACAGAAATTCCTCAATCGCGTCCGTGCAATATGATATTGGTTGTAGTAGAAGGTGTACAAGTAGAAGCTTTTATAGACACGGGTGCTAGTGTTTCATTTATTCACCGTGAATTGTGTTCGCAGCTTCGGAAACTTACGACCCCCTATGATGGACCTATGCTACTCGCTGTTCAAGAGGCCGCCATTCGACCTATCGCCATGTGCACTGCTCGTATTTCCATCGATGGACTTCTGCATTACGTACAATTGGCAGTGCTAAGTTCGTGTGCCCAGCAGCTCATATTGAGATGGGATTTTCTTTCAACGGCCTCCGCGTCCATCTGCTGCGGGCAACGCGTTCTTCACATGACCGACACGACCTATTCACTTCGTGCAGATGACGCATCACTTAGCTTGCTTGCTGCAGAAGATACCGCGCTGCCTCCTCGCCATCAAAGCATCGTTACCATCACGCCTGACGTCTTTGACTGCGGCGACGTGCTTGTATTACCATCTGTACGCTGTCGCGCAAGAGGGATAGCCTTTGCATCAGGGCTAGTTCGGTTTGATCACGACTCTGCACTTCTCTACGCGACAAACCCGACATCCGAAAAGATTCTCATCCCTAAAGGCACTACATTGGCTTGCGCCGCTGAATCGGAGTCTATATCTGTTGTTTCCATTCAACCAGCTTCCTCTGAAGAGCTTTGTACCGGACGGGCCGCATCTCCTTCAGCTCTTGCAGCTGCCATCAGTTCCGACCTGACACCTTCGCAGTCACAATTGTTTGCTTTGCTCCAAAAAACATGAAGCTTCGTTTGACGCGCATTTAGCTTCGTTGGGAAAGACTTCGATTACGACGCATAGGATAGAGACAGATGGTACATCCATCGTGCGCCGTAGACCACATCGAGTATCGCTAGCCGAGAGGAAAGTAATTGACGAGAACGTCACCGACATGCTTCAACGGAACATAATAAGCCCTTCTGCTAGCCCTTGTTTTTCCCTCCCCTTTGCTTTGGTTCGAAAAAACGGCTCTGTTCGATTTTGTGCCTACTACCGAGCACTAAACAAGATCACATGAACGGATGCCGTGAATAGACTATGCCGTGGTTTCCCTACAGGGTGCCGAGTACTTCTCCAGCATCGGTCTGCGTTCCGGCTACTGGCAGATACCTATGCATGAGGACGATAAAGAGAAAACAGCGTTCTCCACACCAGATGGGCTCTACGAGATTAATGTCATGCCATTCGGCCTCAGCAACGCGCCCGCAACGTTCGAGCGCATGAGTGACACCGTTTTCGCGGCCTGAAATGGAAGACTTCATTGTGCTACCTGGACGATATGGTTGTTTTCTCGTCAACCTTCTCTCAGCACCTGCAAAGTCTGGATGAAGCTCTCACGTGCCTTGCTAACGCTGGACTTCAGCTAAAAACCAATAAATGTCATTTTGCGAGCAAGACGATAAAAGTACTAGGTCACATTGTGAGCAAACATGGCATTCATCCTGATCCTGACAAGGTTTCGGCAGTTCAGCACTTCGCTCGTCCCGAAAACACCAAAGATTTGCGTAGTTTCTTAGGCCTCGCTTCCTTTTCTCATAGATTCATACGAGGCTTTGCCTCAATAGGGTCACCTCTGCACAAATTACAGGGTTCTAATGTTCCCGTTGTGTGGTCTCCCGAATGTGAATCTGCTTTCGCCTATCTGAAGCGCCCTCTCACATCTGAACTAGTACTACGCCATTTTGATGAAACTTCTCCTACCCTCCTGCATACGAATGCTAGTGGTCATGGCATTGGTGGCATTCTCCTACAGCGAGACGACACAGGGTCGTCGCATACGCAAGTCGCGTTCTAAGAAACCCCGAAAAGGATTACACCATCATGGAGCAGGAATGCCTATCTATCATTTGGTCTGTGTAGAAGTTTCGGCCTTATCTTCACGGTCACCATTTTACAACCGTTACAGACCATCATGCATTATGCTGGCTTTCAACGCTGAAGAACTTGTCTGGACGACTTGCTCGGTGGATTCTTCGTCTGTAAGAAAACGACTGTACTATTACCTACAAGTGCGAAAAAAGCCCCAAGATGCAGACGCGCTTTCTCGCTGTCCGCTTCCAACGACACCATACAATGGACCTCAAACTACCATCCGTGACAAGCTTTCGCACGATCCCTCCTCACATGCTTTCTTGTTGGCCACTGTCGACGAGATGCCTCCACACGACAACAAATCATTCCAATCTCATCAACTTGCCGACTCTTACTGTCGGCGCATCACAGACCACCTTCAAGGAGCTTCGCGCCCGCCTAACGCACGCCTTCGTCAACAGCTGACGCAAGTTAAGATTGACAACCGTGTCCTATACCGTCATGTTTATCACCCTGACAGTCAACGCTGGGTTCCTGTCCTGCCACGTTATCTACGTGCTCATGTCCTGAAGGCTTCTCCCGACGACATGACTTCTGGTCACCTTGGTTTGCAGAAAACCTATGACCGCATCAAAGGTCGCTTCTACTGGCCTGGATTGTCCGCCAGTGTAGCGAGGTATGTCGCTTCCTGCGCCCTATATCAGCGTCGAAAGCTCCCTACATCAGCTCAAAGCGGACAACTGCAACCGGTTCCTTGTCCGTCGCAACCATTTGAGGTCGTTGGCGTTTACCTGTATGGTCCTCTTCCTGTGACTCTCACCGGTAAACGATGGATTGTGACAGCCGCCGATCACTTGACACGCTACGCCTAAACAGCTTGTGTGAGTTCTGCCTCAGCATTTGAAGTTGCTGCATTCATACTTCAAGCCTTAATACTGCGTCACGGTGCTTCTCGTGTCCTCCTGAGCGACTGTGGAAAAGCATTCCTCTCGCAACTAGTAGACGAAGTGCTCAGAGCCTCCGGAACCACCCACAAGACTACCTTCAGTTACCATCCGCAAACCAGCGGTCTCACAGACCGATTTTATCGAACGCTGTCAGACATGCTAGCCATGTACATCGACCCGGATCACAGAAACTGATACGCAATTTTGCCATTCGTGACTTTTGCATATAATACCGCCGTTCAACGCACGACCAGTTACTCGCCATTCTACCTTGTCTATGGTCATTCGCCCTCTTCCTGTCTTGACGTCTCTTTCTTCGCCCCAGCTGTCCATCAATGTCTATCCTCCTGTGAAGAATATGTGTCCCGCATTCTGCGTTGTCGCCAGCTCGCCCGCATCAACACCGAAGCACGGCAACAGGACCGCAAGCAGCATTACGACGCCTCTCATGGCATCGTGTGCTTCCACCCTGGGGAGGAAGTGTTACTCCGGAAACCAGTTCGTAATCCTGGCTTGTGAGACATTTCAGCTTCGGTTCATCGGCCCCTACAAAGTATTGGAGCAGACTTCTCCGGTTAACTATCGCGTGGAACCAGTCAATGTTCCAAATGCCCGCCGCTCCCGCGCCGCTGAAATTCTCCACGTTTCCCGTATGAAGCCTTTCACGAGACGTTCGCTGCCCCTTTGAATTACGGCCAGGATTGCCACTCTCGCACGAGGTGACATTAGTGTGGGAATTTATAAGCCTTTCTTTGTCATGTGTACATGATCATCATCATGGGGGGTTCAGATGGGGTTCTTGTTCGTCATGGCTTGTGGGGCTGGCTCTGGAGTGTGATCCGTGCTATGGGCGTGGTCGGTCCGCCCAATCTTTGACGCGGAATAAACGTCGGGATAACTGCTGTGTAACTATATATATATATATATATATATATATATATATATATATATATATATATATATATATATATATATATATATATATATATATATATATATGTATATATATATATATATATAAGGTATCCACTTAAAACGCCTGTGTGTAAGCAGGGGCTTTCTAAGTGTGTCTGAGAGTTCGAAAATTACCGCTTCGCGGCTAGACTTAACGAGCGCAACGACTGAAGCCCAAGTACAAATCCTTCTTTTTGCCCTAGGAAGGCAAGCAAGAGAAATCTCGCGGGCATTTGGTTTGTCCGACAAAGATGAAAGGAAGCCCAACATCGTCAATAGGAAGTTCCACCACTTCCTAGCGAAGTATTGCTTACGGGAGGGCTTGTTTTCACCGCCGTGAAGAGAGTGCGGGAAATTCTATCGAAGAGTACTTCCCTGCTCTATATATACTACCTGGAAGATTTGACTTGAAGTCCTTCCAGGACACGATGATTAGCAAAAGCTTCGTTTCGAGACTTCAGGACGCGCTGCTACCCGATAGCCCTGCAAGTGGCTCCCGAGCTCACACTAGTCACGGGATTTGCTTAAGCAGGGTTTACGAAAAACCGCCCACGAGCAGCAACCACCACGTCGACAAGCAGAAACCCTTGCAGCTAGCATGGTAGACGAAATTGCCCTGAATGCCGTTTGAAAAGAACAATATTTAAAGCCTATGATCTGCTAAAGATTGAGTATGAAATGCACATAGTTTTGCATTACAAAATAATTTGATTCAATGTTATACTAAGTCTCGCTCAACATAATGACGGACAAATCCAAACTCAAGGCGTTAAAAAGGCTCTGGAGCTCGTCAGTTTTATTGATGAGCGAGCAACAGTTCATCGGTAAAACTTTTAAAGTATTCTCACCTATGACTGCTTTTAGCATCCGTGACGCGACAAGTTTGTAGCAATCCATGACTGCGTGTTTGAAATTCTATGTTATTTTAGCCACATCGGCTGCGCTTGATCTTTTCAGCGCGCGGCTACCTTCAATTTTTCTCGCAAATATTGGGCGTCGGCGACCCTGGACAAATTTCCAGTTGGCATCGCATTTCTTGTTGATTCCTTGTGCAAAGAAGCGTTTACGGTCCGAATAACACGTTCATTCATGAGTACAGGCGCTTTTGTTGCAAAGCCGAGTTGCTCATGTGAAAATATTTCTTTCTCGCTTTGTCGATAAGAGCGTTCCACTTTTGATGTTGAGCGAGTTGACCAACTACGTTCTTTGCGGACGGTTTGAAAGGAACGGTGGCTCTACGGCATGCTTCAATTTTTGCCGTGCTAATGTACTGCGTTACCAATTTTTCCCATTATCCCAGTCGACTTTTCGCCTGCTTCAACCGCTATTCCCTTCACTTCAATGTTGGCATTACCTGAGTGTTGTTCCTACTCTATGAAATTCCCATCATTTGCAATGGCCTGAGCAGCAAGCATGTCACATTGTTTCCTGAGATCTATGCTTTCATCGTTCATTTGTTTGTATTCTTCGTAGTCTTTCTTTGGTTATGCGTTAAAATCGTCATACTTGTCAACCAAAGATAAACTGAATCTGATTTCCTTGAGTTGATTGCACATGTCAAACTCAACACTATGTTATGCGGTTTCACGTGCGAAAACGACGATCTCATTATGAGGTACACCGTAGTGGGCGACATGGTATTTATTTCGACGACCATGCTCTCTGTAACGTGCATCTAAATCTACATGCAGGAGTGTTTTAGAGCGCAGCTCTTTGGCGTCCGTTCCTGGGTTTCGCGTCGTCGTCGTCGTCGGCGTCGGCGTCGTCGTCGGCCTCGTAACCAGCTCCGCCCCCCTTTCATCCCCCCAGCGCTAGCAGCGACCGACTGATACCGCTGGATGCCGCTGACGCCGCTAGAGAGTCAAGATAACGTGACTGCATAGAACACCGTCGCCGCCATGCAGAAAGAGGAGGAAAGGGTCCCCCCCCCCCTGTTCTTGTGTGGCGGATAGCTGGGGTTGACTCACTATCGCCGTCAGCGGCATCAGTCAGTCGCTGCTATCTCTTCCCTCCTCCCTTTATCGTGTTGTCCGCTTGCTGCGCGCGCTTCTGCCCCCATCGTTTGCCGCTGGGTGTACACGCCGCCCCCCTCCGCTTCCGCTTACTGCTGGTTGCTCTCGACGGCGGCGATGAGCCTCCGCTTCGGCGGCGCGAACTGCAGGGTCTTCTCGGCGGCGGCGATGAGCTTCTGCTTCAGCCTCGCTTACTGCTGGTTGCTCTCGACGGCGGCGATGAGCCTCCGCTTCGGCGGCGCGAACGGCAGGGTCTTCTCGGCGGCGGCGCTTAGCCTCTGCTTCCCCCACGGCTGTGACAACCTCGCGAGGCACTTGTATAGATCTCGTCTTTGAGAATCAAGCATTGGTGTACCAAGTCGAACATATATCAGTCTATTTCTCCGACCACAAAGCTTCCTTCATGACTGTCAAGAACTGTTAGTGGAGTCTTTGTTAAAGGAATACGTGTGAAAAATAAAAAAAAAATTATGTTATAGCGCATACATGTGTTGCTCGATTTCTTTGCCTCAATCTATCCAAAAGGTGAAACAGCTTATTTGCTGCGCTCAAATTTCGCATTAGGAAGTAACGTAATCGTCGGTAATTTTTTCATTTCGAGCACGTCGAACTGCGGCCACCGTGCCCGTGATGTGATCCCGCGACCTCATGCTTCGGAGCGCTATCATGTCGCGATCAAAGGAATTTTTGAAAGGGTTAAATTTAGGTTTTCCTTCTTTGTTGAAATCTCCATGCATGGGCACTAGCTCTTTGCATGTTTTAGCGGCGACCCTTTGAGGCTTGCACCGATGAGCTGCAACTTTAACCCCGTGCTGCCCAACAAAGGAAGGTATCACCGACTCGTTGCACAGTGGCATACAAAGCACATGAGTGCTCTCTACTTTGTTTATTTTGCTTGTATTTTTTACAGATGAAAGTAAGTCTGTTTCTGTGAATATTAAATATATATCCTGAACAATCGTTGGTGGTTCCGTTCGCCATGTTGTGCGTACAATACAACTGTCCGAACGACATGTGACCTACATACGCAGCGGCTTTCTCAAGCTGCAGATAGCAGCTTTTTACTCAGCGTTCGCTCTTTGTGATGTTCAAACTGTACCACGAAGAGCAATAAAGTACTATTGTATTGCTTTATGTGTTCGAAAATTTCGCACACTGTAGAGGTGGTAGCATAGGACGGCAATGTTGACTGCGGTTTGAAAGCGACGAGAAAAATACGTAAAAATATGTTGAGTACCATTTTGTGCAAAAAAAATATGATTTGGTTCATCATAACATTCAAGTGACTTTTCAACATGCAAACCTAGCAGCAACATCAGAATACCGCTTTCTGAAATTTCTGCATGGCGGAGACAGTGAAATCATGTCGGAAACCGTTGTTTTAAGTGAAAATAGTTTTTAAATTATTGTCAGTGCCTTATTTGTTTCATTGTTGACCGTCACGACTAAGCGACAATATTGCATTTTATCTCTATACAAATTTTATTTAAATGTGACCTGGTGTGATACAGTTCTCTAGGAGACGATGATGCAAGTAGATGACGGCCATGACGGCAGATATTGGGAGTGCAGAGATCAGGCTCATGGAATACGGACATTTTTCAGTGCAAAACACAATCTGCCTTATTTTTCCAGCTTCACCAGAAATCACCGCCGTTCCCAAACGACGAGGTCAGTTACACCATCTGCGTTTATCAGACACATGCGTGACAGGGACTAAAACGACGGTGGAAGATTTTCAGCCGCAGCTATTTCATTCCAGATGGTTTTGAACGTTTTCAGCAGTACCCATTAATTATGCCACTTCAAGATTCGCGAACGCCACTTGCAACTTGGCTCATATTTGTTACAAGGTTGATTGCCACTGAGTGGGAGGAGGCCGTTCGGTGAAAGTTAGCGATTCTGCCTACTCAACCAGCGTACAGGGAGGAATTCTTAGTTAGCTGCTGTGTGAGCAATCCGCTAGGGGCTGCTGTTCTTTCGTCGTTTTTCTTGTTTTTGCTTTCAGAGAAGCGTCCGTGAAGTGTTCTAGTTTTCGGCAAACTAGCAGAAATACTTTCTTCCTGACTGTCCTTGTTCTCGCTACTGTTATTCTCTTTTGTAACTGCCCACTACTAAACATATCCTTTTCCGACATGGGTGAAGAACATGAAGAATAGACCAGAGCTAGAAAGAACAGCACTGTATCAAAAACACTTTGTCGTCGTCCCCCTACACATACAAGATATGCATGAAATGCATTAAATCAAAGACGTCTCTAATGAGGCTGAAAATGTAGTAACGTTTCGGGATGGCAAACGGTATATCTTATTTGGGCTGGGGCTAGACATATTCCTCCAGGATTATACTTACTTGGAAAGGACCACAAAGGACGCTGCAGAAAGCAAGCAGATAATTGTAGCTTTCATTTGGAAGGTTTCGGTTCGGACTGAAAAATGAGAAATTTTCCCTGGTATTTTCGAACTCTGATATTCAGATTATTCGCGCTCACGCTCTTATTGAATGTGTGCATTTGTTTTGCTTTTGATAACAGAAAGATTGAGTACTATGTACCAATGCATTGTCTTTTTTTAATACTAGGCAAGAACTTAGACACAGCTAACAGCTGGTAGTTTGTTGCAGATGAGCAAAGAAATGGAAAAGCTGCAAACATGGACACAAAAGATACGATGAGGTTACCTGATCTATGATTGTGCTTTGTTACAGAAACAAGTGGAAACAAGGAACAATGCAGGTGCAGTGGCCTAAAGGATGGGTTGCTTTGAAGGAACTTTCACAACGAACTTCACTTGACAGATGGGGACGCGGTGGCATGACTCGGAATGTTCACTGGATTTCGCTACACGACGCGAAAAAAAAAAGAAACAAACACTGGCGCGTGCTTGCCGCATGGCTGTTATTTGGGACGAAACGGGCGAAAGGCATTTTGTTGAAAACGTACATAAAAGTAACAGCTGTTGCCGATATTTCCGTTTCAGAATAATTTGATCACAATTTAAGATCAGATAAGTATCCTTAAGGTGGTTGATGTGTTGAACTTGCACCAGTGCAGAAGTGTAAGCGCAGCTACCTCTTCAACTAGGCTCTAGTTGGTGGCAACCTTTTAAAGCGAGAGCGTTAAGGGCCCAGTGTCGCAGTAAACGTGGCGTTGGTGCAAACGCCGGCGTCAGCGGAGTTCTCTGCTAGCGAAAATTTCCGCATATATTTAGGTTGTAGCGGCAGCAGCATCGGCGTCGCACGAGAGATGACGTAGACGCTCCCGTCTACACGAAGCTCGAGCGGCTGGCACACTCCGGCACGGGCTAGCGTTCCGAAAGACATTAAAAAGAATGCTACGCTAAGCGATCGAGTGTCGGTTCTTCCTCTCCTTCGAGAGCCCGAGACTTTACCGGTCTACGTGGTCGGTCGTCGCCATAGTTTGGTGACTCCGGACGTGCTACTGCCATACGCTCCTGTGGTAGAGACGACCATGGACCAGACCGACGCTACGAGAGCTCAAGGCCAGAACCCTTCCGAGGAACGCGGTGAGCCCTCCTGTTCCGCCATGGCTGTCCGCCTCCCATAGTACTGGGACCAGCATCCTTCGGCGTGGTTTCTTCAGGCCGAAGCGCAATTTCAAGTCGCTGGTATCCGCTCTCAAGCCTCGAAGTTCCATTACGCCGTCGCAGCGCTCTCGCCCGCCGCCATTGACGAGATAGCAGATTTGTTGAACTCCCCGTTGTCTGCTGCCGCCTATGACGATCTCAAGGCAGCACTGCTACAGCGCACAGCAGCTTTACAGCGTTCTCGGATCCAGCAGCTTCTGTCCGCTGAAGAACTCGGCGACCGACGCCCTAGTCAACTTCTTCGCCGAATGAGCCAGCTGCTCGGACACAACGCGAGATCCATCGACGACACGCTGTTGCGCGAATTGTTTTTGCAACGACTCCCGGCTAACGTGCAGATGGTCCTGGCGACAGCCTCTACCATGGACCTTACCGGACTTGCCGCTTTGGCCGACAAAGTCATGCAAGTAGCTACCCCAACTATCGCAGCCACGTCACCGTCTCCGGGCAAAGCCGCCTAGAAAAAAATGTAAGGCCTCCGCACGCCGGTGTGACGTCATGCTAGTCGGATGGGCCGGACAGTCGACGCCGTCGGTGTCTCCGTGCCTAGGTTCGTTGCGCTGGCAGTGTGTCTCTTTGCGGGTCGCGGATACTATGGCATGAGGAAATTAGTGCTGTCCTTAAAGCAACCTATAAATTCAGATGCTTCGTTTCCAAAGCAAGACACGTATAGCTGACGCAAAAAATAAGGGGGAGCCGCTGGTTCACCGCAGTCAACACCACCATAGCAAGCAGCATTCTTTCATACCTTCCTTAGATTACTTGATTGGCAACATTTTTGGTTTTTGCGTGTATCGCAACACGACCTGCCTTATTGTGCTTGTGATGTTTGGTCGGGACTAAGACAAGCAAACTGCATGCTGCTTAGTCGCTCAACTTTAGACGGAACGAAAGAAAGAGGAAAACTGCATATTGAAGACACAGAATACACTTTATTCACAAATGATAAGAACTGCATTCAGAAACAAACATTTTAAATCTTCCACATACAATTATCATTCTCACTCTTCCATTGCTTAAAGAAGTCCTCGCTAGACACACGAATATCGAGGTTAATTTTATTGTGAAAATTTTATCATTATAGGGTCACGCACAACTAATTCTCAAATAGAATAAGCTTCCGTCTTTGTTGTACCATTTCTTGTGGTTATTTTATTTCCACCCGCCTTGTTTGCAGGCCTTATTGGTCTTCATAAAATACTGAGATAATGGTGAAAAGTAAGTAAAAAACGAGAGGCCTACTCTCAGTCCTAAAGGAAAACATGCAATTAATGGATTGCGGCAGCATGGAGAGTTCGAATCATAAACAGGTAGCACAATACACTCAAATAACTTTTGAGTTGGCCAAAATGCAGGGTTTAAATTTTGATAATGTCGGTAAATAAGTACTAGCTACGCCACAGGTTTTTTTTTACATGGGTTCTGTCAACACAAAACATACGTAGATGTTCAACAAAACAAACCTTCATGAATAAAAAATAAATAATAAGAAACATCTGAGGCCTTCAAGGTCTGCAATTTTCGGTCGTTCTTGGCGTTGCGTAATTTGTCGTTTACTGTGCGGCACAAATTGTTCAGCAGTGTATTCGCTGCAGCACTTACAACATGCCCCATTACCTCATGTGCAGGATGACCGAATTCACACACATCGACATCCTCAAAGTCATGAAGGGTAGCGAACACAAGGCCGATAAGAGAATCTTTCTGCCTAGGAAGGCTGAAAAATCGTACGGCATATTCTGGTGTCCTGAGCTTGTCCAATATAATTTCAGTAAAGAGTACATCATTAACTACAACTGCTCGTGGAAACTTCAGGCCATCCCTTGTCATCTTCGTGATTAATGCATTCTCAGGGTCATCTAGATCGACGTCTTGCATCACAAGGCTTTCACTGCAAGGTGCGCATGTCAGCTTTTTTAGAGCTGCATGGGCACAATAGCCGGCAACATAGGTTAGTGCCGGTAGCCTTGACTTTTTTTCTCAATGTCGGAGTCGGTCACAGTGACTTGAAACTGGCCGTTTCCTGAATGTACACTTGTCTCCAACGTGTTCGCGCTCGGTGGTAGTAGAATGTCCAAATCTGGCAGGTCCAGAACCTTCTGCAAACGCAATTTGTTTTCAGATTCATATATCTGCCTTATAGACACGTGGTAATTGGCACCAGACAATTGCCGGTACTTTCCAAAGCGATCCTCTAAGCTATCAGTTTGAAATTTGCCCAAAAGAACAGACTCGAAATGAAGCTCTTTGAGACAGTATATGGCAAGTTCGTGCAAGGCATGCGTAGTGTGGCTGAAAGCTATGTGCGTTTCACGTGTCAAGCGGCTAATGTCATGTTCGAGGCTTCTCCAGTGATCAAGCCATTGAACTATTCTCTCTAAGAATTCTAGTTGAGGACATGACGATGAAACTATTGGACCTTGCAATTGATCTCGCAACCGCTGTCCTTTTCTTGGCGTCTTGACGTTAACAATGTTCCACCAAGTCAAAATGGGGTCGACATATTGAGAGGTTTCCATTGCATGCTGGAACGTTGCAACACTGAGAGCAGCAACAGTAGACGAGTTAAAAATCTTTAAGACCAGTTTAACGTTCTGGTCACTAACTGCTGTGTCACTATATATATATATATATATATATATATATATATATATATATATATATATATATACGCAGGAAAGAGACGACGAACTTTTTGGGAGACTTCTTTTTCTTACTTAACGTTTTCGGCTGGTGGACCAGCCTTCGTCAGAGTACAGTAACGCATGGACAACACATACACAGCTTTAAAGGCACCGTATCACGAGCAGAGGGCGCGCTATCTACACTATATATATATATATATATATATATATATATATATATATATATATATATATATATATATATATATATATATATATATATATATATATATAAGGTATCTACTTAAAACGCCTGTGTGTAAGCAGGGGTTTCTAAGTGTGTCTGAGAGTTCGAAAATTACCACTTCGCGGCTAGACTTAACGAGCGCAACGACTGAAGTCCAAGTACAAATCCTTCTTTTTACCATCGGAAGGCAAGCAAGAGAAATCTCGCGGGCATTTGGTTTGTCCGTCAAAGATGAAAGGAAGCACAACATCGTCAATAGGAAGTTCCACCACTTCCTAGCGAAGCATTGCTTACGGGAGGGCTTGTTTTCACCGCCGTGACGAAAGTGCGGGCAATTTTATCGAAGAGTACTTCCCTGCTCTATATATACAACCTGGAAGATTCGACTTGAAGCCCTTCCAGGGCACCATGATTAGCAAAAGCTTCGTTTCGAGACTTCAGGACGCGCTGCTATCCGATAGCCCTGCAAGTGGCTCCCGAGCTCAGACTAGTCACGGGATTTGCCAAAGCAGGGTTTACGAAAAACCGCCCACGAGCAGCAACCGCCACTTCGACAAGCAGAAACCCTTGCAGCTAGCATGGTAGACGAAATTAATGGTAGACATTACAAAATAATTTGATTCAATGTTATACTAAGTCTCGCTCAACATAATGAAGGGCAAATCAAAACTCAAGGCGTTAGAAAGGCTCTGGAGCTCGTCAGTTTTATTGATGAGCGAGCAACAGTTCATGTGTAAAACTTTTAAAGTATTCTCACCTATGACTGCTTTTAGCATCCGTGACGCGACAAGTTCGTGACAATCCATGATGCGTGTTTGAAATTCTATGTTATTTTAGCCACATCGGCTGCGCTTGATCTTTTCAGCGCGCGGCTACCTTCAATTTTTCTCGCAAATATTGGGCCTCGGCGACCCTGGACAAATTTCCAGTTGGCATCGCATTTCTTGTTGATTCCTTGTGCAAAGAAGCGTTTACGGTCCGAATACAACGTTCATTCATGAGTAGAGGCGCTTTTGTTGCAAAGTCGAGTTCCTCATGTGACAATATTTCTTTCTGGCTTGGACGATAAGAGCGTTCCACTTTTGATGTTGAGCGAGTTGACCAACTACGTTCTTTGCGGCCGGTTTGAAAGGAACGGTGACTCTATGGCATGCTTCAATTTTTGCCGTGCTAATGTACTGCGTTACCAATTTTTCCCATTATCCCAGTCGACTTTTCGCCTGCTTCAACCGCTATTCCCTTCACTTCAATGTTGGCATTCCCTGAGTGTTGTTCCTACTCTATGAAATTCCCATCATTTGTAATGCCCTGAGCAGCAAGCATGTCACATTGTTTCCTGAGATCTATGCTTTCATCGTTCATTTGTTTGTATTCTTCGTAGTCTTTCTTTGGTTATGCGTTAAAATCGTCATACTTGTAAACCAAAGATAAACTGAATCTGATTTCCTTGAGTTGATTTCACATGTCAAACTCAACACTATGTTATGCGGTTTCACGGGCGAAAACGACGATCTCATTATGAGGTACGCCGTAGTGGGCGACATGGTATTTATTTCGACGACCATGCTCTCTGTAACGTGCATCTAAATCTACGTACAGGAGTGTTTTTCATTTCGCGCACGTGGAACTGCGGCCGCCGTGCCCGTGATGTGATCCCGCGACCTCATGCTTCGGAGCGCTATCATGTCGCGATCAAAGGAATGTTTGAAAGGGTTAAATTTAGGTTTTCCTTCTTTCTTGAAATCTCCATGCATGGGAACTAGCTCTTTGCATGTTTTAGCGGCGACCCTTTGAGGCTTGCACCGATGTGCTGCAGCTTTAACCCCGTGCTGCCCAACAAAGGAAGGTATCACCGACTCGTTGCACAGTGGCATACAAAGCACATGAGTGCTCTCTACTTTGTTTATTTTGCTTGTATTTTTGCCGATGAAAGTAAGTCTGTTTCTGTGAACTATAAATATATATCCTGAACAACCGTTGGTGGTTCCGTTTTCCATGTTGTGCGTACAATACATCTGTCCGAACGACATGTGACCTACATACGCAGCGGGTTTCTCAAGCTGCAGATAGCAGCTTTTTACTCAGCGTTCGCTCTTTGTGATGTTCAAACTGTACCACGAAGAGCAATAAAGTACTATTGTATTCCTTTATGTGTTCAAAAATTTCGCACACTGTAGAGGTGGTAGCATAGGACGGCAATCTTGACTGCGGTTTGAAAGCCACGAGAAAAATACGTAGAAATATGTTGAGTACCATTTTGTGCAAAAAAAGAATATGATTTAGTTCATCATAACGTTCAAGTGACTTTTCAAAATGCAAACCTAGCAGCAACATCAGAATACCGCTTTCTGAAATTTCTGCATGGCGGAGACAGTGAAACCATGTCGGAAACCGTTGTTTTAAGTGAAAATAGTTTTTAAATTATTGTCAGTGCCTTATTTGTTTCATTGTTGACCGTCACGACTAAGCGACAATATTGCATTTTATCTCTATACAAATTTTATTTAAATGTGACTTGGTGTGATACAGTTCTCTAGGAGACGATGATGCAAGTAGATGACGGCCATGACGGCAGATATTGGGAGTGCAGAGATCAGGCTCATGGAATACGGACATTTTTCAGTGCAAAACACAATCTGCCTTATTTTTCCAGCTTCACCAGAAATCACCGCCGTTCCCAAACGACGAGGTCAGTTACACCATCTGCGTTTATCAGACACATGCGTGACAGGGACTAAAACGACGGTGGAAGATTTTCAGCCGCAGCTATTTCATTCCAGATGGTTTTAAACGTTTTCAGCAGTATCCATTAATTATGCCATTTCAAGATTCGCGAACGCCACTTGCAACTTGCCTCATATTTGTTACGAGGTTGATCGCCACTGAGTGGGAGGAGGCCGTTCGGTGAAAGTTTGCGATTCTGCCTACTCAACCAGCGCACAGGGAGGAATTCTTAGGTAGCTGCTGTGTGAGCAATCCGCTAGGGGCTGCTGTTCTTTCGTCGTTTTTCTTGTTTTTGCTTTCAGAGAAGCGTCCGTGAAGTGTTCTAGTTTTCGGCAAACTAGCAGAAATACTTTCTTCCTGACTGTCCTTGTTCTCGCTACTGTTATTCTCTTTTGTAACTGCCCACTACTAAGCATATCCTTTTCCGACATGGGTGAAGAACATCGTGCCGCAATTTTGATGCGAAGGCACGAAATGTCTCACCGAGCGAAAAAGCCAGTGTCCGTAGCAGCAAAGCGTCCCACTGGCTGCGACGACCGTGCGTGCCTCGACTGAGTGCATTAGGCTTAAGAGAACACCTGCTGCTGTGCTCGCACGCGAGGTGTAGCGTGAGGACCTTGACGTCACGTCACCCTCGCTCTCGGAGGCCTATGTTATCCACGCCTTCCTTGACTGCACAAGCTCTCGCCTGTAATCACAGTAACTAAATTAATGTATAAAAGGAAGAGAATATATTCAAGTGGAAGAACGTTGGCGATAGTAAATATTGAATCTGCGACCTCACGCTGAGAGGACTGACGTCTTAGTCAGTGGGCCAAAGCAGCGCCTCCTAGAGAGCAGACCTGTGCACTTTGCAGTATGGCATCATGTTATATGGACCCGAATTTGCATTGGCAAGTCCCCGTGACAAAAGCGGTGACGGCAAAACCATCGTGGGTTACTCTTGAGCGACCCCGTCAGATACTATACCAGTCAGGCAAGGTGGCCTGACGTCACGGATCAAAGTGCACGAGCCTTGTGCTATCAGGAGGCGTTGGACTCCTCGTTTGCCCACGAGGAGTTCGTAGCTCGAAGCGCTGCTCAGCGGCGTTCAAGTAGACATAAATGCATTCGCATTTACAACTGATAATTCCATAGGTGTCCTCAGATCTTTTTCCAAAGCAGGGATAAATGCATTCGCGAGATCAGCGAAGCACCTAATTAAGCTGCATACACGTAATTGCAGAGTATCATGGCCAAATTAAAGAACTAAATTATTTTTTGCATGGCAGTTTATAGTATTTTTATTATTGCGAAAGCTGAAACTCTTACACAAGACGTCTATCAGGTTAACTTCTATAGCTAATCGGAGATCTTCGTCATTTACCTTCCGCTTGTCTGCTTTCTATGATGTTGCTGACTTTGTCATTTGGAATATTCTGAAAGAGAAGGCTGAAAACTGACTCTAACTTTATTACATCTGGCTGACCTGTTGGATGATTACTATCTACACCAGGTGCGGCAATGATACGTTTCAATAAGTGTCGAAGAACGCATGGAACGCATGGAACGTAACTGCAAACAGGATGATGAGCCAATAATAAAGTGAGCACATACGCACCCCTTAAGTGCTGATATTCAGCAAGCTTTCTTGAATAAAGCAGGAAGAAAGCGATACAACTTCTATTTTGTTCAAAGGAAAGAAAGCTTTCTTCTGTGGTTTAGCGTCTGGAACGTTTCGGCTTTGAGCGAAGTGCGGTGGTTTGGTTTTGCCGGCCTCTGGGACATTATTGGCGGGTGTGGGTGAGAATAATTTTTTTAATGAACACTGTTCTAAATAGCTTAATCCTTTACCTCCTAGTATAAAGTTTGTAAACAGGAATAAGATGCCTCAGAAAGGCTCGCTAACGTTTCGATAGGAGGACCTATCTTCGGCAAAGGTGCCCTCGTCATTCTTAGGAGGTAATATTTAACGGGCTAGTGGAGTAACATCACGTGCAGTAATTCTCGGTGGCGGTTCGCTGCAAAGGGAGAGACTCTGAAAAGAAAATGAGCGATGTCATTTGACGGCTATAGGCGGGGTTTCTAAGGCTAGGGGACAAGAGCGGGAGAGTGGGAAGGTGGCAAAAAGAAAAAAAATGAGCAAAAGAAATAGAGAAACAGAAGGACATAGGACGATGAAGTGCTGCGGAAGGGAAACGTCAGGGAGCATGCTGAGATGTCAAAGGCGGCGTGTGTTTGCGGCTTTAGAAGAGCCGGTCAGCCGGCCAGAGGGCGAATTACTCGCACACTGACCAACTGACGGACTTAGTGCACGCCTCCTTAGCGCACATGGTGGATATATTCTCACTAATAGGGAAATTGTCTCGCTTGTTCAAGCAGGCCATAATTTTTGATCTCGCTAGAGCCAAAGTTGAAGAACGCACACTGATCTTGTCAAAGCAAGTACCGATCTTCTGCCTTGAAGCATACTTTACCGGTATGCGTTAGCGCACCATACATTACGGCAGCTCAACGATATTTTTCACCTATGTTTTATCTCGCTTAGTTTGGGGAGAAAAGCTTTCTTATTTGATTCGGTAGTTCCTTGTGAATTGTGAAAAAGAAATACTGGAATAAACAAATACTAGACCAAGCATTTATCGCCTCGCCAGTTAAATGGTTAAGGAGCGCTGAACATCCATTCAAATCCCTCTTAACTATTTATTACTTGTATGCTGTTTAGTACAGATCAAGTGCATCGATTTGTGTATTTCATGCAGCAATGTTACATGTATTTGGCATTACGCACCCGTCTACACATCGTGCACGTGTATGCGCTGAACTTCTACGCCTACGCGTCTGCCATGTGTACGAAATACCATGTATCTGCGCCACATCACGAACGCACTGAGGCAAAGTATACAGCTTTTGGTAAGCAATAATTAGCTCTAAATTCAGACATATTTTACTGTAGTGTTTTAAAATGACATACTCTGCTGACGCAAACTCTTGCAGAAATCTGATTGACAAGCAGCTCTGATACGAGATATTATAACAGGAGCAATATTTATTTGTATCTGTCAAGTCTGACAACCCATGTAGCACAATACGGCTATAACATCAGGAACACTTGAATGGCACCCTTTTGATTAACCATTCCGTAGGGAGAGTTGTCGCATGCCAACTTTAGTTTTCATGCCTCAGCGTTACCCTGTCAATTTTTCCTGTGTGAAACCATCAAATATTTCTAGCGTACTGAAACGCGAAAGACAAACTTAGGCCACTAGCTGTCATATGCCGCATCACCTAGCTAAATGTTTCGGTTACGATTTTACTAGTTAGCCTTATATGAGGGAATACGCGCACCTTCAAGGTGTTAACACTCAGCCTGCTGAATACACCTAATTAAATATCGAACGTTTACGAGCGTGCCTATACGAGCGAGGTCTTATAGATGACACCAGCAGCAACGTAGAGAGATGCGAAGTGGTGCAGTGCTTGTTGGAATGTAGCAATCAGCAATATTTTTGTCATAAGAGGAAGCTTTAGCTCGGGCCCAACTCCGACGCGGCCTATTCAAATACATGTAAAAACGCAAAAACGTTTTTCTGAGATAACCCCTGGACCGATTTTAATGAAATTTGTTGCATTTGAGAGGGCAAGTGAAATTCTAGTGACTGTTGGTCGTGGAATTTCTATTTAGGTCTTGAATATTGTTAAAACGATTTTCAAAAATTCGAAAGTTCGAAATAAATAGAAGCACGAAGTTTACAAATTCATAACTCTGCATCAAGAGCAGATATCGCGGTTCTGTAAACGAGATCCATCAGGCCATTGAAAGCGGACAAATTCTATACGTCATTTTATATCTTACGTGAATTTGTTACGTTGTTTACATTGGGTTCTGCAAAACATATATTTCCATTTTACTATATTTTTTGACATTCATGTGTAACCTATCAATTTTGTCCGCTTTAGATGTACTATTAGATGCAGTTCACGGAATTGTATTATCAATTTTCGTTGCTGAGTTACAGAGTTGTAAACGTGATAGTTTCGTTTTCTGAAAATGTTCAATTTTTGCCAATTTTTAATAAAAATTTGACGACCTAAATAAAAAATCCGAAACCAACAGTCACTAGATTTTAAGTTTTTCTTTTAAATGCAACAAACCTCGTCAAGTTTGGTGCAGTGGTTGCCCAGAAAAACGAATTCTGCTTTTACATGTATTTAGATAGGAGCACCCGAGCTAAAGCTTCCTCTTAAACACATTTCTTGGCGAGAGAACGAGATTTCTCACCTTCGTTCCGGATCATGTAGTCTTAGAAATGTACATACGGGTATGTCTTAATGACAGAAAATTAGTTCAGAGTGGTTGTTCCTATTTCCCCTTCTTATGCTGTCGACTTGCGCAATACATTGAATTCATTAAACTGTTTTGCAAAGCAAGAATAAATAATTCGTGGTGCATATTACGCGAGAATACGGGACACAAAAAAGCAAGAATAAATCATTTTAATACATACTACGCGACAATACCGGACACAAATAAATATAGGCAACAAACCAGCCCAGATTTAAAGCTAAGTTTATTGAAGGACAACTCAAATACAGTGTACAGCCTGAGTTCCTTGCTATGATGGCTACAAATATACAAGCGCACGTAACGTAAAGTATGATTCACATTCGTGTGTTACACACGGAAAATACACAAGCCTTATTTTAATGAAGAACCTACACACTCCTCTCCCTGCCTTCTGATCATTAATGCTTCGATGGTATTACACGTTATGAACCTTTCCTTCTGAATAAAAAAAATGCTGGCGCTCTCTAAATCGAGAGCAGATGTAAGCATGAAATGGCAACCGGCAAAGCAGATGGGTTGGAGATGGTACTAGCCACAAACTCAAAAGGGGTGTTTTGCATGTTTGCAACTCCACAGTGCACTTCACCGTACCGGACCGCACCACTCCACAGTGTGCACTTGTCCATGAGGACGCTGCACAGCTGGAAGAAGGAAACCAGCGAAAGGCGGCACGACAGGTCGCCAAAGATGCCAGTGCACTGTCAAGTTAGAAGAAAAGCGCCTAAAGGAGGCGGGTCACAGCGTGGCGCCCTCTTGCGAAGCAAGGCGAAACCCGCTCTGTGGAACTCACGGTCCGCTGGCGTTCAAAACAGCACAGGCAATCCTCTCCCAGCGCAAAGATGACAATGAAGTGTATGGTGCCCTGTATTGAACGTTGCTATTTGAAATGACAAATAGAAGTGCAGCATACTGGAAGGTACAGCTTGAGTGATAGTGTGAACAAAGATTAGAAAGAAGTCGGAAGCAGTATTTGAGTAACTTCTTTGGGCAGTAGCTAGCGTATATAATGCGATCCTGTGCAAAGGATTGGGGGCCAGAGACCGCATTTTCCCAAGCTTCTTTTGAGTGGTTGCTCGTACGATCTCGATTAGTTCTCCTAAGGTGCCCGGACGTTGTTTTTGAGTGCCCGAATAACGGCCCTGAGTTTTAGCTCAAGGTCACTTGAAGGTCACCGACAACGGGAGCTAAAAGCATTTCATACTTAAAGCAGCTGTGTGGATAACATTTGGCTAGCACCCAGTCGCGCCAGTGCTCTGGCAGGTGGAAGAAGCTCGTCACCATAGAAAGAAATCGCTCCTGATCTCTCTCTCTGAGATTAAGGCATCAGCAGTTTTTCTCGTTGCACTAGTTTCCAAAGGTTCAATGCAAATGACACACCATCCTAACTTGCTATGGTATTGATTGATTTTTTTTTGCTGGACACTACATTAGCTTTGCTTTAATACGCGCACGCCTTCTTTTGTTATCCGCACGAGGACACACACATTTAAAGAGTTAGTTGGTGCGGAAATAGTCTAATCATACCGTACTTACACAGTCTTCATTCCGTACCAGCCCACCCAGAAACCAACGCAAACGTTGGTGTTCCGCTATTGTGGAAACAAAGCTCGGAAGCAATGTTCAATGCCCAACATACAGACAGAAATGTTGACAGCTGGTCGTCACCATTTTATTCTTCGTCAGAGCCATAGGCACAAAGATAAAAACAATCAAGTACAAGGACTAATTACTAACGAATTATTTATCATAAAATGATACCTGTGTGGACAAAGTGGAAGTGTCCGCAAACAAGATGTGCTCAGTTTCGTGAAATAGTCATAACAAAAGTTTGTCAAATCACCATAACGTCAGAAAAATTCGAAGATAATGCAACGAATGATCGATCCCATTTACTCGTATTTCTAGCAGAGTTGCTCTTATATTGCTGTTATCAGCTCACTAACGGTTGTTTTCACTCTATTTCTTTCAATAACTAGCTTGACCAGCGAGAGAAAAGGTAAATTAGACAGCTTTTCTTTGAACCACATAGCAGCTCAAATATTCGTTCGTGGCAGAGCCGTTTCTTGAGTTAGTGGGGACACGTAGAAGAGAGAGAGCAAGGACAGTAAAGGCAAGGAGGTCAACCAGACGAGCATGCGGTTTGCTACCCTACACTGGGGTTGGGGGAAAGGTGATTAGAAAGAGGAAAAAAGGGAGAGAGTAAGCTCTCAGTGCATGTGGGAGGGACACTATACACAGGGACACTATGAACGGTCTCTTAAGCCGGTGCACTTCATGTATTGTACTAGTGCACGAATCGCTTTTGGTACCAGTGACGGGTGTGGCCACGGTTCGAGTATCTTTGACTCGATGAACGGTCTTGAGTCCAGTCGGTGTAAAGTTGCCCGCAGAGTTCTTTGTACATCGTAGCGAGGGCAGGTACGCAATGTCGTCAGCGTATTGAGACATGAACTGTCCGTGGTAAGTACTCCGCTAGTCGTACCAGGAGGAAGTTGAACAAAATAGGGCCCAACACACCAGCCTGAGGCACACCACGGCAGATGTGGTGTTCTTCGATCTGTAGGAAAAGCACCTCCCAGTCAAATAGTCCCGAATCCATTGATACACCCGGCCGCCAATTCCCACAGCCTCAAATGAGTTCAGTTTGGCCTCATGGGCGACGTTGTCGTAGGCTGCCTTTATATCTATAGAAAGCGTCACTGATAAGCGCTTGGGGCTTTTTTTTGGATTATGGACCCAGGTTACGATTTCAATGACGTTGTCAATGGACAAGCGACCTGGACGAAAGCCCGTGATGGCGCTGGAACAGATGTTGAATCGCTCTAGGTACCATTCCAAGCGAGCGATAATCACCATTTTCATCACTTTGCCGACGCAGCACGGAAGCGCAATTGGACGGTATTATAATTGATTAAGCGGAGAGTTTACAGGTTTCAGAACGGGGTCAAGAGGCTCGGTTTCTATGGTTTAGGAACGGCGCCGTTCTGCCAATACTCATTGTAGTAGTTGAGCAGCTCACCACGTGTGTCATGTCCGAGGTGGCATAGGGCAGCATACGTGATGCCATCAGGTCCTGGTGAGAAAGAACGCCTGCAGATCGCCAACGCAGCCTCGAGCTCCTCGAGGGCAAATAGCACGTTCGTTTCTGGTAAACATGCCTCAGGGATGTCATTCAGTACTGCTTCAGTAATGATGACCACGGACCCAGCAACCCGTGCACAGAACACTTCAGCCACTTCAAGCTCCAAGCGGAGTTGTTAGGGGGCCAGAGCAGCAAAGGGCTTCCTTTGATGCGGAGATGAGCGAAGATCCCTAACCGTTCTCCATATGTGCGAGAGCGACATTCAGTGCTCAAGTGACTGGTAGAATGTTTTCTATCGCTTGTCTTCCAATTTATTCATATGACCCAGGACTTTCTTTCGTGGGCGTCGTGAAGTCCTCAGATCCAAGACGGACTTCGTGCGCCGATACGTCCTCTCCGCCTGTCGGCGTGCCGCACGCAGACTCTCCAGTCCATGTCTGTTCGCTTTGCTGACCTTGTAAGCGAGCAGATGGATGTTCTCAATGTCTCTGAGGTTGCAGCTTTGATAGTGTGTGAAAGGCCTGCCTGACATGCGTCATCTATATCCTCCTTAAACCTTGGCCAATCAAGTGTACGCAAGACAGTAGAGGAGCGTTGCTCAACTCCTCTAATCTTTATGTATGTTGGAAGATGGTCGCTTCCATGTGTTTCTATGTTCGTAAGCCACTGGACGCTCGAAGCAAAGCTCCGTGACACCAAAATTAAGTCAAGCTGCTGCTATATGTTGTGCCTCGTAGAAATGTTGGACTGGCGTTATTCACACAGCACATATGGTCGGCAGCAAAGGAGGCAGGACTCCTGCCTCTGGAGCCAATTTTAGTGCTTCCCCATAGCTGGTGATGCTCGTTAATCTCGCCTGTGATAATTCAGGGACGATTGGTCATTAGTAATATTTTCTCAAGTCGTTCGTCGTCAAAGTGTCCCGAAGAAGGTATGTAGGCTCCAATTAGTGTAAGTGGCGCCTCCTTCCTTTGGACATGCAGGCAGACATATTGTTTGTCATGAGGCTCTAACGCGTTATGTAAAGTCCGTGCAGATGTAGACGATTGCTTGCGAGCTCGCACCGCACGTGAACGAGACGAAAAATTCATAACTTGAGAGTCTGTGTGGCGTTGATGTATTTGGTTCACAAATGACCAGTATGGGAAAGCGATTTGTAACCATGAATTGGCGAACGTCTGCTGTACAGGTCCTTAGATCCCGGGTATTCCATTGAAAGATCGACGCACTATTAACTTCAGTGCGGCAGCTTGTTCAGTATGATGCGCATTTTATAATTAGCGATTGCAGTTTTAGAGCCACCTGGTCGTCTTGGTCGCACAAATCACCGACAGTAGATGTCGGGGGTTCTCAAGCAAAAGTTTGCTGTGATTCTGTTGGTGAATGCTGTTGTTTTGGTAGAGACGGCCAAAATTCAGCAGTTGTGGTCTTCTCAGTGGCCTTGTTCTTAGCTGTCTTTTTCACAGTGCCTGGCCTGGGCGGTAGAGGGGGAGGTGGTGTTGTAGGAAGTGGCATGGGCGTCACAGAGGCAACAGCCTTCCTTGAGAAGCGCCGGCGAAGGGAACGTTGCTTCCTGATTTTATTGGCGACTTTGCGATGAGATGAATGAGCTCTCGCCATTTCTTTCAAGATGGCCATTTCCTTCCTAATGTGTGAGCAATTCATTCATGAAGCTTCATGTGACCGTCCGCAGTTCGAACACTTCATTACAGTCGCGCCATATTTATCTGCAGCGTGGGGTTAAGCGCAGCAGGGGCATGCAGCCTGATTTTCGCAAACACCGCTGACGTGTCCCAGTTTCATGCATCTGCGGCACTGAAGAGGTTTCCCAATGAAATGCCGCACTGCATTTCTGGGGCACTATAACGTCAAACAATTCTAATATGTTTTTATTCCAATATCCTGATGTCAAATTTGCGTAACCGCCGACGCAAGCATCGGGTGGTCACCCACGGGGTTGTCGGAACAGGCCAATAAAACGCTCTCCTTGTTCATAGGAGGTAACATTTGTTAGCTTGAAAAACAAATAACATTGCATACACTGAGCGGCTTCTCTTATCTAATTGGCTCCCAAGAGGAGAGGTGCATGATCAAGTGGCGAGGTATTTGATGGGGCCGAGCCACTGCGCTGAAAATCGATAACCGGTTGAAGAGGCTGGTGCCGGCGACTGCAATTTGTCCGCTCTCTTTTACTTAGCTTGCGATGGCTCGTCGACAATCGCAGCGGCATGCAACGGAAGCTTAAAAATGACGCTGAAACGGATCCTCAGCAAAGAATAATTGTCAGGACGAGGTCGCAAACGTACCGAAAGTGCGCGACAATGTTACACGGCCACGCAAGAAGTTTTATTACACGCAAATAAAGCCATGCTCTCCGGCAGGTGCACACAGCCCGTACTTGAGCGGTCGGCGGCAGCCATCTTTTATTCCTTTCGGAACGGGACAGCCTGCGGCTATTCAGAAGAAGATTCAGTTTATTTCTGCATAATAATGCATCTTGAACGCGTACACGTCACTTTGACGCGGTGAGTTTTTGGGGTATAGTGACGTCGCGTGACAGGCAGGTGAAGTGGGTGCAGCCCGAAAACTTTTGACCAATAGCCGATTGCTAATGGCGAAAAGGCGTCGAATTAGAAATAACTTTTCTTTTTTCCGCAGAATCATTATGATCAGTGTGTACACGTCATGTCAGATGGGGAGCTATCGCGGTTTTCGTCACGTCGCGTGACAGACAGGCGAAGTGGTCCTGGTCCAAAAAAGTTTTTCAGCAATCGTGAAGGGCTGATTGCAGAATGGGAACAGAAACGTTTGGAGTAGTTTTACGTTATAGCGCCCCTGAAGTGTCCCACCTTAACAAGCGAGGGTATATATTTACCCTTGAATGCAACCTTCACGCAACGTAATCTGGCTAGCCGCTTAACATCAACAATGACCTCATCGTTGGCTGGCTTCATAAGAAACGGCAAGTCGTTATTAAGGTTGGTCATGTCTACGTCGTAGATGATGCCGTTGACTACGTCAGATCCCTGAGGGATGTAAGAGCACACCTGAATAACATCGAGGTCCATTACGCTGCGTAGAGTAGTCGCAGCAGCCAGATGCTGGACATCAACCGCCCGCAGTATTTTTCGGGTGTTCACTCGAGTATCCGATATTTCATTTGGCACCAGGGCATCCAGCGCCATCGACACAGATTGCCTGTTCAGCAGCTTCATGTTCACGGTGGGAAGCAGGGGCACAAATATGATGGTATTGGCGTCCAGCCTCTGCGTGTGTCTTACTGTTTGCGTGCTTGACGACGAGGACGTTCTGATGTTCCTTCTGTTCGCTGTGCGGCTCTGCACAAGCTAGAAGTCGTCATCGGAAGTGTCCGCACTGCTGAGATAGTAAACATGGGTGTCCTCACTGTCGCGCTGTTGACCGATCCGCTTCAAGAGGGCACCCCACTGCGCGTACTGGGAATGTGCATTCAAGAAACGGGCAGCGTTAGCATAGCGCTTTCCAATCTCAGACGCACTGTT
This sequence comes from Dermacentor variabilis, assembly GCF_050947875.1. Lineage (NCBI taxonomy): Eukaryota > Metazoa > Arthropoda > Arachnida > Ixodida > Ixodidae > Dermacentor > Dermacentor variabilis. The sequence goes on along the minus strand of NC_134578.1, from coordinate 98,112,191 downwards.
CGGAGCGTAACCTGGCTTATTAGCAGAGTTCCACGCAGCTGAGAAGGCATGACCCAAGCAGACACTATGCAACTAATAAACGCCTTTGTCATTAGTCGTCTAACCTATGCCCTGCCTTTCCAAACCAAGCGGCATAACGACATCGAACATGCAGACAAGCTCATAAGAATCTCCTGTAAAGCAGCACTCGGTCTGCCTAAAAGCACAAGCACAATCCGACTGCACGAATTGGGAACGATGAAAACATTCGAGGAATATGCAGTGGCCACACTAATGGCGCAGCGTGAACGGCTAAACACGACAACTCAGGGACGCTCGGTTTTACAAATGCTTCACTATTCACTCACACCACAATATTACGGTGTCGAAACAATTCTGCTGCCATCTAAAATCCCAGAGTGGATCCACGTGGCACGAATCCCCCGTCACATGTACGCAGTCCATCATGCGACACGGAGACGCGCGCCACCTTACTAAGGCGGCGAAGCGATCCGGGTACTAACTTTACAGACGCGAGTTCGTATCACAGGAATACAGGTACCCTCAATAAATTTGCAGTAGTCGTGACTAGCCAAGGACGGAAAACCACCGCAGCATCTATACACACAAAATCAGTTGCAGCGGCCGAAGCTGTGGCCATCGCCCTGGCCATACGTGCCGCCCAAGCTAAGGGTCAATCGACCTACCTACGGACGGACTCCCAGGATGCCTGCCTCCTCTTCCTTGGGGAGGGGGGAGAGGGGGAAGGGCTTTACCGAGCTGCGTTATCCGCATCCTAGGAACGGAACTTACTATGGATCATTGTGGGACCTGGTGCCCGGCTCACACAGGGATAGCGGGGAACGCACGGGTGGACCGCTTGACTCGAGGCATGACAGGACAACCCGCGGGCCATACCGCCCAAGAGAACTCATCAACACCCGGTGCGCCAAGAGAAAGCCTCGAATCACAGCGACTAAGTAGGCGAACCAAAGCCCTTCCTCACCCATACCTAGACAGGAGGCAAGCACGGGACTGTAGCTGCCTGCAAACAACCACTTTCCCCACATTTATACAGGCTACACAAAATGTACCCAGAGAAATACAGAAACAAATGCCCATGGTGCGAAGGAACACCGACATTGGAAGACATAACATTCCAGTGCACGTTATGTCCGGCGGCTGCCATCTCGCCACGGCTAGACAACACTCTCCGTAACTGCCCGTGGGAGGCGGGAATCGCGGAAGTGGAATTGGGAAACCAACTGGCGATCCTTGACCAGGCCCGGCGAGCCGCTGCAATCAGTGGGGTCCTGGAAGAGGGGCTCCACCCACCATAAGCAAACAACCCTCCTACAAAAAAAAAAAAAATTGGCAGTGACTTAGCTCAGCTATGCCACGATATACGTATCGTAAAGGTACGGCTATGCTTGGTTCATCACTTGCCTTGCTTGCTAACCTTAGCTTATCCGGCTAGGCGTGCTTCGCGTTGCTCCGGTGTCTTGACCGACCGTACGTTTTGCCTTGGCATTCTCGTTCTTTCGACACTCTGCGGCCTACTGCCATGCGACAACCTGGGGGTCTGAAGAATTTAGGTTTTCCAGTCTTCTGCGCCGACTGGCAGCGGCTCGACTCTCCTTAACCTCCATGTCGAGCACGCTGCACCAACCGTCTCTCCCGCGCATTTATACGCACGGCGTGCCCTTCTCGCGCATGCGCAGTGCCGCGCGGGGCCGCAATCGTAAATGCAGCAGTGGGCGCACACGGTGCCAGCGCGTCAGCGGAGACTGCGACGTCACACCTCTGGGATGCGCCGCAGTCGGCGGCAGCGAGGAGCGCGCGTTGGCTGCGGCCGCGGCGGCGGCGAGAGCGACGCAGCTGCGCCTCTCGTGACATCACGCGGCTCACGCGCATGCGCACTATGACAGGCGCAGAAGCACGCGAAGCTCGGCTACAACCCGCGTAGTGTAGCTTTATGCTACAATAAACGTTTACTCTCTCTTCCTGGAGGCGGCCGCCGCTGACGCCGCCGTTGCCGCAGACATGCGGGGTGGTCTACTTCCATCACGACCGAGCCGGTAGCGAGGACAGCGGAATTTTCACAGAAATAGACCAGAGCTAGAAAGAACAGCACTGTATCAAAAACACTTTGTCGTCGTCCCCCTACACATACAAGATATGCATGAAATGCATTAAGTCAAAGACGTCTCTAATGAGGCTGAAAATGTAGTAACGTTTCGGGATGGCAAACGGTATATCTTATTTGGGCGGGGGCCAGATATATTCCTCTAGGATTATACTTACTTGGAAAGGACCACGAAGGACGCTGCAGAAAGGAAACAGATAATTGTAGCTTTCATTTGGAACGTTTCGGTTCGGACTGAAAAATGAGAAATTTTCACTGGTATTTTCGAAGTCTGATATTCAGATTCTTCGCGCTCATGCACTTATAGAATGTGCGCATTTGTTTTGCTTTTGATAACAGAAAGATTGAGTACCAATGCATTGTCTTTTTTTAATACTAGGCAAGAACTTAGACACAGCCAACAGCTGGTAGTTTGTTGCAGATGAGCAGAGAAATGGAAAAGCTGCAAACATGGACACAAAAGATACGATGAGGTTACCTTATCTATGACTGTGCTTTGTTACAGAAACAAGTAGAAACAAGGAACAATGCAGGTGCAGTGGCCTAAAGGATGGGTTGCTTGGAAGGAACTTTCACAACGAACTTCACTTGACAGATGGGGACGCGGTGGTATGACTCGGAATGTTCACTGGATTTAGCTATATGACGCGACAAAAAAATAAACAGACACTGGCGTGTGCTTGCCGCATGGCTGTTATTTGGTACGAAACAGGCGAAAGGCATTTTGTTGAAAACGTACATAAAAGTAACAGCTGTTGCCGATATTTCCGTTTCACAATAATTTGATCAGATAAGTATGCTTAAGGTGGTTGATGTGTTGCATTTGCACTAATGCAGAAGTGTAAGCGCAGCTACCTCTTCAACTAGGCTCTAGTTGGTGGCAACGTTTCAAAGCGAGAGTGTTAAGGGCCCAGTGTCGCAGCTGGTGTCGGTGCAAACGCCGGCGTCAGCGGAGTTCTCTGTTAGCGAAAATTTCCGCATATATTTAGGTCGTAGCGGCAGCAGTATCGGCGTCGCACGAGAGATGACGTAGACGCTCGCGTCTACACGAAGCTCGAGCGGCTGGCACGTTCCGGCACGGGCTAGCGTTCCGAAAGAGATTAAAAAGAATGCTACGCTAAGCAATCGACTGTCGGTTCTTCCTCTCCTGCGAGAGCCCGAGACTTTACCGGTCTACGTGGTCGCTCGTCGCCACAGTTTGGTGACTCTGGACGTGATACTGCCATACGCTCCTGTGGTAGAGACGATCATGGACCGGACCGACGCTACGAGAGCTCAAGGCCAGAACCCTTCCGAGGAACGCGGTGAGCCCTCCTGTTCCGCCATCGCTGTCCGCCTCCCACAGTAATGGGACCAGCATCCCTCGGCGTGGTTTCTTCAGGCCGAAGCGCAATTTCAAGTCGCTGGTATCCGCTCTCAAGCCTCGAAGTTCCATTACGCCGTCGCAGCGCTCTCGCCCGCCGCCATTGACGAGGTAGCAGATTTGTTGAAATCCCCGTTGTCTGCCGCCGCCTATGACGATCTCAAGGCAGCACTGCTACAGCGCACAGCAGCTTCACAGCGTTCTCGGATCCAGCAGCTTCTGTCCGCTGAAGAACTCGCCCACCGACGCCCTAGTCAACTTCTTCGCCGAAGAAGCCAGCTGCTCGGAAACAACGCGAGATCCATCGACGACACGCTGTTGGGCGAATTGTTTTTGCAACGACTCCCGGCTAACGTGCAGATGGTCCTGGCGACAGCCTCTACCATGGACCTTACCGGACTTGCCGCTTTGGCCGACAAAGTCATGGAAGTAGCCAGCCCAACCATCGCCGCCACGTCACCATCTCCGGGTGACAATACAACCACTCTGCAAACTCTTCCCTGCTCTTCCGCAGTGCAATCTCCGCTCGACTCCTTGTGTGAGCGCCTGGAACGCATCATGTGGAGCGGAACATCGCCACGCGTCTCGTCGCCCACGCAGCCGTAGTTCCAGCATATGAAGACGCACAGGCACCCAAAATGAAACCTCAACTACTACGCCTGGCGTTTGCTATTACGACCGACGTTTCGGAAACGATGCTCGTCACTGTCGGCGTCCCTGCGCTTGGCAGGGAAACAGTCCGGCCGACCTCTAACGGCGACGAGGGGTCCGGCCGAACACACACGTCGCCTTTTCTACGTGACGGACAGAGCTACGGGACAATTCTTAATCGACACGGGTGCTGACGTCAGCATTCTACCCGCCAAGCACTCCGACCGAAAAGCGACACCTGTGTCGTTTTTGCAAGCCGTCAACGGCACCAGGATTCCAGTTTTCTCGTCACGCTCCGTCACGATAAAGCTTGGCCTTCGACGAGCATTCCGCTGGATTTTCCTGGTTGCAGACGTCCGTCATGCAGTCATTGCAGCAGACTTTTTGCATAACTACGGACTTCTTGTGGACATCCAACGACGCCGTGTCATCGACTCCGTGACCCAGCTATCCGTTCCCGGCGTCCCATCATCAGGCACATCGCCCATAGCGCCTATTTCTGCCATTATGGACGAACCTTTCGCCGCGCTCCTACGCGAGTTTCCCACTTTGACGCGCCTGCCGGGCTGGACGCAACCGGTGCAACATGACGTGTGTCATCACATCGTCACCTCTGGCTACGGAGTAAGACATATAGGAGGTGAAACTCGTCAGCGCGAGCGAGCGCGGGCGACCAGATAAAGTCACAATTGTTGCATGCACCGACGCTACCGTATACTGTGGCGGCACCATGCGGCGCGTCGTAGAAGCCGCAGCGGAAAAAAAAAAGCAGCGCCCGGCAGTCGGCTCGGCGGCTCCGGCAGCTCCGGCCACTCCGTGGTAGAAGTCAGGCGCGCGCGGCCGAACGGGAGCAACACGCTCAACCGGTTGCCCTGGCAACCGAAACGGCGGTAATTTCTTCCCATGCCGCCAGGTGCCGCCAGCATGAAAACATATCCGCGGGCTTGTGACCTTTACTGGCCGCCGCAAACAGCGGAGTTTCCACTCCTAAATATTTCTTGCTCCGTGTCTGTGGCCCACCGGTCTATTTCCGACCCCGGCGTTTGTCCCCGGAGAAACTCAAGATCGCTCGCGCAGAGTTCGAACACATGCTGCAACTTGGCATCATCCGCCCTTCCTCCAGTAACTTGGCATCACCACTTCACATGGTGCCTAAGAAGACCGTAGACTGGCGCCCATGCGGCGATTACAGGGCACTAAACAACGTCACATTTCCTGATCGCTACCCTCTACCGAACATTCAGGACTTCACGATAGCGTTGCACGGTGCGACAATCTTTTCTAAGATCGATCTCGTTCGCGCCTACCATCAGCTACCGGTCGCTGAAGAAGACATTCACAAGACCGCCATCACAACACCCTTCGGTGTTTTCGAATTTCTCCGCATGCCTTTCGGTTTACGGAATGCAGGCCAATCCTTTCAGTGTTTCATCGATTCCGTCACCCGAGGTTTGCCTTTTGTTTTTGCATACATTGACGACCTTCTCGTCGCAAGCTCTTCGGCCGAAGAACATCTTCACCACTTGCGGTTTTTGTTTTCACGCCTTGCCAGTAAAGGAATTGTCATCAACGCCGCCAAGAGTAATTTCGTTCAACCCGAACTCGAGTTCCTCGGTCATATCGTCGACGCTAACGGCATTCGACCACTGCCGTCCAAGATTCGCGTCATCGAAAACCTTGCCCGACCGACCACACTCACCAAGCTTCGCCAATTTCTCGGATTCGTCAATTTCTATCGCCGATTCATTCCCGAGTGCGCACGACTTATGGCTCCGCTAGATGCTCTCCTGGTAAACAAACGCAAACAAGTGCTTGAGTTTGACTGAAGAGGCCACCCACGCTTTCACAAGAGTCAAGTCTGCCCTCGCCGACGACACGCTGCTTAGACACTCAAAGCCAGACGCACCCACTGTCATCATGACTGACGCTTCAAACACCGCCATTAGTGACGTTCTGCAGCAATTCATCGACAATGCGTGTCATCCACTCACTTTTTCTCCAAGAAACTGAAACCTGCGCAGTCCCGGTACAGCGTGTTCGGCCGTGAATTACTCGCTGTTTACCTGGCTATCAAGCATTTTCGCCATTTCCTCGAAGGCCGTGCGTTCACTGTCTTGACTGACCGCAAGCCCCTTGTGCACGCAACGAATCGCTCAGCGTCCTGTTACTCGCCCCGCGAGATTCGACACCTTTCCTACATCTCCGAGTTTACAACAACGTTCCGCCACATCAAGGGCACCGACAACGTTCCAGCTGACTTTCTGAGTCATGTCAATGTCGTTTCCACTTTGACATCGGAACCTTTCATCATCGAGGCCGACTTACTCGCCAGTCAACAGCGTTACGACACTGAACTTCGTACACTCCAGAATTCTTCAACGTCTCTGAAATTGCAAGACGTCGTTGTTACCCCAGATGGTACGTCCGTCGTCTGCGACACTTCTACCGACAAACCTAGACCATACATTCCGGCATCCCTCCGAAGACGTCTATTCTAAACCGTGCACAACCTGTCGCACCCTGGCATACGCGCGACACAGAAGTTCTTTCCAGTCGTTTCGTTTGGCCTCGGCTAAACGCGCAAGTTCGCGATTGGGTTCGCTGCTGTTTGTCGTGTCAACGTTCGAAGATGCAGCGTCACCCCATTACGCCTGCCAAGTCTTCTCTTCCACCAGATGCTCGTTTTGGCACCGTACACCTGGGCCTCGTCGGCCCTCTCCCACCTTCGAAAGGTTACTGCTACATACTGACATGCATCCACCGTTATACACGGTGGCCAGAAGCTACACCTATATCTGACATCTCAGCGCCCACAGTTGCAGCAGCTTTCATGTCTACGTGGATCGCAAGGTTCGGCTGCCCATCCACAATAATCACAGATCGCGGTCGGCAGTTTGACTACGCACTCTTCAACGAGCTACTCAAACTCCTCGGAACGACACGTTTTCGAACAACTGCTTACCACCCGCAGTCCAATGAACTAGTTGAACGTTTTCACCGGCATCTCAAGGCCTCCCTTATGGCACATGAATCGCCGGAGAAGTGGGTACTACATTTGACCCTCGTCTTACTTGGCATCAGAGCCGCGCTCAAGAGCGACCTAGGCTGCTCCTGTGCTGAGCTGGTCTACGGCACTCACCTACGCCTTCCGTGCAATTTCTTTGTCCCCACCCCCAAAACGCCTATGCCATAACTTGCCGAATACGTTGCCGAACTGCAAGCCTTCTTCAGCCAGATACGCCCCGTGCCTACACGTTCACAAGAAGCAAGGTCCCCGTACGTTTCTCCCGCACTCACCTCTGCTACCCACGTTCTCGTGCGTAACTGTGCCCTGCGGAAGCCTTTGCAACCACACTACTCCGCGCCATATTGTGTTCTAGAGCGTCGTCCGACGACGTTTGTTGTGAATGTCAACGGCCGACCAGACAATTGCCCTGGAACGTCTCAAACCCGCCTACATCGAAGCACCCCCGCCATCAGCTCCACTAGTATGCGACGCGACCCTGCTGCATTCTTCACCGCCACCTGCGCACGTGGCACCCAAGACCAACGCCAAGACACGGCGCGTCACGTGGACTTTCCATCGTTCGTCGAACTTTCCTCCTCTCTAGGGGGGAGCCCTCTGTAGCGGCAGCAGCATTGGCGTCGCACGAGAGATGACGTAGACGCTCGCGTTTACATGAGACTCGAGCGGCTGGCACGCTCCGGCACGGGCTAGCGTTCCGAAAGAGATTAAAAAGAATGCTACGCTAAGCGATCGAGTGTCGGTTCTTCCTGTCCTGCGAGAGCCCGACACTTTACCGGTCTACGTGGTCGCTCGTCGCCACAAGGTATACGTATATGCCCCGCCTTGCTATATGACATGTGGTATATGCGGGTTCTCTTGCCACACCCTTCTTTCTCTAGAGTTCCTCATACCTTGTCTTACATTCTTGACAAATTTATTCCTCGGAATTTTAACAATACCAGCCCACAAACAAAAGCATAAAAAGACAACGCCAATAGTGCATTCATTTTACGTGAAATCTTCCCAGACTTTTCAACCAGAACATGTGGATTCCGCACTTGTGCCAGCCAGTATTAAATCTTCCTTGCGAGGAACCACGAACGTATGGTTCGAGACGCACATATCCGATCTTGCGACTTGAAACAAATTCAAAGAAGCTACGCGGCCTTTTCGGAAAGCCTGTTGGACGCCAATGGGCAGGGCAGAAAACGCTGGTGTCTCGTGCCTAGACGTCCGCGGAATCGTACATCTCGCATATTCAGTGCGTTCTGACTCTTTTTTGAAAGGGAGAGAAGGACAGGTACACAGAAAAAGTGGGCCACATTTCTAATTGTATCGCAGACGATGCGTTCAATCTGCTTCTTTGCTAGAGCTGGGCAGGGGTTGGAGTGCATCAAAATGATGTACCGGCGATTGGATCAAACTAAGAACAAGTGTGCTGCGACGATGTACCAACGCTGAATCAACAGCCTGCATCATCGAGTTGAACGTAGGCCATCTGTCGCGAGCTACGGGCCACGACTCCAATCACTCACCATCAACAGGCGCACAAGGGATTAACCATATCGCCAATTCAAGCTGTTGTCTGCCAAGAGCTTGTAAATATGAATATTTAGCGAACCCTTGGCCCGAGCTCCGCCCCTACCGCTCCTCTGACCGCTGCTGCAGTTGCACCCAAACAAAAAATCTTACCGAATGCTACAGGAACCCAGCAGAGCAGCGAACACCGGGCAACACAGCAGTTACATTCTTGTGCTCTCGAATCGACTACATTTCCTGCCACTGCCCGAGCATTGGTCCTCTTCACCTCGACGATACGCTGACCGCCGCTTCGAACGTGAACCTCGCCCGCTGTCCCCTCTCGCTGTGCCCTACATTTCCGACCTTACGAGATGGAGGAACCTACCAGCCGTTCGCCCTCACCGCAATGCCGCCAGTCCGGCTTGCGCCCGTCTCGTCGCTCGCCGTCCCCACCTTCTTCTGGCCGCATCTCGGGAAGCGAAACAATGCAGCACCAGGAGTTGAGGCTGCATAACCGACCGAGACGGCAAATCTTCTGTTGATCCTTGCTCCCACACCGAACCTAATCAACAAATTTTTGTTGGCGGTGTGCCTGTTGGGACTCACGTTGATACCCAGACTCAACTGTCAGTAATGCGCTCAGATCTTCGTAGTTGTCTCCGGGAAGTTCTGACACCTGCCTTCCGTCCCTCTTCTGTCACCTTCTGTCCGAGTAGCCGACAGCAGCACCGCACCCGGGAAGGTAATACGCACTGCCCGCTAGTCGCCCAACATCTGTTCTCTTCACTGCACTCGCAGAGTGTCCTCACGAAGTGATTCTTGGAATAGACTGCTTGACAGTTCATTCTGCACTAATTCATTGCTCAAGCTGTGTTCTCCGCCTCGAACTGCCTAAATACTCTGCCGCCACCGCCGCAGACCATACCCGACTCCGGTGAGTTGAATTTGCCGGCTGCAACCTGATGATGCGAGATATGTCCTGATGTCTGTTTTCCCAACTTATTGAGATGGTCAATATGTAGTACCCAAGTCTATGATATTCTCCTAACGTGGCGAATAGTGATTCCCAACGTTAAAGTTACCAGCAATCGTTTGTCTCCGCAGGTGCTTGCACAATGTGTAAAAGTCCCCGTGATGTACCCAATGTATGACTTGGCATTTTCTGCATTAACACCTAATTTTTGGTCTCACTCTGCTGAATATTTAGCACCACCCACCTCTGGTCAAGACCGGTTTGCTAAAATTATAGCTTCTGACCTGCGTCCTGCCCACACCGACGCACTCCGCCGCACGCTGGTGTTCTACCATGATTTATTTGGTTTCAGCAATCATACGCTAGATCGAACCAATGTTGTCTCTATTCAATCCACCCCGCCAACGCTTCTCCTATCCACAGACGGCCCTACCCAGGTCGATTCAAATAAGCCGCGAAGCTTCGGGCGAAATGACGTTCAGAATAAATTGTCACTGACATCAGCAAGGGCGGTTATGGGAGCAATGATTGAAGCATGACTCTATTGGGAAATAAAACATTGGGAAACAAAACCTTTTTTTAGCTAAAGGCAGACACAATTAAATTAATTCGACAAAAACAATATTCTTAATCACTTTTATACATTCGAAGAAGAAAATGAGGAAATGGGGCATTGTGCTCACTCGTTTAGGGGAGGAACTGATTTGCCACAACAATTCCTCCCTTAAGGGGTAACTGTGACGGAATGAACTCTTACTCCCCATGAAGTTATTCCCTTGAGGATAAACAGTTTTTCTCTTCCAATGCTCCTCAGGAGAGCAACGGTTGCTCTTGTCCAATGCTCCTCAAAGGAGCAACGGTTACTATTTCCCAATTCTCCTCAAGGGAAGAACGCTTGCGCAGTGCTCTCCAAGGGAGCAACGGTTGATCTTTTCCGATACTCTTCAAGGGATTAACGGTTGCTCTCTACCTATACTCTTCAAAGGATAAATGGTTCCTCTTTCCCAATACTCTTCAAGGGAGCAACGGTTGCTTTTTCCCAATACTCCTCACGGGAGTAACGATTACTCGGCCGATACTCTTCAAGCGAGCAACGGTTACTCTTTCCCAATGCTCCTGTAGAGAGCAATAGTTGCTCTTCACGATGCCTTCCAGTGGTGCATTGGTACGTCTTTTACAATGCTTGCCGGGGAAGCAATGTTTGCTTGTTCAGAGTGCTCCCAAGTGGCAACCGAAAAAAAAAAGTTTCGAGGAACGTGATGGCATCCATCGAAACTGCTTGGATTTATTTTTCATGGGGTTGTGTAAAGGGTAGAGCAGCGATTGGAGCATCATATCCAGTAGTGCAAAAACAATCCGAAAAAGTGTAATACATACTTTATTATGACTCTTTGGTGTAAAGCAGAATGACAGGATCTGGATGAGAGGCTTACCGGCTCAAAAGAGTTTAAGCTACACGGACAAGTGGTGTTGTCCGCAAAAAAACCGCTGGGTACTTTTAGCTGTTCGCACAAAAGGTGAAATGTTCTTTGAGTTTTTTTCTGAAAAGCAATATTTAAGGCACAGTGCAGGGCCCTTTGTGTTATAACGGCTGCCAAAGGGGTATATTCTTTATTAGAAATGCCCTCCAGGCCCACAGTGAATTCTTGTGTGGACAACAAGTTCCCACTGAAGGTCGCTGTAGGTACATAATATACCTTGGCAGGGTCCTACAAGAAAGAACGCATATTTAAATAAAATGATTGTAATACGAGACTTCCGGCTTCGGTATTACAGCAGCTGCTACCAGCAGCAACAGACCACCTTGAAGGAACACTCGTGCGGTGCTCAAACACAGTGCTGTGCAGTGCACTTACAATTAAGGAGAGACGCTCTTCAAGGCAGCTTTTTTATTACTTGTACTAGTAGTTTCAAGATTCTGCGAATAATAGATTTTCTAAGGAGATTTCAAATATGTCATTACTTTATGTGTAGCCGCTACTATTTTTGAGTATGTGGTGCAGAATGGTAAAATATAGTAATTGTTGCGCGCAATTTTTTATGTACTAAATTTTCACAAAATGCATTTTACTGTAGCTTCTTTAGTTCTTTGTAGACCTCAAAGTGCCGATATCTAGGCAAACAGCGCGTACAATTACTGGAACTATGCAAAAATATTAGAGCACTTCTACTAACTTTTTTTCTCGATTCCCTGAAACATATCCTTGTACTTATGCGACTAATGCAGCAAGATATTGCAATCTCAAGTAGGTATTAGCACTGCGCATATCTTCAAGAGCATGTATGCCATATTCCGTTAGTATAAGACAATTATAAATGCACAAGGTGAGTTTTATGTGATCACGAAAAAAATTTGCTGAGATGTCCTAATTTTTTTCATACTTTCACTAATTGTAGATGCTGTTTGAATATATATCGGCACTTAGCGGTCTCCAAAGAAATAAATAAGCTACAGGACAAATCTTTTTGAACAAATTTTACACAGTAAAGTGCCCACAAAATTCCTTTTTTCCACTGTGTAGGACACAACTCAAAAACTATAGCGGCTACACAAAGAATAATGACATCTTCAAAATGTGCTTGTAATGCCCTATAAGTGGATCAATTTTCAAATCTCTAGTACAACTATTTAAAAATGTTTTCGAAGAGCGCACCCCTTAAATGTATTTGCAACATAGTCTGCATATTGTATATTAACAAGAGCCAACAGCTTAATCTTCGTTACAATGAAGGGAACTTGCTCAAGTTGAACACTGCTCGCAGTAAGGCCACAGGTTTATCCACAGGTCAGCGACTGCCTTCTTTACATGCAAGTCAATTAGCGTGGCCCTACAATAAGCTAGAGATATTTGCTGTTTTCCGGCAATATTTCATGCTAGCATTCTGCAAACCAGGTAAGCTGTGCTCGGTAGGTTATTTAAACTCATCCTGGACATGGATGCACTGTTGAATGCTTATCGATAAAAAGATTGTAAAAATACGCCCAGTAATCTGCAAGCTCTGAATTGTATGGTTATAGACTTACAGAATGGCAGGTGAATGCTTCTATTCTCCCTTTCACCAGTGTTGGCAGCACACAAAGAGCAGGAGCGAGCGTCAGCTCTGAAAGAGACATGAATCGCACTGTCTCATAAAGCAGATAGAGTTGAACCAAGAGCGAATGCTGCTTGCTTCAATTTGAGAGCCTTGTTTTAGCCACTATTCACTGCAGTCAGCATATAGAGGCCTTTAAAGGTACACCACTGATGAAGTATTGTGGGGCAGTGACGGTAACTACACTCAACCATTGGAACTATGCTGGGTCACCCAGCCAAGCAATATTCACAGCCACAACACATCATGAACCTGCTCCTAACACAACATAGGAAGTGAGAAAGTATGCATGCACTTATGACTATGCTTGTGAACAACTTTCTGCACGTCGTTAAGCAGTGAAAGCGGCCGGACCAAATGCACGCGTGGGATAGCAATAGGAGGCATAGCCAAAGTTTGACTACACCTTGAAATGACGCAAGTCATGTCCCACTTTAATATTTTCAGTAGATGTGAAAAAATTAGGCACGAATGTTCATCCCGGCTATTGCCGAAACTGTAATGCAAAGAAATAACGTGGAAACTCAAGAACGAGTTCGGGGAACGTTGTGGCACCCATTTTACCACTTCAATCTTTTATTCTCAGGTGTGCATCCAAGTATAAGTACACCGTTTTCCTTGCCACTTATGGCGTACGAGAAATGGCGAAAGCGGACAGGCTTGTAGAATATTCTGCACAGGCACACATATTGTTATCGTGAATAATGGGTCCTTTGTCACTCTACCCTAGATGGCAGCTATCAACGGCGCACTCAATGGGTTTAACTGTGCATTGTCGTCTTGTAGTAGCAAAGGGGTTGTCAGGCCTCACATTAAATATTTCTTCCTACTTGACATATAATGCTTCGCGTTAAAAGGAAATTCCATCAACTCCTTAGAGTATCGTGAGACGACACTCAAAGCAAGTAGTTCACGTGCGGCCCAACATAATGTTTGAAGTGTCATTAGACATAATATTACAACTGCCAATGTACTAAACACGGCCAAGGTGGCTTACGTGAGCAGTACTGCAACAGAGTGCAGTTACAAGAAGAGTGCAACTGTCGTTTCGCCGTCATGTGAAATGGCCACTGCCAGCTTGACTTTTGCACCGATGGCTTTGTAGTTGATGACAACTTCTGCTCGACATCTTGTGCCATTGCTTAGCAACAGAATCTATCAAACCAGCAGCATAAAAAATAGGTTGAAACATCTAAATTAATTAAGAAGAAAAGAAAGACCACTTATTTCCTGCCGAGACTCACCATATGGATCTTTTGTGTTTACCAATACACTTCAAGGGAGCAACATACATTCTACTTCTTCACCAAGGCAGCAAAACCACACAGGGCTCATAACCGACTACATAGTGCGACCCCAAACAGCGTAATGCTATTCTCACTTGACCTTTGGAAGGTTGCTTGGGCACTTTAATTACAAGTCGCTTTATCCGAACAGTACAATTATCTGCCCAACTTGGACGACATCCATTCGAATTCAACTGTACTCTCCTTTCTCACTTTCTGAACCTTAATGTATTGTTTTAACCTCTTCAGACCCCACGTCCCTGTAAGGGGACATTGGTTTTCAGTTTCTGACTTAAGACTGAGCTTTTATAGAACAGAGAACTGGTCTCCCTGTTGGAGGACAAGCATTGTAGCGCCATCTGTGAAGAGCGGGGAGAGTTTGTTTGCTTCGTCGAGAAGACAACATGGCTGCAATCTGCACGAGCACGTTTTACTCACGACGGCGACTTAAGAACATTTTGATCATTGATAACACACCTTATGGAAGCCTTATGCTATGTTTTTAGAATTGTTATGGTTGAGAGAGCATTTTAAGTGGTGTTCCTTGCGAAAATACGTTGTTTTCTGTCCCGCGCTTCGCACTTAATGAAGTGTCCCTGTAGAGGGACGCTGGGTCTCAATGCTGACAGTTCTTGATTGGTTTCGTGTACTGAGATCTTTTCAGTACACGTCCGGAAGCTAAAATATAAGTCAGTATTCTTGTTTATCAAAAATTACAATGACAAAATGGGAGGATTCGACCTAGCTGACAGAATGCTAGCTCTGTACGCGCAGAGAAGCCGAACGAATCTGTGGACGCTTCGTACCATTTTGCACATGTTAGACCTTGCTTGCGTCAACGGGTGGCCTCAGTACAGAGCGGACAAAAACGCCATGGGGCTGCCGAGGAAGAATATCTTGGACTACCTTGATTTCAACATGTATGTTGCGGAGGCGCTGATTTGTGGAAACATGGAACAAGTACATTCGGATGAAGACAAAGTTGGCATCCAACCCAGAAAGCGACGAAATGCTCTTCCCTCGCAAACATTCCGAAAACAAGGGTCTCTTCACCTACCACTCAAAGATGATGTCGCAGGCGGACAAAGATGCCGCAACGCAGGTTGCGGGATGAAAACATGCCACCGATGCGCCCAGTGCAACGTCTACCTCTGCATTGAAGTTGGGAGAAACTGCTTCGACAATTTTCACGCCTGACTTCACAGTTGCATTTTACTGCTCATTTCTAAATATCAATAAAGTTTTGCAGTTTCTTCCTCCTCCGAGGGCTGTCCCAATGCGAAGCCAATATATATATAGAGACCCAGATGTCCCTGTAGGGGGACATGCATTATCACACATCTCGAGATCGCTATGACTGAAATTGCTGTTAATTTGTGTTCTGGGGGTTACAACCGGAAACATCATATATGAAATAAACACTTTCTAACCGAACTTTCTTCTCGGGTCTGAGGAGGTTAAACATAGAATAAGCTATGTTTTCAACTTGGATTTAACCGACAAGTTCAAACGACAGTAGTGTGTTACACAAGCAGAGAATGCCTCAAGCCTTCAGCCGTTGAGATAGCTCAGTGCTGTTTGTGGCAGCCTCATGTGAACTCTTGTGACGAGCTTTGGGTAGGGCGCCTCTGTAGTTCCTAATCCTTTGGAAGCCAACCATAAATGCGACATCTGGACTTTGACAATTGCTTCGTGTGTGTTTGCAGCCATTGCAAGCATTTGCACAACGAGCACGCTAAAGGAAATGCATGTTCCTACGCCACCATAAAAGAACTGTGGAAACAAAACTTGCCCAATAAATTAAGTTATACAGCATCCAATTATCCAGATGTAAAATCAAAAGAATGACAATGCTATAAACTAAACACAACGTGAAGCCCTAATGTTGCCTTAGTGACAATTAAAATTACCGTCTACAGAATCTTAAGAACCAGCACTGACTGAAAGATCAAATTGTTCCAGAATCTTTTGCCTGTGCCGCTTTTTCCTGACTGCATTCATTATTTCTTTAGCAACAGGTTGCAGGACTTCCTCCAGCTTTTCCTAAAGGAACATGACGTCAGAAGTATGAATTCTAGCTGCACCTATAAAAATTCATAAAGCACTTTATTGACATTGAGCTCTGAGCCATACTTCATCTACCATACAATATCGCGCAGACCAGCACCTCTGCAAGACGTGTGGTCAGGTTGTTGAGTTCACTAAGATGGATAAGGGATTTGCAGGTGTGCTCAAATATGTACGCATTCCAAGTTGTCGCGCACCAAATACAAAAATTCAGATAAAGAGGCTGTGTAAAAAGGATTTGAAGCACCAGTCTCAGAACTTGTAATAGTGTACATTCGAGTTAGTTATGGTGAATAATCCTTTTTAACAATGTTGGGCATATCAGTGCAACATTTCAGGTTAGCACCACAATGCCGTAGATACGTGATGAAACTGCTAACCAACATATTTGATGCGGCTTCTTCTATACTTCCTTAGAACATTCTCGTCATTTTCTGCTATTGAATGGAACCCTGTTAGAGTGTCTAAATTTTCCTACTTTTTGCCAATGTTTTATAAACCAGCCTTTTCCCAAGTTTACAGATGGACCAACAAAGGCACCTTTAAAAGCTTCTACTTAGCAAAAGAGTAAATAAAAAATTAAATGGCAGGTTTATTATCTGCCGCTTTCACACACCAAAAATACAGTCGGACGTGTATTTCCAATAGCCCTGCCGAGCGATTCTGTGCACGGCTGAACAAACGGCGAAACGAGCTGTCGCGCAAAGAGATTACTCATTCTTGCCGATTGGTCATGGAAATTTACCTGGAAATTTAGATTTTGTCGCTCATCAGCTATAAGTGCTATGAGCGACGAGCCAATAGCGTGAAGCCGGAACAGGGTGTACATCATTGACATACTATCAGTTGAGTAGCGACTGTTTATATGAACCATGGAGGTCACGATTGAACAATGATGCAACGGTGCACATAAGCTTATTTCCAACAGGTGGCTTGCCAGTGTGTGCCTGCATATGCCCAATAATTTAGGCGATTATATGAATAACTTGATTTATTTTCTACGGGACCGAAAAGAATGGGCAATTTATGAGAATGTGCAATCATCTTATGACATATGTTTACTGCATCAACACGTGCTTATACAGTGGCAAAAGATGTTGGTTATAACTTCTATTTTGCAAGAAGTTTCTACGTAAGCTGAGGAGACCATAGCTGCCACTTTCCGTAACAGAAGCGAATGACTTGGCAATCAGGAAAATTTAGGAAACCCTGCATATAATGCTGAAAACTGATCTCCTCCACTGTAGTCTCCTCCAGACGTGGTGTTTCGTGGTAGTAAGCTGGTGTGTTTCGTATAATTGCGAGAACGACCGATTAGATAGATAGATAGATAGATAGATAGATAGATAGATAGATAGATAGATAGATAGATAGATAGCGAGAGAGAGTGTTAAAAATGAAAACAATGCATGTGGAAATACGCCATTTACTGTCGAAATGTTTCGGTTGGTGGGCCACATTTGACGAGATAGCCATCATCAGAACCTGCGTTCTTTCCCCATCATTATACATAAACAGGGTGTTGTTTCACGTAACATGAACCATAGGTTAAGAAAAAAAGATTAACCGCAGCTGAATCAAACCAACAACATATGGTTCGCCGTCATGTGGTGCTTTCTAGAGTATTTTAATATACCGCTTAATGAGCAAATAACTATGATGAACTATGCAGAACGGTAAATATTCACTTTAGGCTGAAGAGCGTTTCCTTCTCTTGTAGACGGAATTCGGAAACGAACGATCTAATTTTTTCTAGCAACGTACCTGCTGCGTGTCGACTTTTTTCGCCGTTTACTCTTTCAGGCGCTGTGTACACATTTATGTACAACAAGTTATTGCATTAACAGCAAAAAATTGACGAAAATTAATATATCTAGAGTGTGTTGCATACATATTGAAACACTTCTGATTGGAATAGTGCTGCAAGGTTCAATAACAAGTGCAGAATGTTTTAGTAAATTGAGTGAGAAGGTAAGCGATTGGATGTTATTTGTCAGCCTCAGTATGTATTTGTATGTAGCAGGTTGATTTCTTTTGCGGTCTTTCCCAGCTTTGCAGCAGGAATTATTTTCGAGTGGCTGGATATGTGCTTTTCAAGCCTGCTAGACATGAGAAGTTGTTTTCATATCTGATATTCCTGTAATGCATTTTCGCATGCAGTCCACATTCTGTAGGCCTAACATAACTGAAAATTTAAATATTCTTAATCTTTTTAGCTATGCGCATATTATTATTCTGAAGAAGTAACAAATGTGGTGAAAGTAAGTTTTTACTCAACAGAATCAATGGGCGTCTAAAAGGGTTAAAGAAATCCCTCGAAATATGAAACGAAACCACGTGACTGTGCTATCACACTGCAGCGATCTCTCTTGCTCTCTCACCATATATATATATATATATATATATCCACCCTCCTCAATCCCGCATAAACCTATGGGGTACAAGAGCATTGTATATTACGCTTGTGTTTTTTGCTTTCTGTTATGCTACCAACGTTAAAATAATTTTCTTTATTTAAATTCTATGAGTAGATGCAAAACCAGAATCTCTACTTACATGCAAGAAGGGACATATCCTCAAGCTTTGTATCGTAAACAATGTATTTCATTCTTACACAAAGAGATGAATTAGGAAGTACGTGTAGTAGATTTGCACGTTGCTGCTGCTTCCAAGATTTTAACAGATGCTCGAGCAATTCCAAACAGACTTCAAGGTTGCTTGTCACTCTTTGCGACAAGACAGATTTCTAGAGCAATTTAGTCTGGAAGTTGTCGACATCTGATGACTAGAATATCAGTAGACAGGTTCCGTACTGTTCCACGTGTAACATACTTTATATCAAGTGTATACATACTTTATATTGTATTTATTCTCTTCAGAGTTAATATTGTAAAAAAGAACTGAAGGCAATGTGCAATACAATTACCAATGTTCTCAGAAATATATATTGATGTGCCTGTCAGTGGTAGTGAACAGATTTTGCCCGGCAATGAATTCCAGACTTTAATTATTGATGGAAAAAACTATTTAAACGAACCTGCGTGGGCAAAAAAGGTTGAGATATTTAGAGCATGCTGAATCCTCGTACATGAAGGTATGGAAAAAGTCAAATAGTTATCTAGAGAGGAGAGCGAAGCAATTTTACGCATTCAAGTTTGCGACGCTTTGCAAGAGGAGTGAGAACAAATAGTGGAAGAGAGTTAGACGGTGAAAATTCCTTATCATATCTCCTACGAACAAAATGCACTGTTTTTTTTCACTGATTCTAGCTTTTGACGTCACAGTGCTTGTATGGATTCCATGCAATGCAGCCATTTTCGAGGATGGGGCGAATGAGGGTTTTACATTTAAGAGGTTTAGCTTCTTGAGGATCAAGACGCAGCGTACAATGTAAGTATATAATCCTTTATTGGCCTCGTTTCAGGTGACATAAATGTGTTTCGACCATGACAAATTGTGTACTAGTAGGATACCTAACTGTTTGAATTCGAAGACCCTATTTAAAGTAATATTGTTAAAGGCATAGCCACAGAAGGAAGGGGATCAGCGTCTTGTAAAGAACATGGGGACAGTTTTGCAAAAGTCGACATTCATTTGCCATACTGTGGACCAGTTACAGCAGTCAGCAGATTAATTGTTAAGGACAACATGATCTGTAGGAGATTTAACTGTATGCTATAAAACCCAATCATCTGCATAAAAGAGCATTTTAACTGAGGTATGTAGGAGGAGATCATTAATATAAAGCAGGAATAAAAGAGGACCCAGTACTGAGTTTTGGGGAAAACCTGATGAAACAGGCATCAAGGGTGAGTTAGTGGAGTTCAAACATACATAAAGCGAACGCTAGAAAACAAAGTCCTATATCTAGCCAACCAAATATTGATTTTTTGTATATCGAACAGCTTGTGTATAAGTTTAAGGTGCAAGGCAGTGTCGAAAGCCTTTGCAAAGTCTATAAAAATACCATCAATCTGGTCACCTATGTCTGAAGAACTGCTGACGTCACGAAAGAATTTTGTCAGTTGTGTTATAGTGCTAAGGCCACGTCTAAAACCTTGCTGGAAAGTGCATAAAATTTTGTTACTTACAAGAAATTCCTTAATATGTTTAAAGATGATGTGTTCGAGTAATTTACATGAGTGGGCTGTTAAAGAGATTGGCCTATAGTTAGATAACAATCGATCATTACGTGACCTAAATAAGCGGAGTTTCCGCAAGGTACAAAGGGTGGCGGTTGAGTGACATTTTCTAAATATAATAGATATCTGCGGCACCTAAGAGAGTGTCCAACGAGAAGAAAACGGTCGGGATACCGTCACGACCACACGACTTCCTTGGTGTCTAAGTTTAGGATTAAGTTAAGCACACCCTCAGGAGATGGTGATATATCATCAATTGGAGGGTACGGTCCGGAATTAAAAACAGGGGTTACCGAGCTATCAGTCGTAAAGATAGAGTAGAAGTAGCTGGTAAAGGAAGAAGCTATTGTCTGCGAATCAGAAACTGCAACATTGTTAATTATTAACGAGTCCAGGGATGACCCGGGTGGTAGGATAGCTTTGAAAAATTTACGCGGAGATTAGCCGTCATTAATTTCAGGAAAGGTTACCTTGTAATAAAATTTTTTTTACAGCGACCATTTTCCTTTTTAGCGCTATGGAATTGCATGAGTTTTGTTGAGTCACCAGAGCATTTTGATCGACGTAATATGGTCACACGACGCGATAACTGCAAGAGGTCCCTAGTCATCCAAGGGAATTCAGTGTTTGTGTTCTTCGTTCCTAAAGGAACAAGAAGGTTCATACACTTATTAACAAGATTTTCGAAGAAATTGGACGAGGTATTAGTATCGCTATTGGTACTCATTAGTTCAAACTCATGAAAAGAATCGCGTAGGGCATCTGGTATCGCCAAATCATCAGCCCGGATAAAGGCAGCATAATGTGCGGGAGATATAGCGTGATTCAGGGACGACGCCTGGAAGTGGCATTAACACAGGATTGTGGTCAGATGTTCCATCAAAAACATCACATTAGTAACCGGCAATAAAAAGAGATGTAGTAAGAAAGGAAAGACCAAGGACGGAAGTTTGCCGCGTGAAATTTGGAATGATCTGGTGCAGGTCACAGGACAATGATATGTGGACCAAATCCCTCCCCATAGTTACTTCATGTCCCCTTACTTTCATGGAAGGCGAGTCAACACCAGGAGCATTAATATCGCGCATGCAGATAACGTAGGATGAAGAAGTATTATAACTATTGAAAAATGCTGCTTATTAAAACCCTGCGGACGGCAAACGACCCTTATAATCAAACACATGCTTTCAAGTTGAACTTTGCACCACGAAGATTCAGTATCAGTGGGGCAGGGAATGCAGAAAAGGGAAGCTGAGAATTTCCGAGAGTGAATTGAAGCGAAACGAAGCCGGCGCAGCACGTGAGAGAAGTGGTTCTTGTGGGAAAGGAGGAAAGGCTGGCACTTTCTTCTGCAACCCATGCGGGAGCACGGCTCAGCGCCAGCAGGGTCGCGGCGATGGGATTAAGAGAAATAAAGGGTAGGAGGAAGAAAGGTAGAGGGTCGTCCCAGCAGCATCAGAGCAGCCCTGCCGGGAGGGCCCAGTAGGTTCGACCGGAGGAGCAGGCTGGAGGTAGACCGTATAGGAGGTGGCCCAGTAGAAGTGAAGTAGTGGCGGATCAGGAAGCCCGAGGTGTTGGGATGGCCGTTAGGCCATTCGTCTTCGTAGAAATTTCCTACAGTTTCGCCGAGAGCCTCGACGAGTCGAGGTACTCGACGACACCTAGGAAGGCCGGTAGCTGATTACGACAGGGGAAGAGGATGTCTTCCTGTCGTGAACATCGGAGCCCCAGGCGGTGGAACTCTTGCAGAAGTCGGCCGCGGTGCTGCAGGTAAGCAGGGCAGGCCAGCAGGAGGTGCTCCAGAGTGTCTGGTTCACTACAAGAGACACAGGCTGGCGAGGTGGCTTTCGCAAGGTTGTGCCGGCGGGCTGCCGTCCAGTAGCAGCCAATTCGCAGTCGGAGCCGCAACGAGGCATCCCTTCGTAGAAGACCGTGCTGTGGAAGAGGTCGTGGAGGCCGGCCCAGGGATACTCGTTTGCCCGGGTGGCAACCGATGATGTGCCGGCCCAGCCTGTGTCTCGAGAAGTCTGTGGCCGTTACAGCAGCGCTGAGGGGGACGCTTGTATGGTGCGCACTTTTTGCAAGAATGTCCGCCTCTTCATTGCCCGCGATCCACAAGTGTGCCGGTAGCCAATGCAGGGATAGTGAGCATCCTGCGTACTGAAAGGCCGTCAGCCTTGAAGAGAGCACTGAAACCACTAGGTTAGCCCTGTCAGAGTTCTGCAGGCAGAGCAGCGCCGTCTTGGAGTCGCGGAGAATGGCTGCCAAGGTCGCTGGTAGCTCCTGTGCAAGTAGGTCCACAGCAAGGTGGAGTCCTGCTAGCTCTGTTGCGGTAGACCTTGCATGTCCCGGTATACGGCACAGCTTGCACTTTTGTAGGGTCGGTGCAACGCAGGCTGCTGTGGATGAGCCCGTCTCCGGTATCACGGATCCACCGACGAAGATGTGAAGGTGGTCCCCAAGTCTCTCTTCGAGGAGAGAGGCTGCCGTCTGCTGTAGGGCACATGCTGGGGAACGGTTCTTCGAGACACCTGGCAGCTCCGTCGAAATAGGGATTGGTGGCCGATGTGGTGGGCGATGATGTACAGCGTTTGCAGGCGTGTCCCCTATGACTTCCTTATAGAGGCCACACAGCTGTCGCATGTGTGATGCTGGCCGGGATCGTAGGCGGGTCAGGAGTGCTTGACCATCTGCGGCATGGTGTAGGAGGTCAATGTGTCGTAGCCCCTGTTGAAGAAAGAGCAATAACAGGGGCCAGGCACCTGCCTCAGCCAAAGTGGCGGCCACTTGTGAGGTTCGGGGAATGCCAAGATAGAGCCGTAGTGCTGACCAGTGCTGCAGCTCCAGTTTCCGCAGGCGGGGTGGGGGCAACGCTCAAGAGAGAGGGCATACAGTAGATCTGAAGTGCCTGCAGCTTCAAATAGCTGCAGAGCCCACCTGGGGGTACGGCCCTGTCCACGGGCAAGGAACTGTGAGATCGCCTTGCGGACCCGAAGCGTCTGGTCGCACAGGTCCTTTGTAGCCAGCGGCTAGGTCAGCCGATGGTCAATGCACAGCCCCAGGTAGGTGACTGCCTTGCTCCATGGGATCTGGACGCCCTCCAAGCGCAGCCGGGAAGCTGAGCGGTAAGCTGATGCTCTTGGATGCAGTAGCAAGGCCTCGGTCTTCCTGACCGAGATGGTGAGGCCGATGCTGCACAAGTAGGCAGCGGCAATGTCCACGACTCTCTTCAGGGCCGCACGTGCCTTGCGGATGTATTGCGGTGTTCCCCGCACCCATAGGGCGATGTCGTCCGCGCAGATTGTGGACTGCACGGGGAAGTGAGGGTCGATCGGCAGGGTAGCAGGCAACCGCACCATGGCCAGGTTGAAAAGGAATAGGCTCACCACTGACCCCTGTGGTACGCCTGCAGCGACAGGACGGGGGGTGCTCTTCGATTGACCCACACGTACCCTGAGGGTGCGATTGTGCTGGAACGACGAGAGGAACCCCCGCAGGTTGCCACAGATGCCGAGGAGGTCCAGGCCCTGCTGGACAACTGAGTGAGGGATGCTGTCGAAGGTACCCTGTACGTCGATCAGCAAGAGCATCACGAGGTCCCCGCCGTTCTTGGCGTCCTCCAGGGTGGACACCATGTCAGCATGACGAATGAAATGAGGCAGCTGGGATGAAGATGACGGCATGACAACAATTCGATGACGATGCTAATATGAATGCAATGACATCACTATGCCGGAATGACGACCGTTGCAGGGCGACGACGCCGTGTGCAAGACGACATGATGACAATCAGATGACGAAGGAAGAATGGCGTCGACGCAATGGTGACCCACTAAGCTTCAACAAGACACTCACTCACCAGAGCAGGAATTTGCCTACCTGGCGCACTATTTGGCCACTCCCTCCCAAATGATTCGTTCAATTACCCAATGGCCCTCAGTGCCCAGCAGCTGTGGAGCACCTGACCAAAGCGACGGTCAGACCTGTAACGTAGCAGAGGGTGCGAATATTTTTGGACCCGGACAGGCAGCCAATGGAAACTGAGCCTTGCAACGTTTAACCCCCAACCCTCTCGAATGAAGCTGGCCTGACAGGACTCTTTGACGAACTATCAGGCATTATTTGGGATATCATTGGCCTTAGTGAAGTTAGAACTGGTGACGCTTGTACAGGGCTGACAAATGGCCACATCTTCTGCTATAGATGACTACCAGATAAGAAGCAGTTTGGAGTAGAATTCGTAATCCATAATAGCTTATCGGCCTGCAGCGGTGGCGTAGAGGTAGAACACCCGCCTCGCGTGCAAGAGGTCCGTGGTTCGAATCCCGGTGCCGGCAATTTTCCAGCGGATTAAAAAAAAATCCGCGTGTTGATAAAATTGCACAAACAGGCCTGGAGTGTGGCCTGATCCCGGTGACCAGAAACGGTAACGCACTCCCTCACCAGAGCAGGATTGGCCACCCTGGTGCAGTACTTGGCCACAACCTCCTATATGAACACAACAATCAAACCCCGGCGCTCAGTCCCCAGCAGCTGCGAAGCAACTGACCACGGCGGCGGTCAGACCTACGACGCAGCAGAGGGTGCTAAGAATCACTGGCTCCGGACAGGCCACCATTGGAATATGAACCTGGCAACGTTTAACGCTAGAACGTTATCTATTGAGGCGAGTCTAGCAGTGCTATTGGAGGAATTAGAAGGCAGTAAATGGGATATAATAGGGCTCAGTGAAGTTAGGAGGCCGAAAGAAGCCTATACAGTGCTAAAAAGCGGGCACGTCCTGTGCTCGCACGTCCTGTGCTCCGGAAGAGGACCTTAGTGTTGAAGCAATGAACGACAATCTTGTGGGCATCATTAAGGAGTGTGCAATGGAAGTCGGTGGTAACTCCGTTAGGCAGGATACAAGCAAACTATCGCAGGAGACGAAAGATCTGATAAATAAACGCCAATGTATGAAAGCATCTAACCCTACAGCTAGAACAGAACTGGCAGAACGTTCGAAGTTAATCAACAAGCGTAAGACAGCTGACATAAGGAAGTATAATATGAATAGCATTGAACATGCTCTCAGGAACGGAGGAAGCCTAAAAACAGTGAAGAAGAAACTAGGAATTGGCAAGAATCAGATGTATGCATTAAGAGACAAAGCCGGCAATATCATTACTAATATGGATGAGATAGTTCAAGTGGCTGAGGATTTCTATAGAGATTTATACAGTATCAGTGGCACCCTCGACGATAATGGAAGAGAAATTAGTCCAGAGGAATTCGAAATCCCAAAGGTAACACCGGAAGAAGTAAAGAAAGCCTTGGGAGATATGCAAAGGGGGAAGGTAGCTGGGGAGGATCAGGTAACAGCAGATTTGTTGAAGGATGGTGGACAGATTGTTCTAGAGAAACTGGCAACCCTGTATAAGGAATGCCTCATGACCTCGAGCGTACCAGAATCTTGGAAGAACGCTAACATAATCCTAATCCATAAGAAAGGGGACGCCAAAGGCTTGAAAAATTAGGGACCGATCAGCTTACTGTCCGTTGCCTACAAACTATTTATTAAGGTGATCGCAAATAGAATCAGGAACACCTTAGACTTCTGTCAAGCAAAGGACCAGGCCGGATTCCGTAAAGGCTACTCAACAATAGATCATATTCACACTATCAATCAGGTGATAGAGAAATGTGCGGAATATAACCAACCCTTATATATAGATTTCATTGATTACGAGAAAGCGTTTGATTCTGTCGAAACCTCAGCCGTCATAGAGGCATTACGGAATCAGGGTGTAGACGAGCCGTATGTAAAAATACTGAAAGATATCTATAGCGGCTCCACAGCCACCGTAGTCCTCCATAAAGCAAGCAACAAAATCCCACTAAAGAAAGGCATCAGGCAGGGAGATACAATATCTCCAATCCTATTCACAGCGTGTTTACACGAGGTATTCAGAGACCTGGATTGGGAAGAATTGGGGATAAAAGTTAATGGAGAATACCTTAGTAACTTGCGATTCGCTGATGATATTGCCTTGCTTAGTAACTCAGGGGACCCATTGGAATGCATGCTCACTGACCTGGAGAGGCAAAGCAGAAGAGTGGCTCTAAAAATTAATCTGCAGAAAACTAAAGTAATGCTTAACAGTCTCGGAGGAGTACAGCAATTTACAATAGACAGCGAGGGACTGGAACTCGTAAGGGAATACATCTACTTAGGGCAGGTAGTGACGTCGGATCCGGATCATGAGACGTAAATAATCAGAAGAATAAGAATGGGCTGGGGTGCGTTTGGCAGGCATTCTCAGATCATGAACAGCAGGTTGCCATTATCTATCAAGAGAAAAGTATATAATAGCTGTGTCTTACCAGTACTCACCTACGGGGCAGAAACCTGGAGACTTACGAAAAGAGTTCTACTCAAATTGAGGACGACGCAACGAGCTATGGAATGAAGAATGATAGGTGTAACGTTAAGGGATAAGAAAAGAGCAGATTGGGTGAGGGAACAAACGCGAGTTAATGACATCTTAATTGAAATCAAGAAAAAGAAATGGGCATGGGCAGGACATGTAATGAGGAGGGAAGATAACCGATGGTCATTAAGGATTACGGACTGGATCCCAAGGGAAGGGAAGCGTAGCAGGGGGCGGCAGAAAGTTAGGTGGGCGGATGAGATTAAGAAGTTTGCAGGCATGGCATGGCCACAATTAGTACATGACCGGGGTTGTTGGAGAAGTATGGGAGAGGCCTTTGCCCTGCAGTGGGCGTAACCAGGCTGATGATGATGATGATGATGAATAGCTTATCGGGCAACATTGACGAGTTCTACATCATTGTTGATAGGGTAGCAGTAGTCGTAATAAAAATTAATAAGAGGTATAGAATAAAGGTAGTACAAACCTACGCGCCAACCTACAGTCGCGACGATGAAGAAATAGAACAGTTTTATGAAAATGTTGGGTTAGCGATGCGAAAAGTGCAAAATCAATACACTGTAGTCATTGGTGATCTCAATGCAAAAGTGGGGGAAACGCAGGCTGGCCAACAAACAATCGGTAACGTTGGTGTGTATTCTAGGAACACTCGAGGAGCAATGTTGGTAGAATTCGGGGAAAGGTATAAGCTGCGAGTCATGAGCACCTTCAGGAAACGTATGGACAAAAACTGGACCTGGAAAAGCACTAATATTTAAACAAGAAATGAAATTAATTTCACACTACTCTCTGACGATCCCAGCACAGTGCAGGAAGTAGAAGTGTTAAGCAGGGTAAAGTGCAGTGATCATAGGTTAGTGAGGGCTATGATTGACTTCAATTTGAAGAGTAAAATTGGTCAAGAAGAAACAGACCAGTCTAAATGCAGGAAGACATCAGGCTGGTTCTTGCAAACATATTGCAGCCTTAGAACAGAGAGATGAAGATGACATATAGACAATGAATGAAAGCGTAACTAGGCTTGTTTCAGCAGAAATTAAAGTGGGAGGTAAGGCACCAAGGCAACCAGTAGGTAAACACTCCCAAGTAACAAAATACCTAATATAGAAGCGACAAAGAATGAAAGTGTCCAACTCAAGAGATGGGATAGAATTTGCAGAGCTATCAAAACTAATCAACAAGGAAAAAATAAGGGATATACGAAGTAATAACGTGAGAAAGACTAACGAAGCAGCAAAAATGGATGCCGCTTGAAACCGCAGAAGGAACCTAGGCATCGTACAAACCAAGATGTATGCAATGAAAGATAAGCCGGGTAATATCATCAGCAATCTAGAGGATATAGTAAAAGCATCGGAAGAAATCCATACTGGCCTGGGCACTACCCAGAGGACTCAGGATAGTTAGGCAAGGAAACAAGAGTTCAGGATCGCCAATCAGCCTCTAGAGCCTGTGAAGGAGTACGCTTACCTAGGTCAATTACTCACAGTGGTCTCTCATCCAGAGAAGGAAACTTACAGAAGAATAAAAGTGGGTTGCAGCGTATTCGGTAGGCATTGTCAGATCCTGAATGGAAGCTTACCATTATTATTAAAAGAAAATGCACAACCAGTGCATTGTACTGGTGCTGACATATGGGGCAGGAATTTGGATACTGACAAAGAAGCTCGAAAACAAGTTAAGGGCCGCGCAAATTGCGATGGAACAAGGAATGTTAGACATAAAATTAGGAGACAGGAAGAGAGCGGTGTGGGTCAGAGAGCAAACACGGATTTCCGATATTCTAATTAATAGTAAGAGAAAGAACTGGAGCTGGGCTAGTCATGTGATGCGTAGGTTAGGTTGGGCAGTCGAGGACGGCAGAGGACTACGAGGGGTGATGAAATTAAGAAATTCACAAGCGCTTGCTGGAATCGGTTGGCGCCGGACAGGGGTAATTGGCGATCGCAGGGAGTGGTCTTAATCCTGCAGTGGACTTAAATTGGCTGATGATTATATCCGGTGTGTGTTTGCAATATGTGCTGTGTTTTTTTAGCAAGAACTCCAGCATTTCACGGGTAGTCATGTATAGCCTGGAAATATGATAGTTCTCTCGCCTCCGAGTATTGAGGCAGGAATTATGCAGTTTGGTTGCCGGGGGATCGCTTGGAAGCTTGGAGACCTTCGTCAGGAACTGGTTGATCACCGACGCTTTAAATCAGTGTCACTGTTTGCGCACAGTGGTAATTTCCCATAATGCTGTTCCTAGTTCTTAGCACAGCATGTAGCAGCAAAGCATTCTAACGTTTCCAGCTGCAACCATCTTATTGCCGAGAAGTTTCATGGCGCAGGAAAGTCGCCTAACATATCTTATTTTTCTTTCTGCGCAGCGTTAACATCTTCCACATGGTATGCCCAGCTGAGCTGGCACGAACGAATCATGCTCTGGATGCTACGGCAGGGAGTCATGCCAAGGCATTTCGCAGTCATACAAGATGGTAACCGGTGCTTCGTCAGAAAAAACGGATTAAAGCTGAGCCATGCTTACTCCATAATGCTCCAAAAACTCACTCTGGTAAGAAGTATAGTTGGAGTAATGTCAGAATCATTCATAGGGTTTTGTTGCATTGCGCAGAAGGACTTCGGTACTAAATAAAAGCACTGGATAATTTGAGATGTCGGAAAGTTGAGCTTTAGTATGCGCTGGGATGGGGACATCAGAAAATGTGGTGACGAATCTGGTAAATTAGCATACATGAAATACCAAATGTGCTCAAGGAACGCTAAACTATGTTTAACAGGCTAGAAAGTACAAAACCAGCTGTCTCAATAAATTTCTGTGCCTATAGTTACTAAATATGCCTTATCAACATCACGAGCAGCAAGAGTCACAGCAGCCACACTATCAATGGAAATCGTCTTTGCCAAAATGATAGACGACGCGTCGGTGTAAGGAAACTACGCTAAATTTTTCCTGTCAGCTGTCATTACTCGTGCTGGTCTTTAAGTAGGAAACGTTTTAAGCTCCCGTTGTCTGCGAGTTTCAAGTAACTTTGAGCCAAACACCAGAGCCATTATCCTGCCACTCAAACGAGAACATCCGGGCAAGTTGCGGGAACAGGATGAGATCACCACGAGCAACCAGCGAAAACTTGAAGAAATTCGATCTCTGACGCCCAACCATTTCCACAAAACCGCTTTACATACAGTAGTTACTGCCGAAACGAGTTATAAAAAATATTTCTTCCTAGTTCTTTTTAATGCTTGTTCACAATATTAGTAACGCTATAAATTCTGGCATGCTGTAGTTTTATTTGATATTTCCAATAGCGCACGTTCAAAAGGCAGACATAGGGAACCAGTACTCCATTGTCATCTTTTGGCGCTGAGCGCTGAACGCCGGAGGTAGGCAAGTTCGGCGGCGCGGGTTTGACGTCGCCTCGATAGATGATGCCTAGCTGCGTCGCGCCTTAAAACCCCTTAAACTTTGTAAAGTAGTGCCACGCTTTGAAGAATGCCGCCTCCTCCTCACGCGCTCTGACCGAGGCCGACGCCGCGTCGCTATTGGCCTAATCGCATCAGGTCGGCCCTCGCGCCATGCATCAGCGCCATTTTTGCTAGACAAGCGTCCACGCAGTGGCGAGGAGCGCATGTTGGCGCCGTTGCTGCGCTCCAGCAGTGTAGGCGGCGCCACGGTCGAGGAAACAACGTGAAACAGGAGTGAATCCGGAAGAGGAGAGTGTCACCACTTTACGAAGTTTAGGGGTTTTATTGCGCCTCCTTCAGGCGCTTGTCCCCGCTGCGGTGGCTTAGCGGTATGTCGTGCTGCAAAACATGACCTGCCGGCCGCGGCGGCCGCATTTCGATGGAGGCGAAATGCAAAAACTCCCGTGTCCCAGGCATCCCGGGCACGTTAAAGGTGCCAGGGTGGTCAAAATTATTCCGGAGTCCCCTGTTACGGCGTGCCTCATAGTAAAATCATGGTTTTGGCTCGTAAAACCACTGAATTCAATTCATTTTTATTTTCGCTGAGCAGTGTGTTCTACTTCATTGGCGTTTTTCTCTGCCCCTCATGGGTTTTCAGCCGCTTTTCTTCAGTCGCTTTTCATCAGAAAGAGTAAGGGACCAAGAACGCTTCCTTGTGGTACACCGGATGAAACATCTGAAAGGGGCGAGGAGAAGCTGTTAGCGAAAGTAAACTGCTGCCTGTTAGAAACTACTGCCTGCTGCCTGTTAATTGTATCAGTCTTCACTAAAGAGGCTGTGCGAGCTTGGCGAAACAGAAACCGGTGCCGAACGCTCCTGGACTATACTGCGTACAAATAGCCATGTGCGAAAGCTCCGCACCTGTAGCTTTCGCTTCATAGGGAGTTGTCCGCGAGTTTACCTGATGGCGTCGTGTGTGCTGTGCCCTTACGCGCACAGTTCGCATGGAAGTGAAAAGTAGCACGAAATACATTCTCTCGACGCTCCTGCCGTCTCACCTGAGGGTCGCCCAGGGCCACAAACTGCCGGGCACCCTACGCGCTCCTGAGCCCCCTCACAACTAATGTTGTAAAAAGGCTGAAGTAATAAATGTTTGCCACCACCATCATCAAGTCATCGTTCTGACAGCCAGTGTCCGCGTTCATCGAGTGAGAAGAGTTATTGCTTGCCTGGGCGCGCGTGACAGCACGCTGGTTAATTTACTTAGTAAGCAAATCCTTGCAGTACATTATGTGGCCAATAAAATTGTTCATCTTACTTCGCACAATTGTATAATAATTTGCTATCGCAATCAGTGCATCGCTTTTCGGGCGGTACTATGATTTTCTTTAGGAGTCTTGCAGTTCACATGCGGCTTTGGGCCATTTCGCCGGCAATGACATCCGACCACCGGAGTGCGACATTTGTCGTGTAGAGCTTTAAAAACTGGGATAACGAGTTCATTATAAATGTAGAAGCGCGTCACCACGACATTGTCAGCACCTAGGTTGTATTCGCAGGTTGAAGCTCTTCATTCGTGTTCGCACCTGAATGTCGACTACGAGGAATACTATACTTCCATGACGCGTATGAATCTGTGGCTTTCTCGTTTATGATATTTGGCATACTTCCACTTAGCTAGAAGCATTAGCGCCACAATATCAAGCTTATCAAGTGACGGAAATTGCGGAGCCCAGATGAAAATCCCATCGTGACACTTAAAAGTCAAGGAAAGAGAGAAAGTATGGATGGAAAAACGAAGAATGGTCCACCAGCATAGCGATCAGTTTGCTGCCCTACACTGGAAGTAAGAAAAACGTGGAATAGAAAGAGGGAAAAGGGATAGAGTTAACACTGCGCGGAGGCAGGAGGATGCAAAGCAGGACTAGAGCACGTCAATTAGCGCCCACATTGATAGGTGAGTAGGTTCAGCGCTTCCTTGTTCCTGAGTGCTTTTATCAAGATATCGTGGCATTTTCTGCTTCAAAGTCACAAAAGCGCATCCCGGGTTTACTGTCGACCCTTTTACCCGCGCTATGGCAGCAGTGGGTTCATCGCCCCAGGATATTGTTGTAATGCACTTTCTCTTGTTCTTGTGAAACTTCCTGTCATTTTGACAGTTTCCTTAGCCAAATAAAAATGAGTATTTTCACCCATAGGCACACATCCCATAGACATATGTTCTTTATGTGTTTAGGAGTAACAAACGTGCCGTACGGCTTCAGCTGATGTATGCAGCTGTCTTGTAGCACACAGCAGCAAAGTCACTAGTAAAACATTTTAGCTGTAAAGAAGAGAGAGAGAGAGAGAAATTTATTTACAGAAAGGCAGAGAGGTCGGCCTGAGCTATGACTTGCTCTGGCCTGCTACTCTACTCTGGGGAAAGGGACGGGGAGGGAAAGGGCTGATGAATGATGATGGTATAAGGAAGAGATGCGTATATACAAATTCACAGAGTTGTGGTATCTCTAAAGCCGTGCGTCCAGCCCAGTGGCTTGGAGAAAAGCTATAGCGGATCTTGTTACCAGGGCTGCGCTGGTTGCATTAGGCCAAGGACCTAAAAGAAACTCGTCCGATAGCGGTCTCTCATGGATCTTTGCTATGGAAGAGACAAGTTGCTGTGGTTCTTGCGCGTACGCGGGACACACGCAAAATATATGTTCAAGTGTTTCTGGCACCTCGCAGCATTCACAGTTTGGGCTAGTATCACTGGCACCTATCATATTTCTATAACGGTTGGTGAATGCGACACCAAGGTGAATCTGGTGCACCATGCTCATGTGGTTTCTTTTGAACTTGTGAGGCATACGAAATCTCATTTCTTGGTCCCATTTGTGTAATCGCAGGTGTCGTCGATCTCGTTGGGTCCAGTGTTCCAACGTTGAGTTGCGGTTTACGCGACGAAGTAGGGCGTTTGTGTCTGTTCGTGAGAACGGAATGCGTACTTCACAAGCATTATCTAAAGCAGTTTTCGCTTCAGCGTCTGCCTGTTCGTTCCCCATCACGCCACAGTGTGATGGTATCCACTGAAAGGTGACATTGTGGCCATTTCTAGTTGCGTGTTCGAGATACTCTGTATATTCTTTAGCCATAGAATAATACGGGCCCCGTCTGAGGACACAGTCAATCGTTTGCAGAGCTGGCTTGCAATCGCAGAATATCGTCCATGCGTGAGGAGGCTCCTCGGAGAGAAATCGAAGTGCCTCCCGGATAGCAACAAGTTCCGCGGCAGTTGATGTTGAGCTATGGTCTAGTTTAAACCGCCGAGCGATGATCATATGTGGAATGACGAAGGCTGCAGTGGAGGCATATGGTGTGACAGAGCTATCGGTATACACATGTACAGTATCTCCGTACTCTGTAGAAATGTGCTACAGGGTGAGTTGCCTGAGGCCAATAGATGCAACGAATGACTTTTTAGTAATTCCAGGGATCTGCAATGTAACGACAGGTTTAGGCAGAACCCATGGGGGTATTCTCGGAATACAGTCGGGAGAAAATCTTGACGGCAAAACACTCTAATGGCGTGATATAGTCCTTGAAAAGCTGGAAACTGGGTGGGTGGTAGGGAGCATTGACAGAGGATGATGCCTGTGTCGGGTCAACACGCGAAGGTACATTCGAAGAGGCTCGCAGAGCAAGTACACCCGAATAGGACAAGCACGAGTTTCCGCTATTGTTCCATTGGTTGACGTGCATCGTGGGAGGCCCAAACATGTGCGCAATGCTTGAGCTTGAATGCTCTCTAGCGCGCGCACACAACTAAGTCCCATGCTTGAGAGCACCGGCATGCTGTACCGTATATACCCTATGAATAGCGCTTGGTACAATTGGAGTAATGACGACTCCGAGGGGCCCCATCTTGTTCCTGCCACTACGCGAAGGACCTGAACAAAACTCTTCAGCTTTGACTTCAGTGCGGCGACGTGTCTTGACCAAGATAGTCCCCGGTCTATGACTAAGCCAAGGAATCTCTGGTGTGTAACCGTAGGTATCGCTACGCCTTTAACAATTATCGGATACCTGGTCATTCGTTTTCGCGTGAATGTATTCACGGAACATTTTTCTGTTGAGAGTCGGAGGCCTCGACACCGAAGATACTTAGCTGGGATTGTCACTGCACGTTGAAGCTTAGCACGCATTTGGGGACGGGTGGCTCCAGATGCCCATATGCATATGTCGTCGGCATATGTGGTTATCTTCACCGTGCTAGGAAGTTCGGATGCAAGGCCAATCAATGCAACATTGAAAAGAGTTGGACTGAGAACTGCCCCCTGTGGAACACCTCGATGTATATGGTACTGTGCGGTGTCGCCATCACTTGTCGGCATACACACCGTGCGGCCACTGAGGTAGCTAACAATCCATGCATATAGTCGGCCACCGATGTCTAAATCTTCCAGTGCATCAAGGATTGCATAATGGAACACATTGTCGTATGCACCCTTAATATCCAGAAAGACCGCTCCAACTAAGCGACGGCGACTTCTTTCTTGTTCAACAGTGGAGACCAAGTCCATAACTCCGTCAACCGAAGAACGGCCTCTTCTAAATCCGTGCATAAAATCAGGAAAGCAATTACTTCTCTCTAAAAACCATTCCAGTCTTGACAAGACCATTTTTTCCATTACTTTGCCGACGCAACTGGCTAAGGCGATCGGTCTGTAGGAGGAAAGCTCGTTAGGGCACTTTCCCGGTTTAAGCAGCGCTACAACGCGACTGCATTTCCAACAATCTGGAACATTTCCTGTCTCCCACGTCGTATTATAAAAAGATAGGTGAAGACATCGTGATTCGGAGCCAAGATGGCAGAGTGCAGCGTACGTGATTCTGTCTGGTCCTGGTGCCGATGAGCGTCGCGAAACTGAAAGCGCAGCGTCAAGCTCTTGCATCGTAAACGGTACTTCGAGTCGCTCATCAGGTGACGGGGGTGCGATGGTGACAAGGGATGAAGTCACTGCATTAGATGCGTCCACAATCAGTTTACAGTAGTCCTCTGCTACCTCCAATTCGGTCCGGCGTTGATGTAGAGCCACCGCATGGAATGAGTGTCTTTGTTGTGGAGTTGCCTGGAGACTTCTTATGACCCACCAGATCTTAGTTAGAGGCTGTCTTGGATATAGGGATCCACAGAAAGCCCTCTAACGCTGTCTGTCAAGCTTCTCCAGATGTCGAAGAACATGTCATTGAGCTCGGCGACTGCTCGAAAGATCTGACGATGACTTTGTTCTTCTGTATCGCCGTTCCGCGCGGCGACGGATCGCACGAAGGGCCTCATATTGTATGTCGACCGATCATCTGTGCCTCGGTATGCTGACTTCTCTAGTTTTGTCCCGCAGGGTAGAGGCAATGATGTCCTCTATTTCGGATGGAGATGTCATACTCTGACAAGCGGTGTCGACAGAGGTCTTAAATGCAATCCAGTCTGTTTGACGAATGCAACGTGAGGCTGAACGGCGAAACCTGCTAAAGTGAACGTAAGTGGGGACGTGGTCCCTACCATGAGTCTCTAGATCCGTCGACCAGGATGCTGAAGACAGAAGGCTCCTTGATACAAACGTTAAGTCAAGACAACTGCTGTAGGACGTGCCACGAATAAATGTAGGAGACCCGTCATTGAGCACATTTAGTCCCCGACTACACATAATGTCGGCCACGTATTTGCCACGAGAATTCATCGAAGTGCTGCCCCACAGGGGATGGTGCGCATTAAAGTCACCAGTCAGAATATGAGGACCTTGCGATGCTTGCAGCAGTGACATCAGGTGCGAGCAATCGATCCTCGCTCACGGGTGAATATATCCTCCAATCACTGTAACCGTGCGACATCTGTGTTTTATGATGTGGCATACGTAATCATTAGTAGTATGCGATGGGACGTCATGTCTGAAATACACCAGGTCGTGACGTATACAAACTAATACTTTGCTCGAGGTTTGGTCATTACGAGACCACATCTGGACATAACCAGAAATACGGAAAGAAGAATCCATATTGGGTTCACAGATAACAATAACTGCAAATTGGTATTTAAATACCCCCTGTCGGAAATCCAACAAACGACCACGCAGACCTCGAGCATTCCATTGCATAACAAGCGATTGACGCATCCGTTCCTCAAACATTATCGCCATACTCGCTTAGTGAAGAACCACTAGCAGTGGTTCCAATACTTCAAGTAGCTGCACGGCAACCTTGGCAGCCGAGGTATTTAGGCCGGAAAGAATCCTGCGCATGGAGCCCATCAAATTTTTCACCTTACTCGGACGTCAATGTCATCCATCTTTTCATTTTCTTCAGTGCGTGTAAGAGCGGTGCATAAGGGCATTCCCGCAGGCCTTGATGGTAACGAGGGCCACTGAGTCTCCGATGTGCTTGGTGCCGATGATGGGTCGCCTTGTACTTTCGCGGGATACAAAGGCTTTGAGGCACGTGCTTCTTCATTCCTGAGACGAGGAGGGGGCGGATGTTGCACTTGAGCTGTCGTCCCTCCAACGCGAGGAGGGCTGCGATCCCGTTGATGTCGGTGTCGTGAACGACGTCTGCGGTGGCGGATAGCCCTTGCCGCTTCTCTGTGCGTGGAACGATCTCTACCCATCTTCTTCAGAATACCCATTTCCTTCCTGATCTTTGGGCACTCTTTTGACGTTGCGTCGTGAGCACCAGAACAATTTGGATATTTCGCAGCAAGGTTGCAATTGCTGTCTCCGTGAGGTCCACCACATCGTTTGCATGTTATTGCACCCTTGCAAACTGCACTGACATGCCCAAGTTTCATACACCTCTGACATTGTAAAAGCCTCGGCACGTAAGGACGTACCGGATGCCTCACATATCCAACCTTGACGTGTGTAAAGCTGTAAAGAAAAACTACAAAAAAGCTCTTCAAAGCGAATTTGACCGGAAGCTTTTTCGTAACGCTGTTTTTAAACATAAAAGAGTGTTATATTGGTTTCTATAGGATCACATATTGGTAAGAACACTGACGGCAACCTTCACAACTACTTGTGTGGTGGAGCAGTTGCAGCATTGTCACACGGACGCATTTGGTGACGATAGCACCCTATTCGGATTGGGTGCCTTGATCGCGAGTGACAATGATCATTGTACCACAGGGGGAAAAAATGTCGTGCGAAAGGAAAACAAAATATGATGAACAGCTTACAGTATCACGCACATCATGAGAAACATAACGTAGCGACAACAGTATAGCAAAGCTCACAGTACAGATCTTCATCATGTAAAAAAGGTCGTAGTTCACACCCATCTATTTCCTCTACATTCGCACTTATATTAGTTTGCGCCGGTTTTCCTTCGTCCTCAAGATCACCAGCGCGCATTCGCAACAGCTAAATTACAAGTATTGCAAGTTCGCCTGCTAACGGGATGTCAATAGGTCAATTGCAAGTGGTCCCCTGAGTTAGAAAGCAAAGCAATGTCATCAGCGAATCGGAAGGGACTAACGCATTCTCCATTAACTCTTATCCCCAATTCCTCCCAATCCAGATCTCTGAATACCTCCTGTAAACACGCTGCGAACAGCGTTGGGGAGACCGTATCTCCCTGCCTGACGGCTTTTATTGGGATTTTGTTGCTTTCTTTATGGAGGACTACGGTGGCTGTGGAGCCGCTATATATATATCTTTCAGTATTTTTACATACGGCTGGTCTACACCCTGATTCCGCAATGCCTGCATGACAGCTGAGGATTCGTTTGCTATAGACAGTTATAGCGTTTTATCCGCTCGCTGCTACTTCCAACCCCAAATTTGTGCTGCCACATTGAGCCCACATCCCGGCCGCGGCGGCCGCATTTCGCTGGGGGCGAAATGCGAAAACACCCGTGTACCTAGATTTAGGTGCACGTTAAAGCACCCCATGTGGTCGAAATTTCCGGAGTCCTCCACTACGGCGTGCCTCATAATCAGAAAGTGGTTTTAGCACGTTTAACCCTATAATTTAATTTTTTAACATTGAGGCCTGTCTGTGAGTGAATGAGTGTGTGAATTCTCCTCAATACCCCTGTTCTCCACCCGTTTCCTCATGCTACCTCAGAAGAAACATTAAATAATAATTCCAAATTTCTCCCCCCCCCCCGCTCTCCTGGGCAGCGACCCACTATAGTATGGCGCGATGGCGCGTCGGCAGAGCACCGACTCGTAAGCGGCGGATCGTGGTGTGTGCTGCCCCCCAATCCGAAGCGCAGGACCACCTCTATTCGGCAATGCGTTATCTGTATGTGGCTGCTTGTTGTTGAAATAAGGCAGCTGCGTTCAAAGATGGCGTTACCGAGAAGCGCAATC
Source organism: Dermacentor variabilis (assembly GCF_050947875.1). Lineage (NCBI taxonomy): Eukaryota > Metazoa > Arthropoda > Arachnida > Ixodida > Ixodidae > Dermacentor > Dermacentor variabilis. The sequence goes on along the minus strand of NC_134578.1, from coordinate 98,073,788 downwards.
GTCCGCAATTTTTTGAACCTGTTAACCAGCGTTAGAAAGTGATCGTGCTGCTCAAGGCGCGCCAAGATGTGTGGGAATCACCTTGAGTGTGCTCGCCCGATTGTAAATCGAAAGAGCCTTGCCTAAACAGATCGTAGGCTTGAGGCGAACTGTGGCGCACGTTATCTAACGAACGCGAGCCCCAGCGATTATGCTGTAATGTGTGACGAGTCATGTATATATAGCCGACGGTCTTTGCCCAAATATAAGATTTTGGTTATCGATGACTGCGCTGGCCCCTGTGTTCTATGTGTTTTCCGCTTGGCTGGGGAAGAGTTCCGCCAATAAATAGGTATGACTCTAATGAGCGTTTCAATTTTTACCGCACTTCGCCGTCTAGGTTCTTTTAATTAATTTGCGTCTGCTTAAATTCAGAGCTTCGCTCAGTGCTACCGCTCTGACCGATGACCGCAGCAGAATAAACTTTTCTTTATTCGTCTTGCTTTTCCTCTAACGTCGCAGCTCGTGGCATGAGGCATGAGATACACGTGCCGGAGCGCACTTGATACAGCAAGCAATAATAAGGCTTGAATAATAATTTAAAAAATAGTAATAAAGCTAACAGACGTCGGAAAGCTTCGTAAAATTTGAAGAGGCAATAAACGTGAAAACTGTTTCAGACGCGCACGCTAATAAGTGGAAACAAAAACAAGTCTTGCTAACAGACTTGGTCATACGAGAGAATGTATTTCATGAGTCCCCTTGTGATGCATTTCATCCTGCGTTCCCGCATTTGAGCACTGCGGGGCATTGCCCCGGTAAATTATACAGAGCCGCTTTAACGAATTAAAGCGGTGCAACGACCTATTGCTTAGCTTCCATGAGACAGACACTTTCCTGTGTAACTCTAACACACCTCCGCACTGTAACGCTCGGTTGCGAGAGATGGGTATCCGATGCATTAATCAGTGTGGCAGCTGCCCTCATCCTCGCACGGTGACAAATAGGGTTAGTACCCCCTTTTAGCGTAAGCTTGTTGGCTCTTATTCACAAAGAATCTCTTAGGCTTCAGTTGTTCTAAAGGGAAATTTCAGTCAAAAAACAATACGCCGACAAAAAGAAAGCAAGAATACGGTTCTGAGTAACAGAAGGTGGCACTATCCAGCCAAAAGGTACGCAGTCGCAGAGAAAACAAAACAGTGCTTCGACTGCCCCTGATGCGCTGGTGCGTCTATATAATTATTGTTTCCTACAGATGCTACAATCTAAGCATGCGCTGTGGCCTCGTAACATGTCACGAATATATAACAGATTATGCCGTCGGTAGTGTTTTGACAAGCGGTTCACTGCTCTAAAAAAAAAAAACAAGTAACGAAACTTCCTGTAATTTTCATGTCAAATAAACGGACGTCTGCGTTGGCAGTCTCCTAAACAAAATGAAAACGCACCTGTTGGTCTGCCCGTCAAAAATAATATTTCGCATAAGCACACCCAGCGTCAAAATTGAAAAAAAAAACACTTCATTATTGCCACAATTCCGTTGCACGTTGTTTTCGAATACTCTGTGCAAGGTCAATACTGTTTCTCGCGGCCTAATTGTTGCGGAGGATGGGCAGTCGATGCGCTACTCAGTGTGGTAGTCACTCTAGTCCGCGCACAGTGACAAGTGGTGTTAGTAGCGGCACTCAAGGTAAGCTTTTGGCTCTTACTGTAAAAAAAATCTGTTAGCCTTAAATTGTTTGTAAATGCAAATGTCAGCCCATCCTGATGATGAATCGTTATGCTCATGCAAGCACTTCGCTTTCTTTCCCGAGGTGCGGTATTTACACAGGAGTTTGCCATTGCGGTCTAATTTTTGTGCCCGTGTGTACCGCCCTTGAATTGTTTGAGCAAAAATGCCGTAGTTTCGCCCGCAAGGTGAACCATCGATTGAGATAGGAAATTATTAGGATCTACACGAAGTAACGTAGTTTCATTGACTGTATCGACCTGCAAACATTTGCTTACTAACTAAACTAGCAAGCATGATGTCACGTGTACACAGGCAAACATGAGCACATCTTACCCGAAAAACGCAGACACTCACTGTAATGTCACTGGCGTGAGGAAGCGCGGCAGCGCCAGCGAGCGAAGTGACCTTCGTGCTGCCTCTCCTTTCAACGCTAATTAAGCGGCGACAGCACAGCGCACACAAAGCTATCAGCCCTCATCATCATCATCATCATGGTTACGCCCACTGCAGGGCAAAGGCCTCTCCCATACTTCTCCAACAACCCCGGTAATGTACTAATTGTGGCCATGCCATGCCTGCAAACTTCTTAATCTCATCCGCCCACCAAACTTTCTGCCGCCACCTGCTACGCTTCCCTTCCCTTGGGATCCAGTCCGTAACCCATAATGACCATCGGTTATCTTCCATCCTCATTACATTTCCTGCCCATGCCCATTTCTTTTTCTTGATTTCAACTAAGATGTCATTAACTCGCGTTTGTTCCCTCACCCAATCTGCTCTTTTTTTATCTCTTAACGTTACACCTATCATTCTTCTTTCCATAGCTCGTTGCGTCGTCCTCAATTTGAGTAGAACCCTTTTCTTAAGCCTCCAGGTTTCTGCCCCGTAGGTGAGTACTGGTAAGACACAGCTATTATATACTTTTCTCTTGAGGGATAATGGCAACCTGCTGTTCATGATCTGAGAATGCCTGCCAAACGCACCCCAGCCCATTCTTATTCTTCTGATTATTTTCGTCTCATGATCCGGATCCGCCATCACTACCTGCCCTAAGTAGAAATATTTCCTTACGACTTCCAGTGCCTCGCTGCCTATTGTAAATTGCTGTTCTCTTCCGAGACGGTTAAGCATTACTTTAGTTTTCTGCAGATTAATTTTTAGACCCACTCTTCTGCTTTGCCTCTCCAGGTCAGTGAGCATGCATTGCAATTGGTCCCCTGAGTTACTAAGCAAGGCAATATCATCAGCAAATCGCAAGTTACTAAGGTATTCTCCATTAACTTTTATCCCCAATTCTTCCCAATCCAGGTCTCGGAATACCTCCTTTAAACACTCTCCACCCCTCGGCGCACCTAAACTCTCCACTCACCGCAGATTATTGTGAAGACAAGGCCCGCACGGCCGCTCTCCCCCGCGCTATACGCAGCCGCCTTCGGAGTAGAATGCCCCCTGTGCCTTCCCTCCCCCTCGGTGCCTTGCGCGCTATAGTAGACGGCGTGCTTCTTACATTGCGCGAACGAGATCGAGCAACCATCGTCCGCTCACCTTCAGACGTTTCCACGGCAGACGCAGCATACGGCAGTGGTCACTATGTTATCGCCCTTGGACTTTATGTGGAACACCATGGCTATGCCGACGACGATGGCGGATATGCGCCTGAAGTGTCCATATAATTTCTACCGCAATAAAATCTAATTTTGTTGTTTTTATAAATTACTTTTTTCATTCCCCCTTGTCACGCTGCCGGTGCCCGTCTATAGTCCTCGCTGCTGTCGCTGTCACTGCTGCTCAGATCAGGTTCTATAGCGCAGTCGTTCTCCGTACATTTCGCGAGGTTAGAAATGACTATGTCACCACAACTTTTCACAACGATTTTCAACGTTTCATTTTCTTCTTTTTCAAGTTCTGAAGGCTGTGTTGGGGGTGCAGCTCTTACATGAATGCCGTCCTTGAGGAGCATATACGGTGTCATTAGCATAGGCGTAGCCATTGTCCAAGAGCTCTTACAAACAAAAATCTATGTATTCGTATACCGAGCCCTTGATACGAGCTATTCGAAAATTAGAAAGCCGAAATATCAAAGCACCCAATTTCTCTATTTCCTGATAATTCAGAATTCAGTGAATAAATCACTACGAAACTTCAAGACTGAGAGCATCAAAATACATTACCTTGGCTGAATTAGACGTGCGGCGAAAAAAAAATTGACTTTTTGGCCATGACACGTAGCACAATACGTGGATTGCGTTCGTACAAAAGTATCGGCGCATATCTCAGCTTACGATACATTCCAGTTAGAACGTGTTGACTATTTCATGCACAAACAGGCGCGAAGAAAGTCGTCATTTGGAAAGAAAGCTTTGCTGGAAAAAGATGCGTTACATCTACGAACTTTCCCGAGCCACTTATTGCAATAGACAGGAGCATCGTCTTTGTCCTTGCGCCTGCTCCGTAGCTGCTGCACTGAGAACATTTAGTGAATCACCTATTGAGCACAGTATTCTTGCCTAGGTAGGTGCCCTGTGTGGCGTTCAGCCGTCATTGTTATCATAGCAACAAACTACATTCGTACATAGGTAGGTATTGACAAGCGTTGCGTTTCTGAATATAGCGTTAACACAGCGGTTAGGCGTGGGTTGTGCCGTGACCGCCCCCTTTGGCTTCTTTCGTTTGTTCAGAACCCATGACAGCTTTCTTTAGAGCAGCTTTTTTTTTTCCACGCCGTCAAGAGGATTTATGGAACTGATGTGAAGCACATATGAGGTGAATTAGCTGTTCTTGAGAACGCCGTCAGCGGCACTTCTGAAAAAAAAACTATGACATTTCAGAAACTTTCAATTTGTCCTTTCTAAATTTATTCAGGAAGGTCAAAAAACTTAGTCCTCATTTCCCTAGTGAATCTTCATTGCAGTATTCGTAGGGGATTTACTTACGCAGCATCACTGTTTCTTTTTTTTTACCTCAGCACAGGTTGCATACCAAATTAAATTTTACGTCATGTTTCAGCAAGGAGACAAAGAAGGAGCAACACGCCTGAAGAGCTTTCATATTTACAAGCGATTGCTTAGCAAATAAACAATGAGCCCCACTGTTCGGTGCTCTGTCAGGCCAGGCAAATTTCTGTAGGGGGAGCTCTGGCACAGCACCCCTCAGCAATGGGAAAAGAAGGTGCAGCCAGGGTTCAACTTCAACGGCCAGGAAGCGAGCGGGATCAACGATGAAATTAACAAGCTTCCTAAGTTACAAAACTGGGTCCTGTATTCCTTATTGCCTTTGCTTGTTACGTCCGCTTGAGCGAAGAGGCAACTTAGTGAGCTTCTGAGCAATACTATGATACTGGTTTTGCCATAAGTGTGTATTTCTTAGATGACTTGTTAAACACTATGCATCTGATGCTATATGGTCGAGGAGTGCAGTTTTCCTCTCAAGCGCGAGTGCAGTCATCGCTTTAAATATCTTGTATACTTGCTATCGGAATGACTGCATGACGCTATTTCGTTTTCTTATCACTTACAACCATGCGACTTGCCAATCGGGCAATTAGGAATGACGGCTCGATGACCGCAAGCAATGGCCCGCTTACGCCAACCGTAAAACACATTATTTTCCAGCAGATTTCAAAAATAATACTGTATCATGCTCCTATGCTGACTATTCAAAAAGAAGACATAGATGGAGAGACATGTACAGTTTGCCGTCTTTTATTGAGCAATTTTTCTTCTGGCACTTAAATTTATTGTGCAATACAGTTCGCGCGTTAATTCAAGGTCATTTACCTTGACAGTTCGGTCTACAAACATGAGAAAAGCCCGAAAGTGCGTTAGTGTTCGAGGCACGGACATCTGCTTTTGCGCTACTCACTGTCACCACGGCCTCGGGCACGCGAAGCAGCTCTCTATTCAGCGTGCCAAATATCATTTCTTACGCGTCAGTTTTCACAATGAAAGTGGCGCATCAACGTGCACCGTTCAATGGAATACTAAACGAACGTACGCTTACTCGCAAAAATAATCTGCTGCGTCGTCCTTTAGTAAGGACGATGGCACTCCATTTTAACCTTCCGGTGGGATCATGGGAGGCTGTTACGAAACCAGCAAACGTGGTTGCCGTTCAATATTCGGTTCCAAAGCGCAGGCAGTTTTTCTACTCCTATAAATTGGAGAACAGGTGCGCATTAGGTTGGATAAGGTTGGTGTTTCAGTTCCAGTAGCGAACCGCTAGGTAACGAAAGGGGTTCACTGCCGTGATAATGATAAGACTGCGTTTTCGCTCATTAGAATACAGATGACTTTCACAGGACAACGTCAATTGTATACAGGCCCTTTTGAATTAACGAGATTCGACTGTATGTAGTGTTTCTATATATATATATATATATATATATATATATATATATATATATATACCTTTGGTACAAGAAAACGAACAAAATAAAATATTTACAGAAAGTAAAAACAACACTTGGAAGCATACTGCACTGGCACTTGGCAATGACCACTGGCACAGCCACCAATCTAAGAATATTAGTATAGGTTTTGTAAAAACTTAATAACAAGTATAATATTGAGTATTACAGATGGATCAAAGAAAGAAAAAGAAACCGGTGCAGCTTTCATGATACTAGATAAAGGAAATCCAAAAACAAGAAACGGGCTGACAGATGGAATAGCACACTGTGGTATAAAGTTTGTAAACAGGGATAAGGTGCCTCAGAAAGGCTGGCCAACGTTTCGATAGGAGGACCTATTTTGGGCAAAGGCTGCCTCGTCATCCTCGGCATGGTAGTTTTAAAAGGTTAGTGCAGTGACGTCACGTGCGGGTGTCGGCAAGCCTTTCTGAGGCACTTTATCCCTGTTTACAAACTTTATACCACAGAGGCAAAGAAAATAAAATTCAAAGCCAAAGAAAATACAAACTACCAGGATACAGTTCCAATTGTTATGCAGAAGTTTTAGCCGTTTTAAAAGCAATGAAAGACATAACATCATCAAGAAAACACTTTAGATATCAACTATTCACAGACAGATTATCAGTACTTCAAGCTTTTGAAAAATTCAAATAATTCAAATGCAACGATATGTGAAAGCAAGATATATTAGATCAATCAAAGGAACGTAATATAAAATAACGTATGTGAAAGGCCACAGTGGTATATTAGGAAACACATTAGCTGATAAACTCGCAAAAGAAGCCACAAAATGAGGCAAAGAAACATTTAACACAACTACAAAAGCATTTATGTCAAAACAATTGCAAGCAAATTTATATAGAATGGAATAACATATGGAACAAAGAAGGAACAAATAGTTACTGATACAAATGGATGAAAAATGTCAATTACATCCCCAGACACTTCCCGACAAATTTTTATACTGTTAATGCACTGACTGGACATGGGAGGCTCCCCTTTTACTTGTCAAGATTTAGGATAACATCAGATTCAAAATGTCAATGTGGGAAAATCGTTGAAGTTTCGACCCCTATCTGGAAGACTGCCAATTTGTAACTAAACAACGAAATGAAGTTATTAAAAAATTGGGAGATGAATTACAGAATAGAAAACCAGAAATTATAGACTAAAAAACAATGACAATTCTAGAAGAAATAGTAAAAAACATTTACGAAGACACTATACAGTGCTAAAACAATAAACATTTGACGAAGACAGTGAAAATCAAATAAAACAACATCTTCAAACATATTTAATCATGATTGTCAGGAAGAAATAGTGCATAACAGCCAATTTTGGTGAGGATTCCTCAAATACTATATCTGATCAAACCAATAACATCCCCACAACAAAACAATGAAACAACAGATACACAAACAATAACACGATGGCTAGAACAATTAGAAGCAAACAGCTTAAGAGTTCCAGCTTCACAAAAGCAAGGAATGGACCAAGCAATTACCACAAGACTAACAACGGACCCAACAAGACAAACTGGATCAAACAAGAATCAAAGATCTTCCCACAAGAAAAGCAAAAAATCTAATAAGAACTTAAGAATCGCATCAGAACGGAGAAAGAAAATGAAGTCATTTAATATATTCTTTATTTACTTTTTGTTCAATAAATGGCCGCTGGTTGCTGAGCCCGTCCCCTTGGCGGTGGATGCTGATAGTAGCTTTCTCTTTCTCTATTTCATTCTTTCTCACACACACCTTTGCTATAACTTTCACTCTTTTCCATCACCTACCCCCTCCTCCTTTTTTCCCTTTCTTCTATACTCCTTCATACTCCTTACCCTAATCTCAACCATCTTCCAACCCAATCCTATCACTTAGTAGTTCTAACCTGCGATACTTTAGTGGTGCAGGTTGGGTACACTTTACCACTCTCACATTCTGTATCTAGTGTAGATCAACTAACGCTAAGACAGTCACATATGGCACGAATATTGAAATATACTGAATGTATGGATACTCGGAGTCCTTTTTAGTTAGAGTGCTTGTATTATTGGAACTTGTCATAAGTCCTGCGGCAATAAATAGTTGTAACATAAAGTAAAAAAAAGTATTGTCAGAAAAGGTATGCATGATTATTTTTTATTTATATCGTGCATCTACAAGGAAGCCTTCAATTATCAGAAGGCTGCTCTACCTCCGAAAACGTCACAGCACCTGCAGACTTGGATGCCGAGGGAATGCATGACTGCGAGGACGGTGTGGAAACTGTCAGCCCTCTTTGTCATCTGAATATCGGAACGTTTGTCAATAACACTGACATACCCGAGCACATCGAAGAACGGGTATACTCTAACGTATGGATGCCGCCCCCGAGCTACTAGTTTGAAATCTCGGTAGCTGAAAACGGGAAAAGGCGCACATTTCATTCTCACTGGCTACAACGGTATGAGTGGCTTGCAATTTCTCATGTGCGGAAGGGAGCATTCTGCAATACCCGTGTACTTTTTTCTCGTAAGAGCGGAGTGGGCAAAGGCTCTCACCAGTCCTGTAGGAACCTAGTAACAGTTCCGTCTCCGAATGGAAGGATGTCATTGAGACATTCCAGAATCATGCGCGGGCTGAATACCACAAGGCGGCAACCGCTGACGCCGAATGTTTTCTCAGAGTCACCATAGGAAAATGAAGTACTGTCCACGTACCGCTTAATCCGCAAGCAGAGGCCGAGCTCAAAGACAACAAGGTAAAGTTGCGCGCGATTGTCGAGACAATTGTAATGTGCACCTGGCGCTGAGGACCTCACGCTGAGAGGTGACAAGGACACGGGCGTCTTTCTCTTACAGAACGGCGGCAACTTCAGGGAGCTCCTACGTTATAGAGCGAATGGAGGAGACATCACTTTGGCCAATGACATTCGCATAGCAGGCAGCAATGCTGCTTACTGCAGCCCGTACATTCAAAATGAAATTATTTTGATAATTGGCAATCTCACAGAAGATCAAATTGTAAGACACGTAAACGAGGCAGGATATTTTTCGGTGCCGGCAGAGGAAACAACCGATGCATCTCAAAACCCAGCAATTCTCTTTTTGCGTACGCTACGTCGATCCCGCTACTTCCAGCATTCGGGAAGGTTTCCTCTGCTTCGTACCTGTCGACGACATCAGTGCGTCTATCCTTGCTGGCGCACTGAAAATGGAGCTCCTGAATCTTGGCCTCCGCTTGAACACGATGAGAGGCCAAGGATAGGATGGAGCAACAGCGATGAGTGGGGCATTCAACGGCGTGCAGGCGCTCATCCCGAACGACTTCCCAACGGCGTTGTACACGCCTTGCTCGTCGCACTCCCTGAACCATTTTTTGAGCGACGCCTCTGCTGTCCAAGACATTCGACGGGCGTTTGGCACAATTAGTGATGTATGCACCCCAAAAGGACAGCGGTCCTTATAAAACACCTAGAAGCGTCTACAAAGTCTTTCCACCGGCTGCGCCGATATCGTGAAACAAGGTGGGCGGAACGTCGTGATGCAGTCGCCTTGTTTGGAAAAGCACTTTCAGATATAGTTCGCTTACTTGAAGAGTTCATGAACACCTTCCCTGACAAAGCAACAGCGTGCACCCGTCATTGCTTCAATTAGCGAATCTGTTCACTCAACTTTTTTTTATCCCTCGCTGTTAGTGAGACAATCCTAGGCCTCACAAACCACTTGTCTGTGTATCTGCAGAGCCCATCTATTGACGTAACCATCGCCTTCGAGCAGGTTGTCCTGGTGCTGACTAAACTCGAAGAAATGGGCACTAACGTGGAGGCAGAATTCCACAATATGTTTTATCTATATCAAGATAGAGCGGCGGAGTTCGACGTGAAGTGAGAGATTCCACGGGTGGTAGGAACACAGAGATACCGAGCAAACTACTTTTGCAGTTCTGCTGAAGAGTACTACAGGCGAGCCACGTTCATTCCATACATAGATGACCTACAAGCTTACCTCAAATCGTGCTTTGCAAATCATTGGAAAACACTGCAAAGTTTGCAATTTGCATTGCCAAAGCACGCCTCCAGGCGCAAATTATTTGAACCTGCACAGCCGGCCTTCGATTTTTACCTCAGAGATATGACAACAGCGCATACTATAAAAGGTGAATGGGAAATCTGGAACACTAAATGGCAAGCCATGCAAGAGGAGGAACTTCCCCACTTTGCGACAGACGCCTTAGCTGAAGGCGACAAAGCCTTCTTGCCGAACGTTCACAGACTGGTCAAGTAATTGGCAACGCTCCAGGGGAGTACAGCTGCTGCAGAACGCAGCTTCTTGACACTGAAAAGAGTAAAAACATATTTGAGGAACCGGACGGCTGAAGAGCGGCTCATAGCCTGGTTCTTATGTCCGTTCTCCGGATGTAAGTCAGGGTCGACGACGTTATCGCTGTGTTTATGGAGAAACCGCGAAGTATGAAAATTGAAGCGTGGACAGCTCTTTTCGGCCAAGCCACACGTTCGTTGTTTTTTTCTTTTCCATTCAGCTTCACTATATCCTAAAACTGTTCGCAGTGCATTTGTTTAAAATTGCTTGCTGTAGAAACGAATATAAGCGTTCTGCATCTTTTGTGTCATGAAAGCATCCGTGGTTTGGTTCTTTGCTGTTCAATAAAATTGTTTTCCCAAGTATGTACGTTTTTGTTTAAGAATTGCTCTCATATAATGGCTCATGTTCTTCTCGCAGGTGTGTTGTTGAGACAGAGAGTGAGAAGTTGGGTAGAAAACGCCTCCAACAATTTTGTTTTATTTTCCGCACATCTCAGTAAGTGGACACCTGATTCCTTTGCATTCTCCCTCCACTCAACCTTTTTTTGTCACCCTTCTATTCGTCACTGACTCTATATGATCCTTCTTGGTGGAGATTATTTAGTTGAAAAGTATTCTTTCTTGTGCACATGCATTAGCTCTATTGCAGTGTCAAAGTCTCCCTTTCCATCAAGGATTAACTCGTCTCTTTTGCTGCATGCAGGTTTGTTCTCGTTCCCTTTTAATAATTAATCGCCTTCTGTATCCCCGGACAAGTTCTTCCTTCTTTTTTGGCCACGGAAATGGCTTCTTTCGAGCAATTAGGCTTCACCTCCCCCCCTCCCTCCTGAAGGAACAATCCTGGCTGCGTGCCTGACCACATCCGTTTCCTGGCCGTCCAGCAGGCTCGCGCAGCTGCCGCCAGGTGCTCCCTGTCGGTCCCTGCTTGCGAGACGTCCACTGCGCACTGACATGCGTCCTGCAGGACCTTTACCAAAGCTCGTCCAATCCAATCCAATCTATTCTGTTTCTTCTGCTTGATAACATCCTATTCTCTGCTTCAAGAAAAGACGGTTTGATTGCCGGCGTTTACGTGCCCTGTATAGTATAGACAACGAGGAACATTATATACCTTCTCTATAATATATTAAAGTTTTGCGAACGTGTCTGAAGCAAGTACGGTGAACTGTACAAAAGAAACCTATTTGCTCCGTACTTATGCTTTTAGCATCAGTGATAAAAATGTACACAATCCTCCCATATTACCCTGAAAGGTGTTTTTGCGGCGGTAAAGTCTACCGACCAAGACACGACAAGCCACATAGTTCCTAAAAAATAGGAGAGCTGCACACCAGAAATTCTGGTCAGCGCTGATGTTACGCTCTATTCCATCTTTAAGACAGTAGCTCAACAGCGACATCAAAAGCTATACTTGAACGGCACAGTAAATTATGCGGGTTAGGGAACACTAGCGAAAAAGATAACGCTAGAACTTGCTGGGGAAATGTTCCGGTAAATTTATTGGTATAGCGCAGATAGTACACGGACGCAAGAAAAAAAGTAAGAAACACACACGCGCAGCGCTGTGCGTTTCGCCTACTATTTCTCAGCATGTCTCAACAAGTCTCAACATGTCTCAACTCTTGAGCATGTACCAACAAGATCAAATATCCACGCCCATCTCGTTCTGGTAAAGACAAACAGATTTGCATGATTGTCTGGCGAGTACATCATGAAGAAAACCGAAACACAAGCCCAGTCACGTGTAAATAACAAGAAAAACTTCTGCTATTCACGTTTCTAACGTTCTACTTCCTTTCTTCGCCCGTCTGCCCGGCAAGTCACGTGTACGCAGCTTTTTAATGGGAAAGCAATGTGTACCCCATTACGCGAAAAGTTGGCGTCGGCGGCGGCTAGACCGAGCGATGGTACCAAGCATGTTCGACTGTGCAAAAAGTAAAAACACTATAAAAATGCTCGGGCTGACGTCATATTTCTCAGGGAGGTTCCTGTAAGCCAATTATATTAATGGCTATGAAAAGAAAATTTTCAAATTCCGGTCTGTGGCAGAATCATACCCGGGCGTCTGCTGTGCTAGACGAGCACGCGTCCACGACGCCCCAGCGGCTTCGCGCTTCTGGGTCAGTAAAAATGTGGCTTTGTGCGTGCGTCATTGGGCACGTGACAGCGCAGCCAATGTGGAGGTCGCGACGCGACGTCATGAGTGTGGGAAATGATCGAAAACATTTCACCCAAGGGACAACTATAATACTTTCGTATCGCCACACGTAAGCAGGCTTAAGTTTCTGTGCCGAACTTTTTCTATTTTTCCCGGGACTTCTTTCTTCTTATTCGAGCTGTTCATTGTATATATATACTTGTTGTTGGAAATCGCAGTAATTCGGTGATCGAACGTGTGCCTCCCTCTCTTCGTCCACATCTGTCTCAGCGCTGCCTTGAGAATTACGAACAAGAACACAGTAAAAAAGAGACATTCACCCCGGGGCATCTTCCTAGCTGCACCACTTTCATTGTGAAAACACTCGTTTTTCGATAGAGTTTAAAGTATTATTCATTGTTCCACATTCCCGCACAGGTTTCACCAGGATGACATGGAACGTCCAACTGCCGTGGCACCAGCGAGTAGTTATCTGGGTGCTGCGTCAGGGAGTGATTCCACGTCACGCTGCTATAGCACCAGACGGAAATCGACGCTATGCCAAGAGCACTGGCATAGCACTGGGCTCTGCTTACGATATCATGCTTCAAAAGATAGCGCTGGTAAGATGATTAAAAAGTTTATTGCTTGATTTACAAGGTGCTACTGTTATTCTTTTATTCTGCACATTAGATTACTACAGAAAGCCAGCTCACAAAACCAACAAATTATTGTGTGTGCGAGTGCATGGTCTGTATTTTTTTCATGCAATTATTTGCGCCAGTACCTTTACTTCACTCTCGACGCACACATTCACATACTGAAAAGTAAAGATCTCAGTAAGACAGCCAAATCATTCGCTTGTAGCTTACAGTGTCCCAACATGTTTAAATTCGAAATTCTATTGCGCAAGGAACTTTTTAATAATTTAAGGATCCAGGAACAAAATGCATTTGCTTCCTAACTGAATATATTTGAAGAGAACAGCGCGAAAGACGGGTCAGGTGATCGCTAACACAAACACGGTGCACCGACTTCAACGAAAAATCTGGGCCGAATTCCCAAACTATTTCGTTCGTAAGTGCTGTCTTTTACTCGCTCATCGCTTTCGCTAATAATATGTCCTACATCACAATTGGCTGGCACGAACACCTTTAGCGAAAGAATGTTTTGTGGATACGAGCTCTGGTGGAATACGCTAAAATCTCGATCTGATTATGAGGCAGGTTGTAGTGGGCGACTGCTGCTCAATTCCGACTTTGGGTTTCTTTTTAACATGAACCCAACTTGTGGTACGTGGGCGCTTTTCCATTTTGTCCCCATTGAAATGGGGCCGCCGTAGCCAGTATTTGATACAGCAACTCTGTGCTTAGCAGCGTAATCCCGTAGCCGCTAAGCTACGACGGCAGCCGAAAAACACTGTCGGACACTGCACTCGAACCAGTTCTGCCCCCAGCAAACAAGCGTGGGTAAACGACATTAAAATATTTGTTATTAATTTAAATGGCAGGCACTGGGGTCTCCAAGGTTTTGCGTCAGATCCGAGGATGAATGGCCCAGCACGGCTAGGGGCTCCTGGGTGGCCGAACCCCAGGAGGTTAGCTGCCAGGCCGATGCTCTTCGACTAGGGATTCATGGAGATGACTCGCACAGAAAAGGCGCAGTTGACCTCCCGCTGCTTGTATTTCACTCATCTAGCAGCAGCAGGATGGTTTGTTGGTATTATTGGTACAGAATTGTTGAGGCAAACCACGGAAGGAAACAGTTGCATGTTGGCGAAAATACGGTGTCTAAACAGTCTGAATTATCAATAAGGAGCTTTCTCTTTTTCTCTCTAAAACGGTATCCGACTTCAAGATTGTGTTAATGAATTGAGGGCCTTCTCGATGAGGTCATGGGCCCTATAACGTAAAACTATTTCAATATGTTTTTATAATAATCTCCTGACGCCAAATTTGCCTAACCGCCGACGCAAGCTTCGGGCGGTGACACGCAGGGTTGTCTGAAGAGACCAATCAAAGATTTCCTCGTATGTAGGAGGTCACTTTCGTTTGCTTTAAAAACGGGTAACATTGCCTACACGGAGTGACTTGTCTAATCTAATTGGCAGACAAGAGGCGAGGAGCACGCTCAGGTGGACAGGAATTTGACGGGCCCAACCAGTGCACTGAAAATCAATAAGCGGATGAAGAGGGTTGTGGCGGCGTCTGTGATTGGTCCGCTTTCCCTTACTTAGCTTGCGGTGGCTGGTCGAAAATCGTAGCGGCATGCGACGAAAGGTTTAGGATGCTGCGAAAACAAATACTCAGCAAAGAAGAGTTGGCAGAGTAAGGTCGCAAACGTGGCGAAAGCGCTCGAAAACGTTACACGGCCAAGCAATAAGATTTATTTATGCAAATAAACCCATGCGCTATGGCAGGTGCGAGTAGCCAGTGCCTGAGCGATCAGCGGAAGCCGTCTGTCGTTCCTTTTGAAACGAAAGATTCAGTCTAACAAAAAAATCAGGTTTGTTCAGCATATTAATGCATCTTTAACGCGTACATGTCTCTCTGATGCAGTGAGATTTAGCGTTTTTGTGACGTCGCGTGACAGGCAGGAGAAGTGCAGCCCTAAAATTTTCACCAATAGCCGAGGTCTAATGGCGAAAAGGTGTCGAATCAGGAATAACTATTTTTTTTTTGTTAGGTCCAATCATGCATAACCAGTGTGTAACGTCATATCCAACAATATCCTCAATCTTTCTGTCGTTCTGTGTCGTCTGTGCGAGTACGAACTGTGGAGCGTTTTAATAAATACTGCGGATAAGATACGGAACGCTCTTGAAAATTTAACTTCATCACTTTCTATTCAATATCTTTGTAATTCAATACACCAGTATTTCCTACATATTTGTTTAATTCACATAGCAAATATTGACAATACTGTATTCCACGCACATACTACAGAAACAGAATATGAAGTATACCTAATTTAACAACCTTAAATCAAGATATTTTTTTTCATTTTGAACACCTGCACAATTTCTGCAGTCTTCTTTCTGCCCATTTCCTGACATACTCTATAAACGTTCTTTTTTTCAACCCAATGCAACATTTCTAGCTCTTGCTATGTAGACAGGCATTATCCGATTGTCTTATAATGATTTTTCAGGGAACACTATGATAGAGTTGCCACTTGCACAACTCTTTTCGACATTTGGGGTTGCAACTGCACAAGGCTGATGTGTTGGGTTCTACCAGCTTAGGATTAACAAACTCAGATGTTCTGTACGTTTTAGGAAGCATAAGAAAGGAAAAAAGGAAGATCTTACACGAGCGCAAACTAGCAAATGTCTTTGTTCATTTCGTCGTGCAATAGCCGCTCCATCTTAGCCATGCATAGCATGGAAGAATGCCTTAGCGATTAGACTGTCTCAATGGCGCATTCTCAATCTCTAAATGAAAGGGGACGCCACAGACTTGAAAATTTCTAGACCGATCAGCTTACTGTCCGTTGCGTACAAAGTATTCGCTAAGGTAATCTCAAATAGAATCAGGAACACCTTAGACTTCTGTCAACCAAAGGACCTGGCTGGATTCCGTAAACGCTACTCAGCAATAGACCATATTCACACTATCAATCAGGTGATAAAGAAATGTGCGGAATATAACCAACCCTTATATATAGCTTTCATTGATTACGAGAAAGCGTTTGATTCAGTCGAAACCTCAGCAGTCATGGAGGCATTACGGAATCAGGGTGTAGATGAGCCATATGTAAAAATACTGGAAGATATGTGTAGCGGCTCCACAGCCACCGTAGTCCTCCATAAAGAAAGCAACAAAATACAAATAAAGAAAGGCGTCAGGCAGGCAGATACGATCTCTCCAATGCTATTCACAGCGTGTTTGCAGGAGATATTCCGAGACCTGGATTGGGAAGAATTGGAGATAAGAGTTAATGGAGAAGACCTTAGTAACTTGCGATTCTCTGATGATATTGCCTTGCTTAGTAAGTCAGGGGACCAACTGCAACGCATCCTCACTGCCCTGGAGAGGCAAAACCGAAGGGTGGGTCGAAAAATTAATATGCCGAAGACTAAAATGATGTTTAACAGTCTCGGAAGAGAACCGCAGTTTACGATAGGTAGTCAGGCACTGGAAGTGGTAAGGGAGAACATCTACTTAGGACAGGTAGTGACTGCTGATCCGGATCATGAGAATGAAATAATCAGAAGAATAAGAATCGGCTGGGGTGCGTTTGGCATGCATTCTCATATCATGAACAGCAAGTTGCCATTATGCCTCAAGAGAAAACTTTATAACAGCTGTGTCTTATCAGTACTCACGTACGGGGCAGACACCTGGAGGCTTACGAAAAGGGTTCTGCTGAAATTGAGGACGACGCAACGAGCTATGGAAAGAAGAATGATGGGTGTAACGTTAAGGGATAAGAAAAGAGCAGATTGGGTGAGGCAACAAACGCGGGTAAACGACATCTTAGTTGAAATCAAGAAAAAGAAATGTGCATGGGCAGGACATGTAATGAGGAGGGAAGATAACCGATGGTCATTAAGGGTTACGGACTGGATCCCAAGGGAAGGGAAGCGTAGCAGGGGGCGGCAGAAAGTTAGGTGGGCGGATGAGATTAAGATGTTAGCAGGGATAGCATGGCCACAATTAGTACATGACCGGGGTAGTTGACGAAGTATGGGAGAGGCCATTGCCCTGCAGTTGGCGTAACCAGTCTGATGATGATGATGATGAATAACGCTTTGGCAAGATTACTTTTCTTATGCATAGTTTGCCTAATGCTCTCCTTCATTTTTTTTCCTTCCTTCTTGTTTCTCTTTATGCTTCTTGCTTTCTTGATGTCTCGTTAAGGTGACCCCATGTGGGAAATCACATCTTGTTATTGAACCTATTGAATGCGCTACGCAATAAACATTGTTGTTAGTAAGTTATCGGCTGCTGTTTTTCTTGTCAGTATCCTCGTTATTTGCACTCCCCTTATCTGTTTAAAAACGTATTTATTCTTCAGCCGATGCCGTTGGGGCTAATTTTGGTGTTAATGTACACCCAGCCACGAAGTATTACGGATCATGAAATCTGGGGAAAAGCTGAATATCTACGCAACCTCACAACGCAGCCACATGTTTGTATTTCGGGCCTCGAATAGAATATACTACCTACATTGTCGTCTACATTTTACTATGTACTGCTACAGACTGTTCGGGAATCGAATATCTTCTGAGATTTCATGGTCCATATACTTTTGTAGCTGGGTGTACAAGGCGCATTTTACAACGAAAATAATTGCTGCTGTTCAAGGAATCGTATGCAAATATGCACTGACATGCAGCTTTATCCAGTGAGACAGAACGTGTTGCGAAAGTAAATGTTATCTCAGCAAAATCTTTTTCTAATCGTTCTCTTTTGTTTTTCCGCGCATGCCTTTCTGCGGACCCAGTTCACTCAATGCATGGTGGCTGCCGGAGTCGAGGAGACCTCGTATGGCGTTTTTAGCATTCGTACCTTCCTCCGCGACACCTCGGAGATCGACGCCATATTTTCTGCGTTGGTCCAGTTCTGCAAAGCAACGCTCTGCAGCTTGTAAGCACTCTGCGTAGCATGCATGCAGAATTCCACGTCGGATGAGTACTGCTTTCAGTCTTCTTTTTATATAGCGCTACCTAATCACTAAGCACAATTTTTTAAATAACCTTAGTAAGGCCCAAATAAGCAAGCTGTTTATTGCTGACACGGCACGTCAGAACCACTGTCTTTCAGTTGTGGTTAGCGAACTAAATTCGCAAGTATTTCTTTACCACGAGTAATAATAACAAAGTGCAGGTAAGAACAAGCGCAGGCCCCCAGCCGTTGTTTTTATTAGCGAGCCCTGGTGATAGCACCTGCAGCCGACCGCTAAAGGGTTCCGTGCATGGTATTCACGAAACCGATTTTCCGCATGGCTTTGTTGGGGCTAGTGCGAATGATATAATTAGAAACAGCGTTGCTGATATTGAGGCACACAACGTGAACGTGAACGTCCGTGCTCAGGGTCACGTCGTGTGGGTCTTAATATACGCAAGGCTGCTTTTTCTTTATTTATCGCTTCGCCTCTCGACCTTGAATTTGGCTCACAGATGCAGAGGTGATGTTGAGTGGACCATTGGCAATTATTTCGCGATTGCGTGCAGATGTATTGGCCAGCAAGAACATTTCCAATTTCAAACGCCATCTTCCGAAAACTCTTGAAGTTAGCGATAACTGTCTGACACGCTGGTCACGCTGCCATATAACACAGTTAAAGGGACCGATGTTAGGTCAAGTACAACAATGTGTGAATCAGCTAGCGTAAGACCTCAGAACTGTTCGAATCGATGGCAGGGGCCGAAAATGCTCTTTTTTTATTCGTCGCCCTTTTCCTCCCAATCGCGCACCTCGCAGCACAAGGCCCGAGGCATATGCGCCCATATGTAAAAGCCGGCTGAGAAAGGTGGCTGTGGCTGTGATGACTATGTGCAGCTGCGCCCAAGAAACAGCCTTTGATGCCGGCGGATTGTGTAAATTCCTTGTTTCGGCGTTTGTAAGCTCGTTGAAAGCTCTTAATAGTGGCGATGTCGTTAGGTCGGTTGGTTTAATCGACGCAAGACAACATAGCTTCCGGCGAAGTTTTTCTACCGTAACTCAGCTCGCAGAAACAGTTCACATCTTAGCGGCAGTTTTAGATAGAGAAGTCCAAATTGAGTTAATATTTCTCGATTTCGAAAAAAAATATTTGACCGCGTCTCTCCCTGCAAACTACTGTTTAAACTAAAACTCATTTTAAAGAACGACGCCTTAGTTCACTGGATTAAAGCGTACCTTTCATTACGGAAACAAAGTGTTCAAGTCACCGATGCAGCTTCGACACCCGCAACTTTAGACTCAGGCCTTCCACCGGGATAAGTATTAGGGCTGCTCTTCTTTCTTGTCTTTATCAATGACGTCATCAGTGACATACGCGTCAAGATAAAGCTTTTTGCAGATGACTGCATTTTGTAGAACCAAATACGCAATTCAAATGATCAGGAAGCTTTAAACACCTCGTTCTCTACAATAGAAACATGGTGCTCGAAATTGCAGATGACTATTAACCTGAGAAAGACTATTGCAATGACCATTACTCGCAAAAATAATCCCTTACCCCCTACTTATAGCATTAACAACCAGTGTTTGCAGTCGTTTCTACATATAAATACTTGGTAGTAGTAATAACATCAGATCTTAGGTCGTATGAACATGTAACATGCATTTATGACAAAGCAATGAAGAAACTAGGCATTGTAAGGCCATCAGTAGGAAACGCTTGACCTGAAATAAATCTTTTATCATATAAAACACTCATCCGGCCCATTCTAGAATACGCTGCGATTGTTTGGGATGCGCACACACACGCCAACATCACTAAAATTGAGAAAGTCAAAGAAAATCAGCCAGGTTTATTTTCAATTCGTACAGCTGGCGCACATCCCCATCATCTCTTCTAGAAGCTGCAGAACTGGAAAGACTTGCAATAAGGCGTTAGCGGTACAGAATGAAATTTTTCTTCTTACTCTATACCAGTCAGTTAGGAACAGATAAACCGTTATATATTCTACCTGCTAGCCACCGCTGCACGCGCTCTTATCACAACAGAAAGGTTAGAGAATTTTCCTGCTTGGCCAACGCATTTAAAAATTCCATTTTTCCCGCGCGCGATTTCCGAATGGAACGCATTACCTGCCACAACTGTTGGCTGTCCAATGGTTTCATCCTTTCTTTCAGCACTTCGTGAATGAACCATAGCGTTCATCCCTCGTCTCTACCAATGCAATCATGCTTGTGAAAGGTTTCTCTTAAGTTGTTTGTTATGCAGATTCTTGTTCGGTGTCTGCTATCTTGTTTGATCTTATTTCATACTTGTGTTATATTCCAAATGCCCACTCCTACATCAAGCCTGATAAGAAGACTCGCAGTACTTGTAAAATAAATAAATAAAATTCCATTTGCCGATGGACGATGCGCGGTAGCGGTGGTATGGCGAAAGAAAAGGAGGCTTGTGACTTCGCAGAAGAGATCGGATTCCAACAGTCGTCCCCGATAGGTCGTTACAACGATGAGGCATCTGAAGTGCGAGATCCAGCCAATCACCAAACACGGAAGCCACTGCAAGTTCTTATTATACATGAAGAGACGCAATGTTCATAATACCGACACTTGCGGAACGCTGCATTTAGGATTTATGCAGTCAGAATATTCACCAATAACTGATACAATTTGCGATCGTTTAGTCAGAGAGTGCTCAGTCTAGGTTAGTAACAGTTCAGCAGTACTAAGTGCAGAAAGCTTAAGCGACACTAGTTGGTAGGGATGGGGCGGGGGGGGAGTGCTCTGTCCAAAGCCTTGGCGAAATCGAAGAAAATACAGTACCATCATGAATTATAGTCAAGTATGGAGCGCAAACATATCGAAGCAAATTGGTTTCACACGAAGATGAGCGTTGAAATCCGTATTTGGCAGAGGTAAAAATGCAGTTACAGTCAAGAAAGTAAAAGATGTGGGTGTAAAACACATGCTCTATCATTTTACGAGAGATAGTGGTTAGGGATATGAAGTTATGCTTTGAAGGCGACTGTTTGTTTCCGGATTTGTGAAATGGGACTACATTGCCAATCTGCCGTCGCTCTGGTAACGTGCCATGATCAAAATATTGCTGAAAAATTCAAGCTGAACGATAGAAAAAAATATAACTAGTTTCAGAAATTTTGAATTTATGCCATCCACGCCGTATAACGAATACTTATTCTGATTATCAATAATTTTTGTGACGTCAGTAGGCTAAAGCACAACAAGTACCATCAGTAAATAAATGATAGATACAACATCTCATAACACAAAACAGCCATGCGTGAAAACTTGCTAACAGAAACATTGTTCAATACTGAAGGAGATACTGTAGGTACAATTGGTACGCCATAGAAATTGTACAGCGATGTGTGGCTCTCCTCATTTTCATTTGAAGTTCTCGAAGCAGATATAGGGATTTACTAATAAACGTTTGTGTAACGCGTTATTAAAAAGTCGCAGCGTTGCCGGAAAGGCGAAGCTTTGATGGCGACCGCAAACTAGTAGACAACTATAAGAAGTAATGATAGGGTTTTATCCTTTTAAAAAACCCAGCAAACATTCCCTTACTAACTAAGCTAACAAACACGGTGTCACACGCACAAGGGTAGACGAACACATCTCACTCGATGACTGCGGAAACTCGCTGTCAAAATCCGGGAGTGAGGCAGCCCGGCGACAGCCACGAGCGAATCGACCTTCGTGCTCCCTCCAGCTTCAACGCACACTAAGTGTCGAAAGCACAGCCCATACGGAGCTACCAACACTCCGCGCACTTTGCGCGCTCCTGTCGTTTGTGTTCTTCTTGAGTCCTAGTCTTCTGCGCCTTGCCTTTACTACTTCAAGCATGAACCAACTAGCCCAAGCAAAAGTTTTACTGGCACTTTGCCCACATTGCAGATCTCTTTCCGCATACGGTGTCCGCATGGCCTCGTCGTACGCAGCAGCCGCTGGAGTAGAACGCCCCCCCCCCCCCGCTGTACCTCCCACCTCAGGTGCCACGCGCGCCACGAAAGACGGCACGCTTCTTCCCTTGCGAGTGACCCCTTGCAAGTGTCACTCGAACGTACAGCATACGGCCCCCGGTTACCATGCTCTCGTGTTGGGACTTTACGCCGACGTCACGGCGGCGAAGAAGGTAGAAACGCGCTTGCAGTGTCCATATACGTCCTATCGCAACAGTAATGTGTTGTTCAGCATCAGCGCCTATTATAGCATAGCGTTTCTGTAGAAAAGTACTTGTGCCAATGCGCTTGAGAAATGAGTGATTTGAATAAACTCAACAAACGTTCTTTTTTATTAGAAAGGCTCTTGAAAGACATTTTACCACCCTGGTTGGTTGCTAGGCCGAACACGCCGAAGCGCCACATGCTTTTTGGTTAGATCGTCAAACTTGCTGCTAGACAGGCTATGCTTTCCTGGAAAACTTCGATGGTCAACTTCGGGAAAATACAGAGCAATATAATTGCTCACTTCCTTATTATTGGCATCGTAATTCCTTTTTCGATAATCGTGAATGAGCTTAGCTTTTCCAGTATCCAGTGCAAAGGCAGTTTAAATTCAAATTGCGATATAGAATGATTACAGAAACATGAAAAAATCTGTAACCTCGGGAAGGAATTCTGGGTTTGTCGTGAATACCGGGCCAAGTGTTTTTTTTTCTTCTTATAGTGGAGCTCACCAGGTTGGCCTAGTTACCAACACTGAAAAATTAAAACATCAACCTAAATCTGAAACTCCTTGGCAATGCGATGAAAATACGAAAATGCGTGTATCTAGAACTGGTAAAGTACGAGACCAATTATTGCTCCGAAACTTAGCCTCACACTAGCATTACTGGTGAAGATGGAGGGCATAGGGCTTTGCTATTTTTAAAGTTCTGCAGGTCTGCTGCAAATGACGACAGTGAGTTTGGCGGAAAGTAACAAGTTAGCACTAGAACAAAGGTATATTTCATCATCATCATCAGCAGCAGCCTAGTTACGCCCACTGCAGGGCAAAGGCCTCTTCCATACTTCTCCAACTACCCCGGTCATGTACTAATTGTGGCCATGTTGTCCCTGCAAACGTCTTAATGTCATCCGCCCACCTAACTTTCTGCCGCCCCCTGCTACGCATCCCTTCCCTTGGAATCCAGTCCGTAACCCTTAGTGACCATCGGTTATCTTCCCTCCTCATTACATGTCCGGCCCATGCCCATTTCTTTTTCTTGATTTCAACTAAGATGTCGTTTACCCGCGTTTGTTTACCCAATCTGCTCTTTTCTTATCCCTTAACGTCACACCCATCATTCTTCTTTCCATAGCTCGTTGCGTCGTCCTCAATTTCAGCAGAACCCTTTTCGTAAGTCCCCAGGTTTCTGCCCCATATGTGAGTACTGGTAACACACAGCTGTTATACACTTTCCTTTTGAGGGATAGTGGCAACCTGCTGTTCATGATTTGAGAATGCCTGCCAAACGCACCCCAGCCCATTCTTATTCTTCTGGTTATTTCAGTCTCATGATCCGGATCCGTGGTCACTACCTGCCCTAAGTAGATGTAGTCCCTTACCCCTTCCAGTGCTTCGCTACCTATCGTAAACTGCTGTTCTCTTCCGAGCCTGTTAAACATTACTTTAGTTTTCTGCAGATTAATTTTCAGACCCACCCTTCTGCTTTGCCTCTCCAGGTCAGTGAGCATGCATTGCAATTGGTCTCCTGAGTTACTAAGCAAGGCAATATCATCAGCGAATCGCAAGTTGCTAAGGTATTCTCCATCAACTTTTATCCCCAATTCTTCCCACTCCAGGCCTCTGAATACCTCCTGTAAACATGCTGTGAATAGCATTGGAGATATCGTATCTCCCTGTCTGACGCCTTTCTTTATAGGGATTTTGTTGCTTTCTTTGTGGAGGACTACGGTGGCTGTGGAGCCGCTATAGATATCTTCCAGTATCTTTACATATGGCTCATCTACACCCTGATTCCGTAATGCCTCCATGACTGCTGAGGTTTCGACTGAATCAAACGCTTTCTCGTAATCAATGAAAGCTATATATAACGGTTGGTTATATTCTGCACATTTCTCTATCACTTGATTGATAGTGTGAATATGGTCTATTGTTGAGTAGCCTTTACGGAATCCTGCCTGGTCCTTTGGTTGACAGAAGTCTAAGGTGTTCCTGATTCTATTTGCGATTACCTTAGTAAATACTTTGTAGGCAACGGACAGTAAGCTGATCGGTCTATAATTTTTCAAGTCTTTGGCGTCCCCTTTCTTATGGATTAGGATTATGTTAGCGTTCTTCCAAGATTCCGGTACGCTCGAGGTTATGAGGCATTGCGTATACAGGGTGGCCAGTTTCTCTAGAACAGTCTGACCACCATCCTTCAACAAATCTGCTGTTACCTGATCCTCCCCGGCTGCCTTCCCCCTTTGCATAGCTCCTAAGGCTTTCTTTACTTCTGCTGGCGTTACCTGTGGGATTTCGAATTCCTCTAGGCTATTCTCTCTTCCACTATCGTCGTGGGTGCCACTGGTACTGTATAAATCTCTATAGAACTCCTCAGCCACTTGAACTATCTCATCCATATTAGTGACGATATTGCCGGCTTTGTCTCTTAACGCACACATCTGATTCTTGCCTATTCCTAGTTTCTTCTTCACTGTTTTTAGGCTTCCTCCGTTCCTGAGAGCCTGTTCAATTCTATCCATATTATAGTTCCTGATGTCCGCTGTCTTACGCTTGTTGATTAACTTAGAAAGTTCTGCCAGTTCTATTCTAGCTGTAGGGTTAGAGGCTTTCATACATTTAGGTGTCATTAAATGTCACACAATTCGAAGTTTCAAACTACGTCATTGCGAAACGAGGCTCCTTCTTGCGATAATATTATGGCGTGTGATATGATTGCTAAATGAATTTCAAGCTTAAATAAGTTTAAGTGAAGCAGAATAACCTTGGCAACCTCAATATATCCCCCCAAAGATTGATATTTATCACGTGCGAGGAATTCAACGATGGCCTGAGATTTATTTGGGAAGAGCGGCATAGTAGTGCTTACGCTCGCATGAACGTCTGACGCCGTTCACACGTATGACTCATCATGCTTCACATGCTGTTCGTTGTTGCAACGCCATGTTTCTCGGCGCTTTGCCCACGTTATAAAGTGACATGGCATGCGACGC
This sequence comes from Dermacentor variabilis, assembly GCF_050947875.1. Lineage (NCBI taxonomy): Eukaryota > Metazoa > Arthropoda > Arachnida > Ixodida > Ixodidae > Dermacentor > Dermacentor variabilis. Next base: position 98,048,434 of record NC_134578.1, on the reverse strand, counting down.
ATACCGCGCATGTAATATACAAATACTGTAGAAGCTTTCTGGGGCTTTAGGAGAGACGTTTGGTTAAGCGCTAATCCAATGGCATAAATTTCGGTTGCCTTAATTTGTTGCTGTTTTCTGGCTTCTAGAGACTCACTGCAGCGTATAAACCTACGTGTTAGCGCCGTGGGCAACGTGGGCCTTCTTCCTAGAGAGCTGCAATCAAATATGGCGCAGGTTGAAATCGCCTCTTCTAACGGAAGCCGGTAAGTAAGTTGATCGCGTTTGATTACCATAGGCAAAATGGTTTTTCCTTCGGCATTTATTGGACACTACAACACTACTCAAAATGTATTGTCAGACAACTTGTGTTGTTTGGAAGTTATCATCACAGTTTTGGGAATCAAGCAGTTTCTTCATTTTTGCAGAAAACATACATGTCGCTTATGCACAGCTCACACCAGCAAATTCGCCATGAACAGTGCGATGCTACATATAGCAAATGCTGTGAGAGCGGGCGTCATCAAATCTGAGTGAGTACGCTTGATTTTCTTTTCTAACCGTTCGTGTGTTAAACTTGTGTAGTTCGGATCAAAATGACATAAGCTCGTTTACGTTTTCTCAGGAACGAAAACTTGCATAGCGCTATAATACTTTCACCTTCATGAATATTCAAGTCACAAGCGAAAAAAAATCTACAGTACCTTCCTTTGGGATGTCTACTCATAAAAAACGCGTAATGGAAGAAAGCATAGCAAAAGTAAACATCAAACCATTGGTGATTCGTGGCTATGCAAGTGCCGCATCTTCGGACCGCTTTCTTGAATGTTTCAACATCAACGAAAACTGAATGGCCCGTAAATTGGGTGCGTTATCTAAGAAGCACTTCCATTTATTCGAAAAAAGTTGACATGGTTATGGGGAAAGAAACGTGTCTTCAGAGGCCTCTTACTCTAGTCACATATTCTGTATGAAATTGAAATGACCGAACTTTGAAAACATTTTCCAGGCCACAATCTTCAAACATTATAGACAGCTTAAGATATTTGGTATCTCAGTTGCGCTTTCATTTATTGAAACAGACTATAGGTGACCATAAGTACCACGAAAGCGGGTGATGTACCATAAGAATGTTGCCTCATTGGTCTAATGACGACCTCAGGTAAATGTGGGTGCCGACATATTTTGCGGTAACAATAGTATGAACACTTCACTCCATGTGGATTTTCAGCCCCGTCTTCAGCGTGAACGGGCAAAAGTAAGCCGAGAAAGATGGTTTCTTGATGCGCGCCGTCCCCCGCGCATGAAATTCCGGAGGTCACGTGATCAAGCGCGCGCGTTAAGGTGGGATGGAGAGCAGGGTGAGGTGACCATACGAGGGGGCAGATGAGCGCGCGTCTCCTCTCCAACTTCGGTCGTGGCTTCGCGTGGCTGTCCGTGCGGCTAAGCTCATACGCGACCTTCGCGCTGTTTTTGGAGGTAATTTGCATCGAGCCCAACGGTTAGGGCGAGGGGCATGGGTAGTCAATTCACCTTAGCCATCTGCCCGACTTCCTACTGTGACACATCGCATATCAACCGTCGGACACGTGTTGAAGCGAGGAGTCCGAAACAACCACACTCCGAGGTCACCAGCGTCCTTCATCACAGCAAGCGTATGAGAGCAAGCTCTCGCAGTTACCGAGTAATACCTCTTCTTTTTTCATGTGCACACGTGACAGGATGCAGGTTAATATAATTTGTGAGCGAATGCTTACTGCTTTCGCCGCATGAATCTGCGAACCTTGCTTCATATAGTTGTCTAATACATTGCTATTTCTACCCATGCTTCGCCTTTCGGATAAAACTGCGACTTTCTTAAGGCAAAGCGCGCATAAGAATAGCCATAGCAGCTAAAGATGCGAATCCTTTGCAGTGACGTCACAGCGGAACTCGTCTGGGATTTGTTTGAGCTAACCGAGGCTTCCGAGACGCATCTGTGGTATCGAAGCTCCGGGAGGCAATGCTTAGCTGAGCTCATGGTCTTTCAAAGTGGATACTCTTACATGCATATAGGACCACAACTATGGCCTGCAACGGGATTTTGGGAGTTTGTCCTGGCAATACTGCAATTCCAGCTTCACTGGCCTTACATTAAGGTAGGTGGCAAATCTTGAGCAAGAAGCATGATTAACTTTTGTTTAATTATAAAAGCACAACACAATCTCAGCACCACGCTGCTCCATATACGCTAGAAAATTATGCAACAGCACGTACATTATATGATTGTAGCATTGACACTTGATATATCCATACATAAGCGGTGTTGAAAACATCCTCAGCCAATAAGAGCACTGGAATAATTTTTTACAAGTGCTTTGCCACCATTATTTATGCCAACACTCAATGCTTTGAGCGCTACGTTGTAAATTCTTTTTTTTGTTGCTTTACGTGAAACGAATGAATGACACCAAGTATGACCTGAGTAGTTCCGTTTTGTTTCTAGGAGATTCTTCACGCTCCAGCAGTTCGATCGTGCGATATGTTTTTTTTTTGACGATCGTTGAGTAAGTTGAGAAAACGTACCAACGGAAAACTTTTCAGGGGCAAGCGAACCTTGTGCTTGAGCTGCTCGCCAGACTTACGCAAAGAAAAAAGGTTTACACCTTTGGGGCTTTATTGCCCTCAACAACAATAATCTATGCTTTGCGCATTATCCTTATTTAACGGGACGTGCTTCCTGCTTTTCTGTCAGGATCCCTGAAACACGGGCATGCTTTCCAGAGCTCACAGTACCGGGACCACAGCGTTAAACAAAGGCAATGAATGAGAGATACATGGCCATTATTATCCGTGGACGTAATTTAGGCCCCAGTCGGTAGCAATGTATCTTACAGTCCACAGGGTATAGGCAGCACACTTAAGTCCACAATAAGCTCGTCACACTAAAACGAACGTTCGTGGAGAAAGAGGGGGGGGGGAGGAGCTTTGTGAAGTTTCTTCGTGGATTCCGCACATATTTGTGCTGATTTAAATAGTCCGTGAATACGCAGACTTCGTTATCATTCTGTTTGGATAACCTTGAGTGACTTCAAAGTCTCACAGAAGAAACGAGATGTCCTTGATATGTGCAGGTTACTTGAAATTCGCACACCTTAGCAGATTTCTATGGCAACTCTTCATTTTCGTAAGTAATTCTGCATGCTTTGACAATTCGTCTGCTAGTTAATTTCGTAAAATAAATACAAGATGAAGCAAACTTTATATTTGTTTGTTAACAGTTTTGGTTTTTCGTTTACTTGACATCACTGAAAATCAGGGTTTGTGTGTTCTTTTCTGCACGAAACCAGGCTGTCAAGGAGAGACACCGAGAATTCGATCACTCATCCACCGATATGGATACTGCGATAGCGGTTCGCCAACGCATATTATTAAGCAACATAAAGTCATGGAGGATGACGTACATTGGTAAATTCGGCTCCAGAAAGGTGCTTGAAGAGAATGCCTGCTTTGCGAAGAACCACCTCTGAAATTTTTCCACAAAACAATTCTGTGTGAACGCCAGTCCTGTGAATGCAAACAATGAAGTTCAATGTTCCAAGGCCAATAAGTGTACCATCTCCTCAACTTACTTACGCATGTGCCCATTCTTTTTAGGCAGCCAAATTATTCAAGGTATATACGTTTCGCTGTTACGAGGAACGATGTCGAGCGCCAAAAAATAAAATATATTCAACAAGAACTAATGACTATGATGATCATCAATTGATAGGTGTAGTGGCTATAGTAGTGGCCGCTTGAAGGAAATTTCTCATTCTCTGACATCTTCTGACTGTCGTGTAACCTGGATACATAATTTTCAAGGTGCAGTAGCGCACAGTGGTCAGATAACCCCTTAGCTATAAGTGATTCCGTTTTTCAATCAGATAATTTAAATGGCTCGAAAGTACATGGTTCTTATGAACAGAGCTTTTACAAAATCAGTCAATGTTTTCATTGCCGAATACTGTTAACGCAGTGTTCCACAAACCTAGTGCTTCCATCTGCATATTGTGCAAAAAAAATTTCCTTTCTCAGGCTCTACATGTCCACGCTCCACCTCGCTATATTTACAAATTTACCTAAAACATTTTTTTCAATTTTGCCATTATTTATCTGCGTCAGAGGAGATACTCATGCCTGAAGAGGGCTTTCTGGTGCTTCTATTCTCGACATTGACAGGCGTACGCCAAATAAATTTAGAAGTTCAATCACTTGGTAGAGTGTATTGGGCGTAGAGCCGAAGGCGCATTTGTAAGTATAGCTCGTAGAATACATAGCGTGTAGCAGGGTGCCATGCGGGAATATGCCGGTCAACAAAACCCATCGACACCGGCCATCACCGGACCAACCGTCCAGCAGTGGGAGGCCCAGCTGACAAGCTGGAGCCCTGAAGACCAGCATCGCCTGGTGAGCAGGGCCAAGCTATCGGCTCAGGCCGACGGCATGGGATGCCGCGCACCTCGGATGATTTTACTGTTGGCTCATTTCTGCTAATAAAGTTTATTCCTCCTCCTCCTCCTCAATCATGTCATACACTAAAGTGCGTAGGGATAAAAGGTGTAACGTTGGTATGGTATGAAGAACTTTACTTAGGTCCTGAGGGATCAGTCTTGAACTGATGCGGGCCGCTGCCATGTCGGGACAGAGAGGCCGAGCTTCTCTGCCGTCACGCCGGCCCTCTGACAGCCCTGAGTTGGTCTAGCACCACTTCACTGTGCAGCATCCGCTGCCACCACTGTTCACCTCGGGAACCATCACCGGCCAACGCCAAGCAGCGCCAAAGCATGTGTTCTAAATCGAGCAAACCCCCACACTTACTACAAAAGACTGAAACCCCACGGACCGGGATTATAATATTCATGATTACCTGGCTAGGGTACGTTCGTATCTGCAGATGCATTAATGTAGCCGCCTGTGGCCTATTTAATTCAGAATGTGGCAGGGGGAAGGCCCTGCGCAGTTAGTAATAGTGCTCGATGATCTCGTTGTAGGTGAACGCTTGGTCCCGGAACTCGGGAGTGGGAGATCCAGCCCCTTCAGGGAGTACACGGCACACTAATCCTCGTGCCTCCCTGAGCGCCACCTCATTGAGGTTACGCGGGGCTCACTCCACTTTCCCCATGGGCGCCGGGAACCAACTAACTGTATGCGAAGTGATATCCCTACCCTATAGCAGACTGTTAGCCGGTTCACCAACAAGCCCTCTCGAGAAGGCTTTATTCGCAGATCGCGAGTCACTAATCACCAAAACTCTTCTTGAATCAATTAGTGCTAGAGCAATGGCCACCAGCACGGCGACCCCCTGATCTCTGGTATAAATGGAACCGGCATTTCTATCGCTCCCTTTGCCATCTACCACCACCACCACCAAATAAGCATTTTTCTCATTAATCAATGCGGCGTCAACAAACGTCGACTACTCCTCCTGATCCTTTGCCTCTCACAACAAAGCCCTAGCTCTCGCGACCCGCCTCCCTACATTGTGCACGGGGTGCACCTTCCGCGGAAACAGACAAACCATGATACTGGCCCTAGGGTTCACGTTCAACTCGTGTACAGGCACCCCATCGTGCGACAAAGCCACCGATTCTTCAATTGACTAAGATATACCTACCCGCTGGTGTACCTAGCAACTGCTGCCTCTTTGCCGTACGCTGAGCCTCTGCAATTTCATCTAAAGTATTACGCAAACCCAATCGTAACAACATATCGTTTTACATAGTCACAGGCAGACCAAGCGGAGCGTTGACGCTTTTCTGATTAAAGCTTCCAATTTATTTTTCTCGCCCTATTCCAATTTAGCATAGCTGCCACATACCAGAAATGACACATAATAAATGCGTGAACTAAGCGCCTCGCACTTTCTTCTCCTAAACCCTATGCCTATTAAAGATCCTTCTTATAAGTCTTATGGCGTCCTCCGCCTTCTTGGTAATACGCTGAATGGTTCTAATATTCGATCCATTCGCTTCAAGAGCAAAACCCACAACTCCGATTGCATCAACTTGGGGTATCAACGATCTTTCCCTAGTATGGATTCTAATGCAAGGCTCAACTTCCGGTACCCAACCGTTCGGCCTACGACCTATCTTCTTAGATTTGAAGATCAACTGTTCCGACATTTTAGTGGAGAACTTGAGCCCAATAAGACCCAAATACTCTTCCGTAAGCGTTACCACATTCTGCAGCCTAGCCTAAAGCTCTCCATCACTACCACCGACACTCCATATATTAATGTCATCCAGGTAGATAGAATAGCCAATACCCTGGACGGTGCCCAGTGTATTAGCCAACTTCGACATCGCCAAATTGAATAGCATAGGCGAGTGTACGGATCCCTGTGGAGTACCACAGCAACCCAATTTAAAGACTTCCGACTTTATATCACCAAATCTGAGACATGTCCTTCTATTCATAAGGAAAGCCTGGACCAAATGGAAAAGCCGCTGCCCCATATTCAGGTCTCAAAACGCCAGAAAAATGAAAGAATGTCGGACTTTATCGAAAGCTTTTTCCACATCAAGTCGAATTAGTGCCTTAGTATCCCTTGCCCCCTTGTTAAGGAGCTCATGTTTAATCCTGATCACAGCATCCTGAGTCAAGAGGCCGGGCAGAAATCCCATAATAGAGTGCGGAAAGACCCGATATCCCTCAACATAACGCGTTAGCCTATTTAGAATGACATGCTCAGCGACTTTCCCCAAACACGATGTCAGGGAAATGGGTCTGAGATTTTCAAGCCCTATGACCTTCCCCGGTATAGGTATATGAACAGCAGTTGCAAGTTTCCACTTCTCCGCGAAAGAGCCTTCCTTCCATCGGCTATTGATCACCCGGGTAAGGAACTCAACTGAACCGTCGTCTAAATTCTGTAACATTTTATTCGCAATGCCATCCGGTCCTGATTTCAATCGATCATTAAGATTCTTATGTCACGTTCAGTGAATTCCTCATCCATAACTGTATGTTCGTACCCACTATATTCCAATATCACATTAGGTGCATCGTGCCAGGTCTCCAACGGAAGGTATCTTTCAGCCAAACGCTTCAGCAACTCCTGCTCCGTGGAGTCCTAACACACCTGATGGATAAGCTTATTTGTAACAGTCCTCCGATTAGATTTAGTGTTTGTCTCATCTAGTAAGTGTCTGAGCAAACTCCAGTCGCCTCCCCTCTTAATGCGACCAACAATATAATTGCGTACTTCATCCCATTGCTGCTTGCACAGTACACGACAATGGTCTTCATTTTCCTGATTAACCACTGCTATACGTTTTGTAATCCTTGCATACAATCTGGGACCCTTCCATCTCGCTAACGTCGACGGCTTCGCTACCGAAAAATGAGCCAGGCGACTATCCACGTGTTCCGTGTCAATATCGGTCTGAACCTCCTTAGTAGACGCCTCAACGTCACTTTTAAGCTGACTAGTCCACTCTTCCAAGGTCAACTCATTTCGCTCATCTTCGATTCTCTGCGTTCTTAGTTTCCTGAAGACATCCCAGTCAACCATCCTGAATGTGCGCTCCTTTTATGTGCGCCACTACCAAAGTAATCATAAGTATGTGGTGATCGCTGCCTTAATCTGCATTATAATTGGACCAGAACGAATCCACCACCCCCCGAACAGAACTGAGATCAGGTGTCGAATGTCTACATGTCGACGCGCCATATCTGGTGGGATATGAAGGGTCTGTAATCAGAGTTAAATTCTCGTCTAGTGCCTGCTGCTATAGTCTCTCCCTCTTAATAGCGCTACACACGTACCTTCACACATGATAGGGTGCACTGAAGTTCCCGCCAATAAGCAACGACGCATCCTTAGCCAGATTGGTTGCCTTCGTCAAGAGAAATTTGAAACTCTGCTTCGTGTCCCGGGGGCTACTGTACAGGTCGCTTCTCTGACGTGAGCTTTGCCGACGTAAAATTACCTCCACCATATTATATTCAGTCTTGCACTCCGCCATGTGAAGATCATGTCTAGTATACGCCAACCTTCTATTAATTACAGTAGCGTATCCTCTGCCCCGTTCATTGCCCTTAACCTCCGCTTTGAAATCCATTAAGGTCACGTCAGACGCCAGTGTTTCTTGTAACATGATAACTTGAGGTTTCACATGGCGCGTTGTAACAAACTGCTGCAGAGGCACCTTCTTATGAGATAACCCCCTACAATTTACTATTTAATCGAGCCATCTTGACCACGGAAATTCAGTGAACTAGTTTTGTGTTCAAGTCCACTCGGTGACTTAAGCTGCTGTGCTAGCGGCCGAGTACGCTCCCGTTCCATAACAGGGACCACCATCTCATTTAGATATATTTCAATTTTGCCTAATCTCTGATCCGTGATATTTTTCCGCTCTTCTATCCGCTCCAGTTTACTAAACATCTGATTTACGCTTTCTTCCAATGTATTCATCACTGCTTTAAGCTCGGAACCGATTTTGCCCTGAATCCGCACCGTCGAGAACAGGGCCCTCTTTTTCGGAGCAGGCGTCGCCTGATCAGCCATGTTCTCTTCTGCGACCTCCACAGACCTCGGTACCTCAACCGAGTCATGTTTCCTAGCCTGTCCTAAGCTACCGCTGTTACCTGAATGTAAGCCGTTCCTAAGTTCAGCTATCTATTATATAAGCCCGTCAATGCCTTCTTTTAAGCTATGATTCTTGTTCTCCAATTGCGCAATCCTCTACCTATCCCTATTACCATCCACATGCTCCTGCGCTTCTCATGCGCTCGGCCGGCGCTGTTGCCGGCCTTCACTTTGTCAGCTCAAGTGGACTGGCCTCCAGCTGCGCCGCCGCCTCCACCAGCTGCAGGAAAGCGCACCCGCGCCTCCCTAGAAACAGAGCGGCCCCTGGCGGTTGGAGTCCCAGACGATGGCCGCAGCCTCGTCCTGGAACGGCTCTTAGAGCGCGAGTGCCCCTGAGAGCGTTGGCGGGCGCTCACCAGCTCCACCATTTGGGCTGCCTCCTGTACCGCCGTTAGCTCCGCTCTGGCTCTCTCCTGTCGTCGAACACGCATGACGTAGGCATGCTGGTGTCGTTGTCTGAATTGTTTATCCGTGGGCAGGTGTCGTCCGCCACAAAGCTTGCAACAAGGCACACAATTGTGATCCTCTTCAGGGTTCCGAGCCCCGTATTCTCGGCATCCGCCCGATGTCCAAGCTTGCCACACACATAACATACATCCAACTGCTTTCGATACTTGACCCATATCAGACAAAATTGACCACATTTGACCCGTTGAAAACAATGATAACTGATCCTGTGTTCTTCATTCGCTTGACCGCCATAGCCAGCGGATTGCGATCGTTAACGATGTTCTGCTCAATTGCCGCTGGGCCATCCACAATGTCTACTTTGGGAATGACACATTACACGTAGTGTGTGGGGCAGTCTCATATGCACTGACTTCAAAATCCTTGTCTGCCGCTATGATTGGCTTGAGTCTCACATATCATTCAGCGTTGCCCCTATCTGGCGTATTAGACACCAAGATATTTTGCATCAAGTTAGGGCAAATAAGATCTTCCCTAATCTGCTCAATACTGAGGCCTGCCATCTCTATGAGTGCCTTGCCCACCGTTGTAGGGCTAACTTTCTCCAAATTCGGTACACCCCGTGGGCGAATGACCATTTTTGTGTGTTCATGTGGCATCGGTGGCACGCGCCACGCCTTCATGAGGCCATTCTTGAGTGTCGAGCCTCCGCGCCGTTCACATGCACCTCGTCGCTCAGGCATCTTGCTTTGTGAACTGCCATCACCCAATCCAGACCTCGTCGTAACTCGAGATTTTCAGCTGGACACTGTCTGCCATTCCAGATCTTCAGTAAAGTCATCCGCCAGGAGCACTTCCCCTTCAACGTGCACTGATTCCATGCCGCGCAAGTCTACCAGATGCTAGCTCTCGGCAAGCGTGGCGTGAGCAGAAACGTTCCAATAAAGTAAAAAAAGTGGGCGGCCCACCTCAAAATGAGGTATCCGCTGAATCCTCTCGTCCTCATTGATCCGATGATATCAAATTTGCACCACTAGATGACCAAACAACGCTCCGAAGCTTCAAAAAAGACGTATCCACAAAGCCCACAAGTCTCCTTCGAACTTCGTCGTCGTCGTCGTTCGTGAACACAAAAATATTTCTGATCGTATTTATGTTTAATCAACCCTACAATGCGCAAACGAAGAAGTCTTGCGGTATGAAAAGAAGCCTTGGTCTTGAAGAACTCCTAGGATTTGACATTACCGATATAGTAATCAGTGTTGCTTGCCGGGTATATTGAGGGAATGTGTGAAAAGCGTCGTTATAAACAACAGCTTTGTGCAGATCTCCCTCTGGCTTCCTACTGAGCTGTGATATTGCCACATAGTAGTGACGGTCAACAATGAAACAATGTCAAAACTGAGAGTTATAGATTTAACTCTTTATAGGCTGAGCTCATGCCCAGCGAGACAAGCAACACTCAATCACAACCATAGCAGCGAGCACAGTTGGCAATCCTCAAAAAATTGATCTGCGGGACAAACGCGTCGGCTTTTAGGCATGAGTCGTCGAATGTTCAAGAGTTATCGCTGCAGCCCGCATGCCTTCCAGAAAGCACTACACAATTCGAGTAACGCAAACAATCAAATTACACAAAGTTCGGTGACAACAGAGAACGGATACAACCAACAATAGCATTCGAAAAACTCCACATTGCAGGCGCGTCCTGCGCTGAGCCATAGCGTTTGACATTTGTTAGCAGGTAAAAGGCGGTCAACCGAGAAAGCTGAACAAGTACGCGTGTCAGCATTGAAAAGCATCGTCCGGATGCTGCCAATAAATATGGAGGCGAAAACAAAACCGCGAAAAGAAAGAAATACTAACAACAAAGCAACAAACGAAGTCCCTGTGTTCTTCGACGGGCGAACGCTGTTATGCGAAATGCCGTCCGGCACGACATTATAGTCCAGTACGCCACAGCGTCGAATGATCTTGTAAGATGCGAAATAGCGTCGTTACAGTTTGTCGCTAAGTCCTCGTCGGCGTATCAGTGTCCACACCCAGAACTGGGCGCCGGGCGGTATTCCACGTTGCGTCGTCGAAGATTGTATAATGCCGGCTGTCGGTCTTAGTCTGCTCCTTGATGCACTGGCGGACGATCTTTCGGGCTTCTTCGGCGCGCTGCAGATGGGAGGCGACGTCGAGACTCCATTCATCGGTGAGCTGCGGCATCATGGCGTCAAAATACATCGAAAGGTTGTTTCCATAAACCAGCCTGTACGGTATAATCTATATGGTCTCTTGCACTGACTTGTTGTGAGCGAAGGTCACGTACGGCAGGACGGCATCCCATGTTTTGTACTCGTTTTCGATGTACATTGCTAGCATGTCGGTGAAGGTCATACTTAGCCTTATATTCATATATTCGTCTGTGGGTGGTAAGCAGATGTCCTCCTGTGGCTTGTCTGGCTGTGTCGCAAATGGCTTGCGCGAGCTCTGCTGTAAAGGCCGTTCTTGTGTCAGTGAGGACGACTTCTGTGGCAGCATGTTGCAGCTAAATGTCTTGATGAAGAATATTGCCATTTCCGCTGCACTATCGGCAGAGTTTTCCTTTAAGCGACGCTGTTGATATGGTCCGTCGCTACTACCATCGACTCATTTCCGGATATTGACGTAGGAAATGGTCCCAACAAAGCAATCCTGGTCTGCTGAAAAGGTGAAAAGGTGGGCAAGCATGCCGAATCGGCTGTAGAAATCCCGCTGGCCTTGTCGGTAATGTCTTGCGTCGCTGGCAGCCTCAGCATTTCTCGCCGTAATGGGTGACGTCGGCGGTCAGATGCGGCCAATAGTACATTGTGGCGAGCGTATTAGAAAACACTACATACCCTGCTGCCTGATCGTCCGGCAGGGAGTGCAGGACTCCTTGCCGGAGTGCTGCGCGCGCAACGAGAAAGTGATCTGTGTGGACTGGATAATAGTTATTGTTCACATTACGTCGTTGTGCGAGGAAAACGAAGAGAGTGCACGCCAAAATACCCAAGGAACCCCATTGGTTTTGCCTTCTAAGTACTCCACAAACCTGCTCCTTGCCGTTCGACGAAGTTGTCTGCGGCTATTTCTCCTATGAAGGCGGCGTCCTTCAGTTCGCATTCCGTTCGCGGTTCAGTAGGTGCGCCCGACAGGCAGTTGGCATCTGAGTGCTTCCTTCCAGACTAGTACGCGACGGTAATGTGAAATTCCTGGAGCTTGGGACTACAACCACTGAGGCGCCCTGAAGGGCCCTTTGAATTCGCAAGGCAACAGCGGGCCTGGTGGTCGCTCATGACTCTGAAGGACCTTCCACTTAGGTAAGGGTGGAACTTCGGGATACCCAGAAGAATGGCAAGGTATTCTTTTTCTGTCATCGAATGACTACCTTCTGCGTTCGGCAGTGCCCGGCTAGCGCAAGCAATGATCCTTTCATATCCGTCTTTTCTTTGCCCTAGGATTCCGTCGAGGCCTAAGCAATTTGCCATGGCGCAGATTTCGGTGTCGGCATCTTCGTCGAAGAGCTCGAGTATTCGTGGTGACTACAGGTGTTGTTTAATCTCATAGAAGGCTTCCGCTTTCGAAGCTTGCCACTTTAAATTATCTCTGATTTCGTGAGAAGAATTACTGGCCTCGCAATGCAAGAAAAGTAATTGACGAAGTGCCTGTTGTGGCATGCATACTCGACAACGAATCTGTGTTCTCCCTTCTTGTCGGTGGCCTTAGGATAGCTAGTGATGGCAGATGTCTTCTGTACTTCATGGAGGAATCCAGATTTCATGACGACACGGCCTGGGAACAGAAGCTCATCGTATACGAGGCGGCGCTTTCGCGGCTTCAGAATGAACGCTGATGACTTGGTGACCTCTAGTACTGTCGCAAGCCACCTAAGACGATCGTCTAAATTTTCGGTCTAGACGACAACGTCATCCACATCAACAAGACAGGTCTGTCACCTCAACCTTGCTAAGCGAGTGTCAAGCGTTGTAGGCGTCAAGCAGTCCGAATGGTGTTACCTAGAACTCATAGAGACCGCCTGGCATGATGAAGGTGGTATTTTTGCGATTCCTCGTCCGCGTCCACTTCCCTTTGCCAGTAGCCCGTCTTGAGATCCATCGATGGGAAGTATGTAGCGTTGCAGAGCCGATCCAATGCGTCACCTATCTGTGGAGGACGGTATACATCCTTCTCCGTAATCTTGTTCAGTCAACTAGAATCGACGAAGACATGTAGGCTCCGTCTTTTTGCTTTGCCAACAACACAGGAGACGCCCATGGGTTTTTCGGTGGCTGGATGGTATCGTCGCACTACGTTTTATCGAATTGTTGCTTTATATCTTCCCATTCACGGGTGGAAACTTGGGAAGGCCTCTGGCGGAATGGTCTAGCGTGCACTACGGTTATCATGCAACTCTTTGAAAATTGTGTTTGTCGAATTCTGGATGAAGTCGAAAAGCTGTAGTTGTATCGTCGAAGACATTCGAGCTGTTGCTGCTTACTCATAGGGAGATTTGAACAAAATCAGAGGCGAATATTACCACCGTTTCACACTAAACTGAACAAAGTTGCGTCCGTTGCTAAGAGGAGATTAGAAACAGAAAGCTATACGAGTCCCTTGAAATTAAAGACTTTCTACCCCGAGATATACGAGACCGATACATGCAAGCTTTGCAAGTCTTCTAGGGCCACCCTTCAACGCACGCTGTGGGGGTGTAAAATATATCAAGATAAAATGGCGGTCTCGCCGGAAAATCTACGGGCGAAGTGGGTGGCCGCACCGCTCAGCTTAGAACTCCAAGTCCAACTTTTGGCCTTCCAACGAGCCATGGAGTGCGCACGGGAGCAACACCTGCCAGTGGCCATCTAGGCAGCTCTAAGCCCGGGCCTTCCAATCGGCGGATTCCAAATAAAGTTATCTCACTCACACTTTGGAAAATGAGGCAATGTGATTGTGAAATATGAAGAGATTCTCGTTCCGGACTTTCTGTGCATTCACCCATAGTTGCGCCACCAGATAAGCAGCAGCAATTCCCGTACGAAGCTCCACCGGATGGCATCAACTGAAGTAAGTAAATACAAGCATCTGTTATCTCGGTATTTAGACCTTATGGGATTGCTGCGTGTAGAAACTAAACGTGCGAAAGTGGTGAATGGGAGGCAATAGAAACAAAAGCACTTCGTTTTTTACATAAATGGCGTAGAAAATACCCGACTCATCTCAAACAATTCCACACGTAAAACATGACGAAGCCAACCTATATACAAGCATTCGTTTGCCTTAATTCCGGCATTTTAAGATCTCAAATACATGGGCGACTCTGCATTTCTGAAACAACTTGACCTCAGCCAACGCCATGGTACGCCACGTACACAGAGCTGGCCACAACACCGCCGCCCCATCAGACCATGGTAGACGCCCGCAGATTGCCTGCTACTAGCACTCAATATAAATGCGCGGGGGCGAATTCTGTTTTCGGTCATTCAGAAGACTGCATTTTCGAGCTCCTCAGCGTTATCTTTAGGACGTTCTGCCGGCTCAAGCAAAACACTCCTGCATTATCACTCTTGGTAATCGCTTGTCGCATTTTTGACAAGTGCAAGTACCGAAAGAAGGTACATGTTATTGCGGAGCCATTATAAGCGTCGGAACCTTTTCCCACATACATTCGGTGCACGCCAAAATAACTTGGTCACCACGGCCGAACTTCGCCAACTGCGTCAAAGCTCCAGGCGCGGCGAGCATGCCTCGAAATTGTCTTTAAAATAGCGAAATGAATTACAATGACGTTGGGGATCCAAGAAAGCGTCACGAACTTGTCCCAGTAAGATACACTACTCACGATACTGCGTCACATGTCGAGCTGCTTTTCGCTACCGAGTAAAGTTACAGTAATGTTGGGGTCCATAGAAATTGTTTCAAACAACTCCTAGTATGAATCATTAACTAAAATTAACTGTGCTAGGACGGCCGATCTGTTCGCTAACAGCGTCAGAAGTCTAGGTTCCATCAACATCATCACCATCAGCCTGGTGGCGCCCACTGCAGGGCAAAGGCCTCTCCCATACTTCTCCAACAAATGTTGTCCTTGGAAACTCCTGAATCTCTTCTGCCCACCTATTTTTTTCCGCCCCCTGCTACGCTTCCCTTCTCTTGGAATCCAGTCCGTAACCCTTAATGACCCTCGGTTATCTTCTCTCCTCATTGCATGCCCTGCTTATGCCCACCCCCATTTCTTTTTCTTGATTTCAACTACGCTGTCATTAACTCGCGTTTGCTCCCTCACCCAATCTGCTCTCTTCTTATCCCCCTTAATATTTCACCCATCATTCTTCTTTCCATAGCTCGTTGCGTCATCCTGAATTTAAGCAGAACCCTTTTCGTAAGCCTCCGGGTTTTTTCCCCGTAGGTAAGTACTGGTAAGACACAGCTGTTATACACTTTTGTCTCATCAAGTTCCGTCAAGTAAGGTTCCATCAAGTAAGGCTAAATTGCTTGAAATGCCGTCTCAATCTGTCAAACAAAACTTCCCAACTTGCCCAGCAGTGCAGCGGTGCCATGTCGAAGTTCAGAAGGAACGCCTGAACGCCAGGAGCCCAACAGATCAGGTTACATAAAAAAAGAAGAAAAAAATGACCACCATTCCACTACTGTGAAGGGGATGTGCAAGCGAAGGTCGGGATCCGCGGCTCTTCCCTGTCGTAACGCCAAGGTTTGCGCTCCCTCAAGGCGAGGTTGGTACGTCTACAAACAGCCCTTTCTCGAGCGAGCTGCAACCTAGGAGTTTATCTCTCCAGACGTGTTAAACTGAGGGTATTAAAGCGCAGCTGCCATAGAATTTCGAGTTCATACTTTTATTCGAAGTAAGTTTCGTGGCTCTGCAAACGACCCTTATATTTAACGTTTAATTCAAACGTAAGAGGATGGGTGAAAACGTCGAAATATCAAAATAGCTTGTCAGAGATGGTCACTTCTTATATTTTGATGTATTACCCATCGGGCGCTATAACGTAAAGCTATTACAAATGTTTCTATTCAAATTATGCAGTCCGCCCTCAGCGATTGGTCAAAAAAATTTGGGACCACCCCCACTTCGCTTGTCTTTCACGCGAAGTCAGGAAAACGGCGAAAACGTCCCATTTGATATATGTGCACACCTGTTTGTGTGTGATTATACTAAACGAAAGAAACATAATGATTGCTGATTCGATGCCTTTTTCGGCATTAGCCCTCTTCTATTGGTCAAACGCTTCTGAGTTGCGCCCACTTCGCCTCTCTGTCACGCAACATCATAAAACCGCGAAAACTCACCGCATAAAAGTGACGTGCACGCAGTAACGGCGCATTATTATGCCGTAAAAACTGAATTTTTTCTGAATAGGCTGCCAGTGCCCCGCTCCAAGCGGTATAGAAGATGGCTGCCGGCCGATCGCTCGAGCACTGGCAAGCCGAATTTAATTATTTATTGAATTTATCAGCGTATAATAAAAAAAATTTTCGTGGCAGTGTAACATTATCGAACCCTTTGGCACATATACGTCATTCTTCTGCCCAGTCTTCCTTGCCGATGACCCCTTTTAGTGACATTTCTAACCTTCCATAGCACACCGCCTCGATTTTCGACCAGTCACACCAAGTTGAGCAAGGGGAAACGGACCAATTGCAAATGCCAGCCCCAGCTTCCTCATCCGGATATCTGCTTTAACTGTGCTGGCTCGGCCCCATCGAAACCTGCTACACTTGAGCGTGCTCCTCGCTTTGCGTCACCCAATCATATCAGAAAAACTCCTCAAGGTAGAAAATGCTATTCGTTTTGGAAGCGAAATTGGTGTCCTTCCACATACGTCGACCGCATTTGATTGGGCTTTTCAAACAGTGCTGCGGGTACATTTGACGTAAGGAGATCGGAATAAAAACACATTGGAATAGCTTTATGTTATAGGGCTAGAGGGCTATAGGGCTAAAGTCAAGGACGTGTTCTATCATTCCACCTCAAAATTTCGCAACATTAGTTTCTAACACACTACAAATCATCAAATGTGACCAATTTAGTTTATCGCCATGACACAGATTTTGGATGTTTTCATTTCTCGAACAGAACTCAAAGTAATACAAGGTGAAACTTATTTTTAAGAGATAACTCTCAAAAATAACTTACCTGCTGCGGCTTTATTAAGCCGGATATAATATGTATTCATCTTCAGAACTTTCAATGTTAGTCGTAATGACTCTGACCAACTAGAACGCTAGACCCACTCCAAGCTCACATTTCAAGGAAAAGGAGCTGCCCAGGCAAAGGCCCCGTAGGTCTTTGGGGCATTCCCTCCAAACTTATAGCTTTTCAAGGCCTCAAAATGCCATCTTCATGTTCGCTTATTTTTTGTACACTTCCT
Organism: Dermacentor variabilis; assembly: GCF_050947875.1. NCBI lineage: Eukaryota > Metazoa > Arthropoda > Arachnida > Ixodida > Ixodidae > Dermacentor > Dermacentor variabilis. The sequence goes on along the minus strand of NC_134578.1, from coordinate 98,031,034 downwards.
GTGGTTGCAAGGACGTCACTCATTTTGGTCACGAAGAACTTTGTATACCCGACTGCGGTGTCATGTTGGCCTTCTTCAAAGAAACGATACACTTCGCAATTAGGGCGCGCCATGACGTGTTTCAGAATGTGCCATTTCTTTCCACACAGCATAAAAAAACAGATCGTTCTTCTTTAAGCTTAGTTCAGTTAAACTGATTTTTAGTATAGTAGTCAAGTGCTGCTTCTGGATACTCCTGGTCTAACCTTCTGTTTGGGTAGGGGTGAAAGTTGACCACGCACCATGATTTTTCTACTTTCTAGATTGACGGAAGATGTAGTGTATGCCTTCTGGAGCAATTCACTTGATATCCCTGATGTCTAATGATTTTGGCAGCAGAACTGAAAGATGATAACGCTCATTGAACGAGTTTGAAGCTTTGTTCAACTTTTTCAACTATGCTACTGGATATTGCGGCGCTCTTAGGTTGTCACGGGCTGGGCTTGCTCATAAACTAGGCTTAATTTTTTTTCTGAGAACGTGCTCAATTTCTTCTTTCTTGCATTTGACGTACGACCTTCGTTTTATTTTTCTTTTCAGATGCGGAGGTTCTAAATGCGCAACTTGTGGGCACTGCACATACTATTTAAGCTCTTCAACCGCCGCTTACTTTAGGAGGAACACTTCCTCTGGCCCAGACGTCTCGTCGCCCTCAGATTCATTGTTTGCAGATTTTTCTACCAGTAGCGATGACTCCTCACTTGCCACCGTGCCTTCAGGTCACGATGCCGTTGAAAAATCAACAGTCAGAGCTTTGAAGCGGCAGACACAATTCCCGCACACAAAAATTTCAAACGCGAGAGTGCTTTCCCGCAGGGGTTACCTTACGAGAACTATGCCTCAGTCCTCTACGCTAAGACAGTTCCGCGCATAAAAATCTTCTCGTGATTATGCAAATAGTCACCCGAAAACACGGTTTTCTCGCTATAATTGGTGACCGCGGCAATCACAGTTCAGAAAGACACTCAGCCGAACTTGGCCGGAGGCGCTTTAGGCAAAACATCTGACAGGACTTTCCTAGCGTTATGTCAGCCTGCTTGGCGCCTTCATGACTTCCGCTTTTCACAGTGGTACATTGTCCAAGTCCCTCACCCTAGCACTTCGATCCTGCGCGCCTGCATGCAGCGTTCAATTCGCCAGGCCCGATCAAAGCTACGCGGATGAAAGATTAACGGCAGCCACCATGTGCCACATCTCGCCGTCCGCCATGCGGCGGATCGGAAGACAAATCCTACCGCCCCATGCACCTTGGCTCTGCGTCATGTGTGTTCACGGCTTTCTCGTGCCTATGACGGGTGGAAAATTTCTTGAACGACGAGAATATACCCTGCGGCACAAAATCCGTGTCGCGTTGACCTAGCTAAGTTAGTCTCAATTGACGTTTTGCATACGGTTAGTCACTCAAAGAGTGCGACGTCTTTTTAGGCTGAACAGTAGGCCACTTCCTTGACTTTATCCAGGGTAATCTATAACAGATTAGGAAATGGCCTTTCTTGGCAGCTTCTTTCCAATATAAACATGTTTCACCAACCACTTAGATTGGACAAAAATTTTAAAATATAACGGGGCTTTACCGAGCCACAAGAATTACCCGGAAGAAAGCGGTGGCTTTTGTTTTACGGCCACTTAGTTTTATATCATCTCTTTAACGTACTCGGAGAAATCTTTTGCTAGATTTCGGGCCATTTTTCATAGTTGCTATCTCTACTGTCAAAATCGCTTCTGTAGCAAAGTGAAATAATATGTGCATCAGGTTCTTCTTTATGCCTTCATTGCTGCAAAAAAGTCAAATTGTAGTAAAGAACTGTACTAATTTTTCAAAATATACGCTCAAGAAATTGTGAAAATCAGTGTCAAGGGTTGTGGCGCAGCAGGAAATAGATCCTGCCAGGTTCAAGTGCAAAAGGCAACTACTTGTTTTTCTCTCCTCACGTGCTCACTCTGCTCACGCCTTCTCATACGTCATTGTCGTATTTACATCGGCACATCGCCACTGCGACAGGCCTCACCGCCTTGTAGGCGGACCCCAATTCTGGAGAAGGTTTTCTGGTGGTCGTGGCTGATCTTGGCGATGTGCATGGGTGTTGCATGGCATCGTGGCAGGAAGTACGCGAATGAGACAGGCGCCCATATTCGAGGTGACGCGTGGTGGTGCCGTCAATACTTGGCCGCCGCCACGACGATGCGACCTGATCTGCGTTGGAAACGCGGTCGAGTAGTGTGACGAAAGCCACGTGCCCAATACGGAGCTTTCGGCGCCATAGATTCACGAGTGGTGTTGGGCGTAGCTCGCGCATGCGTGGGGGCGTCGATATCCCTGCAGCCGGAACGTGCGTGATATGGTAGCTCGCCTGGCGGTTTGACACGATCGCTGAGTGGTCATGAGCGTGCACGCTGGAGACTGCTCGAGGCGTACTCGCCGTGCGGGAGTTGAATTTGCGCGTGTGGTCTCAGTGACATCATGTCCCGGCCATCATTCAGTCACTGAGGTTGCGTAGTAAACTCGGCTTGTCATGAATGGGTACTGTACTGGACACTAGAAATGTGGCAATGGTTGCGAAACGCGGCTGATCCTCTTGCCCGACGAGCCATGGGTCTCGCATTATCGGGATCAGCCCACCCGTTCTGCGGACACGGGTTCTCGTCTGTTGGTTGCCGTCTTTACAAGTGTCGTCAGAGTGGATGGTGGTCGTGGTTTTACGATGAGTCGTCGAAGTGACAGGATAGGCCCGGTGAATCGCGGCCGGCCACTACTGCCGTACAGCTTACGCCAGTGTACAGCAAGTGAAGCCTCAGCGGCACTGAAGCCACGTGTGGTTGGGCCCAAGCGTTGAAAGTGCTTCGCTTTTGGTGGCGAAAATTCTGTACGTTGAAGCGGAACACGTTGAAACTCGGCCGGAATGGTTATGGTTTGTATGTGAGCTGTGTTACCCTGATGAAACGTGGTCGAATTAGGCAGTCAAGAAGACTCAGAAGGTGCGGGGTGAATAAGGACGGGGCCTGCGCGCAGTCTTCGCTGACTTGCGTTTTGGAAGGCGCTGCCCGGAAGAGATTGAGAGCTGTAAAAAACTGGGTGGAAGAACACAGGCTTGTGCGAAACGCGTTATATGTGACGGACTGCGAAGAGTAACACTTAAGGGAGCTGGCGCTGTCGTGGTAGAAAGTACCTGCAGTTGTGGCTTGACGGAAGCGAGAATTTGTCATGGCAGTACCAGTTATGTTAGGAGTAGCAAGGAGTTCCGCAGGGCCTGGTGAGCCTTTGGCCCTGGATGCGAGACACCACGGCGCAATGCCACGCACGGCAGTCATAAAGCCAGCGTTCTGAGACGCCTGCAATGCCGCTGGCGACGCGCATCAACGCAGCGTTCTGGGCCGCTTTGTAGTAGCCAAGCTGCTGTTCCCCGTGCTCAGCAACATTTGCGTTTCGTTCAGCATCTAGAGATATTAGGACTCGGAAAAGAACAGTGAAATTTGGGGGGAAAAGTCTTTCGTTTTTTCTGCCAAGGCCTAAAAAGCAGGCGGATTAAAGAAATGGTGCTATTTAACCTGTAAAATAGAGTTTGTTGATGTAAATTAGCGGAAGTTAAAACAGTCATTTTACGAGTCTACATATTCCGGCAATGCATTATCTGATCAAGTTTGCGTAACATTTTTGATAATGCTTGTGTACGGCAGCTCCATAGTCAAACTCTTGCCTTTGATTCGAGTTGTCGAGAACTTCTACTTCGTCCTGCCATCTGCTAACCGCCTGGTAAGCTCCGATCGTAGAGCGCCTGCTCCGCTAAGGCGGTGGTCCCAGGTTCGAGTCTTGGACCAAGCCGAATTTTTCTGCAACGGCGAGATTTTTCTTTCTAGGAACCCGTACGGGTTTCCTTTGGAGCAATTGCTATGAACGGGGATGTCTGATTTTCCCATTATTATTCTTTTTATCTTTCTTCCTTTCTTTATAACGTTGCAACTCGCTGCACGAAGCACGGGACACCCACGCTACAGCGCGCCATATATAAGAAGCAACCGTCGAAGACAACGATGGCTGCTCAAGTAATAATTAAGGAAACAATAATAAAACAACAGACTTAGGAAAGCTTCGTAAGGTTTGAATAGGCACGAAAGGTAAAAACAGTTTCATACGCGGACGCTAATAAGCTGAAACAAGCTTTACTGCCACACGTGGCCATACGAGAGAGTGTATTTTATGAGTCTCCCTGTGATTTATTTCGTCCTGCGTTCTCGTACTTGAGAGCTGTGTTCTCGTATCTCGTTCTCGTCCTGTGTTCTCGTATTTGACGGTGCCTCAGTAAATTATACAGGGCCGCTTTAAATTAAAGCGGTGCAACGACCTTTTGCTTAACTTGCATGAGACAGGCAATATCCTGCGCAACTTTAACACACCTCCGCAGTGTAAAGCACCGTTGCGAGATATGGGTAGCCCATGCACTATTCAGTGTGCCAGTCGCCCTCGTCCGCGCACGGTGACAAATGAGGTTAGTACCAGCACTCAGGGTAAGCTTCCTTCCCCTTATTAAAAAAAAATCTCTTAGGCTTGAAGTGTTCGTAAAAGCACATTTCAGTCAAAAACAGAACGCCGAGAAAAAGCAAGAATATCTTTCTGAGCAACACAATTAGGCAGGCGGCACTATCCAGCCAAGAGATTACGCAGTCGGGGGGAAAACAAAACTCCGCTTTGACTGCCCTGGTCCGCACGTTTGTTCATATGATTATTGTTTTTTTTAGAGAAGCTACAATCAATGCACGCGCTGTCGCTTCATAACATGTCATGAAAATGCAACAGCTTGCGCCGTCAGTTGTTATGTTACTAGGGGTTGATTCCTCGAAAAAAAAAACACGAAAATTCCTGTAATTCTCATGTCAAATAAAAGGATGACTGCGCTGCCAGTATCCTAAAGAAAATGAAAACGCACGTGTTTGCTTGTCCGTTAAAATATCATATTTCGCATAACCACTTGCACCGTCAAAATGAAAAACGAAAATCTTCATTGCTGCCGCCATTGCGTTGCGCATTCTTTTCAAATATCCTGCGCAACATCAACACTGTTTCTCGAAGCCTAACTATTGCAGACGATGGGCAGCCGATGCACAACTGAGTGTGGTAGTCACTGTAACCCGCGCACAGTGACAAGGGGTGTTAACACCAGCACTCACGGTAAGCTTTCTGGCCCTTATTCGCCAAAAATCTGTTAGCCTTTAATCATTTGTAAAAGCAAATTTCCGCCCATCCTGATGCTGAACATTTAGGCACGTGTAAGTACTTCGCTATTTTTTTTTCCACGAGGTGCGGTTTTTAAACAGGGGTCGGCCATTGCAGTCATGTTTTTTTGGCCATGTGCTGCAATACTTGAATTGTTTGTGCAAAAATAGTCACAGCTTCTCCCGAAAGGCGAACCATCGATTGCGATAGGAAATTATTAGAAACAATACGAGGTAGCTTTATTGGCCGTAACAACTTGTGAACGATTGCTTACTAACTAAATTATCAAGCATGATGTCACTTTTGCGCAGGCAAACATGAGCACATGTCGCTCGAGACCTAAAACACTCCCTGTAAAATCAATGGCCTGAGAAAGCGGGGCAGCACCAGCGAGCGAAGTGACCTTCCTGATGCCTCTCGCTTCATTGGGAGTTAAGGGGCGACAGCTGAGAACACACGAAGCGATCAGCCCACGGCGCACCTAGACTCTGTACTCACCGCAGATCGCTTTCAAGATAAGGCCCGCGAGGCCGCGCTCACCTATGCCATGCGCAGCCGCTTACGGAGTAGAATTCCCCCTGCCCCTTCCCCACTCCTCGGGGCCTTGCGCGCGATAAAAGACGGCGCGCTTACGCCTCTGCGAGATCAAGATCGAGCAACCATCCTCGGCTCACCATCGCACGCTCTCACTGACAGACATAGCATACGGCAGGGGGCCACCATGTAATCGCGGAACAGCATGGCTACGCCGACGACAATGGCGGAGGTGCGCCTGGAGCGCCCATATAATTGCTATCCCAGTAAAAAAAAACTAATTCTGTTGTTTTCATAACGCACGTCTTTGCTCATTCAAGCAGGCCACGCAGCCGGTGCCCGTATAGTCCTCACTGATGTCGCTGCCACTGCTGCTGAGATCAGGTTCTATAGCGCAGTCGTCTTCCGAACCTTTCGCGATGTCAGAAATGACTGTGAGATCAAAACTTTTCAGAACGATGTCTGAAGAACATGCACAAGGTACTCAGAATCGAAGAGCATGCACACAGGCTGCGATGCTCTCTTTAGTGTTTGAATGATATTTTTTATCGTTTAATTTCTTTTTAAGTTTGAAAAGGCCATGGCTAGGGTGAGGCTGTTACATGAATGCGCCCCTTAAGGAGCATATACGGTATCACTAGCATAGGCGGCCAGCCAATGCCCAAGAGCTCTTACGGATGAAAGTCTATGTACTCGTCCATTTAGACCTTAATACATGGTATTAAAAAAGGAGAAAATTGAAATAGTAAGGCAAACAGTACCGTATTTCCTACGAATTCAAAGATCAGCGATTAAATGACTACAATACTTTAAGACCGGGAGCACCAGAATACATCACAATACACCAGCATTTTGGCAATTACGCGAATCACAACACCTGGACTGCGTTTGTATAAAAGCATTGACGCACACCTCTGCATACGATACATTCCAATAAGAGCATGCTGACTTTTTCTTACATAAACAGACGCGAAGACAGCCGCTATTTCGCAAAGAAAGCTTTGCAGCAAAAAGGACGCGTGAAATCTTCGAAGTTTCGCGAAGCCGCGTATTGCAATAGATAGGAGCATCGTATGCGTCCTAGCGTCGACTCCGTAGCTTCTACACTGAGATGACTATTTATTGAATCAATAATTGAGCCCAGTAATATTGTCTACGTAGCTGCTGTGTGGTGCTCACCCATGATTAATAAAATACCAAACGAACTATCTTCGTGTTAGGTCGGAGTTGGGAAGCGTTTCCAAACATAGCGTTAACTTAGCGGTTAGGCGTGAGTTGCGCCGTGACCGCCGCCTTTCGCTTTTTTCATTTGTTCAGAACGCTTGAGACCATACTTCGAGAGAGTTTATCGGATTTTTTCAGGCTATATTTCCCACGCCAAGAGAATTTATGTAACCGACATGAAGCGCAGATCAGGAGGATTATATTTTCTCGAGAACGCTCTAGAACGCCACACTGGCACTTTTGAAAAATATAATATTTCATAAACTTTTAAATTGGTCGTATTTAAATTTATTCAGGCGGGACAGGAAATGTAGTTCACATTGCCCCATAGAGACTGCATTGCTCTATTCTTATTGGGATTTACTCCCGCAGCATCGCTGTATTCCTTAACTTTGGCACAATTTGCACAATTTGCGTACCAAATTGAATTTTACGTAATGTTTCAACACGGAGACAAAAGGGGAGCAACATGACAATAGAGCGTTGATATCCACAAGCGAATGCTTAGCAAATAAACAATGACATCTGTTCGTTCTGCTCGGCAAAATCCTATTCTCGGCTTTAAGAAAACACAGTTTGGTTCTCGACGTTCACATGCTTTGTTTAGTATAGACAGCGAGAAACATGATATACCTTTTTAATACATTAAAGTATTAGGGACGTATGCAACGCAAGTACGGTGAACTGTACAAACTAAACCTATTTGTTCTATAATTATGCGTCCAGTGTCAGTGATAAAAAATCCACATATTCCTCCTATATTGCCCTGAAAAGAATTTTATTGCGGTATAGCATGCCGACCAATACAGGACAGGCCGCACAGTTCCTAAAAGAGCGGAGAGCTGCGCACCAGCCATTGTGGTCTACGCTGATGTTACCCTCTAATTCACCTTTAGAGAATGGCTCAAAAGTGACAATAAAATCTATACTTTATCAGGATACTAAGTTATCCTGGTTAGGGAACGTTTGTTGGAAAACAAAAGATTATGCTTAAAATAAATTAAATTAAGGGGTTTTACCTGCCAAAACCACTTTCTCATTACGAGGCACGTCGTAGTGTATATTTGTTGGTGACGATCGTAGTACACGGGCGATCAAGCGTGTCCTCAATTTCTTCGTCGGCATTTGTTTCAGCGCAGCCTTGAGGAGTAAAACAACAATACAGTAAACAAAATAAATTCACTCCGTGGCGTCTATCTAGCTGCACCACTTTATTAGTGAAAACGCTCGAATTTACGTAGAGTCTAAAGTATTCTTCATTGTTCCACATCCCGGCACACGGTTCACCAGGATGACATGGAACGTCCAACTAGCTTGGTACCAGCGAGCAGTTATTTGGGTGCTGCGTCAGGGAGACATTCCACGTAATGCTGCTGTAGCACCAGATGGAAATCGACGCCACGCCAAGAGCACTGGCATAGGACTAGGTTCCGCCTACGATATCATGCTCCAAAAGATAGCGCTGGTAAGATGACTGAGGAGTTGACTGCTTGATTTACAAGCGTGCTGCTCTTATTCTTTCATTCTACACATTAGAGTACTGCAGAAAGCCAGCTCACAAAAGCAACAAATGCTTGCGACTGCGTGGTCTACATTTTTTGTCATGCAAATATGTGCACCGTCATCTTTACTTCACTCTTGGCGCATACATTCACATAATGAAAAGTAAAAAAAACTCATTAATGCAGCCAAATGATTCGCTTATAGCTTACAGTGTCATAAAATTATTAAATTCGAAATTCTATTTGGCAAGGAACATTCTAATAAATTAAGGATTCAGGAACAAAATGTATTTGCTTGCTAATTGGATATATTTGATGACAACTCCGCGAAAGACGGGACAAGTGATGGCAAACACACACACGGTGCGCCGACTTCAACAAAAAAAAATCTGGGGCCGAATGCACAAAGTATTCCGTTCGTAAGTGCTGTCTTTCACTCGCTGATCGCTTTTGCTAATAATATGTCCTACACCGCAATTGGCTGGCACGAACACTTTCAGCGAAAGAATGTGTTGTGAATACGAGCTCTGGTGGAATACGCTAAAATCGCGATCTGATTATGAAGCAAGTCGTAGTGGGCGACTCCTGATGAATTCCGACTTCTTTGTGTTTCCTTTTAATGTGCACCTAATGTGTCGTACGTGGGCGCTTTTCCATTTCGCCCCCATTGAAATGGGGCCGCCGTAGCCAGTAGTTGATACAGCGACTTTGTGCTTAGCAGCGTAATCCCGTAGCCGCTAAGCTACCACGGCAGCCGAAATGCACTGTCGAACTCTGCACTCGAACCAGTTCTGCCCCCAGCAAATAAGCGCGTATAAACGACATTATAATGTTTGTTATTAATTTAAATGGCAGGCACTGGGGTCTCCAAGGTTTTGCGTCAGATCCCAGGATGAATGGCCCACCACGGCTAGGGGCTCCTGGGTGGCCGAACCCCAGGAGGTTAGCTGCAAGGCCGCTTTCTTTCTCTTTCTCTTTTTCTCTCTAAAAGCTTTCTCTCTTTCTCTCTAAAACGGCATTAGACTTCAAGATTGTGTTAATGATTTAACGGCCTCCTCGATGAGGTCAGGGGCCCTATAATGTAAAACTATTCCAAACTTTTCTATTCCAATTATGCAATCATCCATCCCTCAGCGATTGGTAAAAATTCTTTTTGGGCCACCTTCACTTCACCTAAATGTCACGCGACGTCACGAAAATCACGATAGCTCCCATCTGATATGACGTGTACACATTGTTTTGCATGATTGACCGAAAATGAAAAATAGTTCTTTTTGATTCACACATTTTCGCCATTGGCTCTCGGCTATTGTTCAAAAGCTTTTTGGGCTGAACCCACTTCACCTGCCTGTCACGCGACGTCAAAAAAACCGCAAAAACTCGATGCGTTAAAATGACGTGTAACTGAATTTTCTTCTGAATAGCCGTTCCGGAGCGCCGCGTTCCGGAAGGAATAAAAGATGGCTTCCGCCGATCGCTGAGGCACTGGCTACTCGCACTTGACGTAGAGCATGAGTTTATTTCCGTACAATAAAACTTTTTGCGTCGCTGTCTAGCGTTTTCGAGCACATTCGGCACGTTGACGACCTCGTTCTACCAACTCTCCTTTGCTGAGGATCCGTTTTAGTGTCGTTCTTAAGCTCCCGTTGCATGCCGCCGCGATTTTCGACCATCCACAGCAAGCAAAGTTAGGGAAAGTGGGCCAATCGCAGATGCCGTCACCACCCTCTTCATCCGGTTATCAATATTCAGGGCAGTAGCTCGGCCCCATCATATCTCTTTCCGCTTGAGCATGCTCCTCGCTTCTTGTAAGCCAATTATATTAGACAAGCCGCTCAGTGTAGGCAATGTTATTCGTTTTTCAAGCAAACAAAAGTGACCTCATATGAAGGAGGAGAGCGTTTGATTGGTTTGTTCAGATAACCCTGCGGCTGATCGCCCGATGCCTGCGTCGGTGGTTACGCAAATTTGACGTCAAGAGATTGGAATAAAAACATATTGGAATAGTTTTACGTTATAGGGCCTTTGGAATAGAAAGTTTGGAATAGCTTTACGTTATAGCGCCCCAGCTTTGATTAACTCTGGAGGCTTGCTAATAGGCTCTTGTGAATGTGTTCAAAAATAGTGACCGAATAGATGAGGAAAAATGCTGCTTGCAATAAAATGGCGGCGAGGTATTGAACTTTACGGAAGTCCTTGGAGGAATGGTTGTCACAGTATTTGACTAGCTAATTACGCCTATAAATGACTTCTAAAAAGTAGGTAAGACACCATATTATCAAAAATCTCCTTAAGCTGACTGACCACCTTCTAATTTCAAACAAATTTGTCGCTAGGTAAACTGGTCCTTGCAGCTGCGAAGCCAGGCTCTGTTCCTGTTTCACGAATCTTATGAACAAGCACGTCGTCTCTACCTCCTCGCGCAGATGTCATGTTACGACGCTCACCCACCAAAATAGTCTCTTTTCTCGCACCGAAAGATAGTTTCCACTTCCTACAAGACACCTTCCATCGTTGTTTCTCCTTCATCTCCTAGCGGAGTACCATGGAACACTTGCGATGCGAATTTCGCTAATGGCAGTCTACTTATTGAAATGTTTTGAAGGTTGCTGCAAATACCAAATTTCTGAGAAATGTTAAAGAGTCATTCTTTTGCACCACATCAACACGTACCCGAATATCCAACAATATCCTCACTATTTCTGTTGTTAGCTGTCTTTTGTGCCAGTAGAAACTGTGAAGCGTTCTAATAAATACTGCGGATAAGGTACGGAACGCTCTTGAAAAATTAACTTCATCATTTTCTATTCAATATCTTTGCAATTCAATGCGCCAGTATTCCCTACGGATTTGTTTAATTCACATAGCAAATATTGACAACACTTTATTGCACGCACATACTAAGGAAACAGAATGTCAAGTACACCTAATTTAAGAACCCTAGATCAAGATTTTTTCTTTCATTTTGAACATCTGCACAATTCTTGCAGTCTTTTTTCTGCCCATTCCCTTACAAACTCTATAAACGTTCTTTTTTTCAACCCAATGTAAAATTTCTTGCTCTTGCAATGTGGACAGGCATTATCCGATTGCCTTATACAGATTTTTCACGGAACGCTATGATAGAGGAACCACTTGCGCAACTCTTTTTGACTTTTTTGGTTTCAACTGCACAAAGCTGATGTGTTGGGTTCTGCCAGCTTAGGACTAACAAACTCAGATGTTGTGTACGTTTTAGAAAGCATGAGAAAAGAAAAAAGAAGATCTTACACGACCGCAAACTAACAAATGTCTTTGTTCATTGCGTCGTGCAATAGCCACTTCATCTAAACCATGCATAGCAAGGAAGAATGCCTTAGCGATTAGACTGTCTCAATGACGCATTGGCAATAGTACTTTTCCTATGCATAGTTTGTCTAATGCTCTCCTTCGTTTGTTTATTTCCCTTCCTCCTTGTTTCCCTCTATGCTTCTTGCTTTCTTGATGTCTTGTTAAGCCAACTCCGTGTGGGAAATCACATCTTGTTATTGAACCTATTTAATGCACTACGCAATAAACAGTAAGCTATCGGCTGCGGTTTTTCTTGTCAGCATCCTCGTTATTTGCGCTCTCCTCATGTGTTGAAAAACGTAATTATTCTTCAGCAGATGCCATTGGGACTAATTTGGCAACAAAGTAAGCGACATGTACAGCCCGCGCTTTGTAATGAAAATAATTGCTGCTTCTCTAGGAATCGTACGCAAATATGCACTGACATGCTGCTTTATCCAGCGAGACAGAAGGCCTTTCAAAAATAAATGTTGTCTCAGCAACATCTCTTTCTAATCGTTCTCTTTTGTTTTTCCTCGCATGCCTTTCTGCGGACCCAGTTCACTCAATGCATGGTGGCCGCCGGAGTCGAGGAGACCTCGTATGGCGTTTTTAGCACTCGTAACTTCCTCCGCGACACCTAGGAGATTTACGCCGTCTTTTCTCCGTTGGCCCAGTTCTGCAAAGCAACGCTCTACAGCTTCTAAGCACTCTGCATAGCATGCATGCAGAATTCCAGGTCTAATAAGTACTGCTTTCATTCTTCTTTTTATATAGCGCTACATAATCACTAAGCACAACTTTTGAAATAACCTTAGTAAGGCCCAAATTTGCACGCTGTTTATTGCTGACCCCCCACGTCAGAACCACTGTCTTTCAGTTGCGATTCGCGAACTACATTCGTAGATACATTGGTAAGTATTTCTTTACCATGAGTAATAATAACAAAGTTCAGGTAAGAATAAGCGCAAGCGTACAGACGTTGTTTTTATTAGCGAGCCCTGGTGATAGCACCTGCATCCGACCGCGAAAGGGTTCCGTGAGTGGTATTCATGAAAGCGATTTTCCTTGTGGCTTTGTTGGGGCTAGTGCAAATGATATAATTAGAAAACAGCGTTGCTGTCGTTGAGGCACGCAACGTGAACGTCCGTGCTCAGGGTTACGCTGTGTGGGTCTTAATATACGGAAGGCTGCTTTTCTTTATTTATCGCTTCGCCTCTCGACCTTAAATTGGGGTCACAGATGCAGAGGGGATATTGTGTGAACCATCAGCAATTCTTTCGCGATTGCGTGCAGATGTATTGGCCATCAAGAACATTTCCTATTTCAAACGCCATTTTCCGAAAACTCTTCAAGTTAGCGACAACTGTATGACACGCTGGTCACACTGTCATAGAACACGGTTATAGGGACGGATGTTAGGTCAAGAGAGAGAGAGAAAGGCAAAGCAGTGACAGGGAGGTTAACCAGAGATTATCTCCGGTTGGCTACCATGTACTGGGGGAAGGGCAAGGGGATGCGATAGGTGAGAGAGAGAAGAATAAAACAATTAGAAAAGAAAAGAAATGTACACACACACGCGCACACGTACACACGAACTGTTTCTGCGGGCATTGTCACGCAGCCCGCAATGGCGTTCCTACTCTTACATAGTGTCACCGTACAATCCTTCGTCACACTATGTGGGGCCACAATTTGTCAAAAAGTCCCTTGTCTTTTAAATAATGAGGCAGCGCCTTCATAGCGGATCGTGCTGATGATCGCGTAGGCCAATATACAAGGACGTTGATTTCCATTATTGGGTGCTTGTCCAGTGTGTCTAGGGTGGCTGAGAGGACTGCTCTTTGCGGGTTGAAACAAGAGCACTGACACAGAAGGTGCGCCATTGTTTCATTGCACCCGCAGAAATCACAAAGTGGACTGTTCGCCACTCTGATAAGAAAAGAGTACGCATTCGTAAATGCTACTCCAAGCCATAGGCAGGCTAGAAGGGTGCAGTCACGTCGTGGAAGCTCGGACGGAATACGGAGCTGTAAATTAGAGTCCCGGGTATTAAGGCGTGCACTTGTGAACTCGGATGAATTCCATTCAACTAATGTGAGGTCACGCGCAAGTGCGGAAAGTTTTTTCGGTGCGTCGGCTCTCGAAAGAGGAATAGCAACGCAGTTTACGCCGTCATGGCCAGATCGGGCTGCTGCGTGCGCTCAATCATTGCCATGTATGCCACACTGACTAGGCAACCACTGATATATTATATCGTATCATTCGTCAACAATGCGATAGTGGACCTCTCTTATCTCTGCGACGAGCTGCTCATGTGAACCATGGCGCAGTGCTGAGAGTATACTCTGTAGGGCTGCCTTGGAATCACAGAAGACTGACCGTGCATGGGGTGGTTCCTCCTGAATGAAATGAAAAGCCACACCGTGCAGGGTTACCAGTTCTGCAGGTCTCGTTGGTGATATCTGTGACGTTTTTAGCTGTATCTTGTCGGATATTGTTGATATCACCACAACAGCAGCTGAACTTGCAGATGTGACTGAGCCATCGATGTAAACGTGTACGCGCACACTGTGCTCCTCACGTAAAATTTCTAATGTGGCATGCTTCAGGGCAAACGACGGCATGTTAGCTTTCTTCATGATACCTGGGATGGTGAGGCGTATTTCAGGTCTGTGCAGGCACCATAAAGGTGAGGATGGCCTTGCTGCAGGCATGTATTTAGATGGCAATGAGGTACGATTGGCGACAATTATACGACTGAAAATTTCGTGTGGCCTTTCTGCAAGTAGAGCGGCAAGATGGTGAGAAGGTAGTCGGGCAACGTGTCGAATATGCGCCCTGAGAGCATCGGTTGTCAAGTACGTTGATAATGGGTGCTCTTGAGCTATGACAATCGTTGCCGCTGTAGACTCACACCTCGGAAGACCGAGACACGTCCTTAGGGGTTGAGCTTCTAGCACCTGGAGTACACGCAGGTTTGTTTTGCAGGTGTAACCAAGCACAGGGAGGTTGTATCTTGCGAAACCGAGGAACAAGGCGTTATAAAGCGGTAGCATTGACCGCACCGATGTTCCCCATGACTTTCCGCCGAGAAATTTGAGGAGATGTGTTACTGTCATTAACCTCTTCTTTAGGTATGAAACGTGCGGGCTCAATGATAGGTCGCGGGTTGCAATGGGTTGCAACTGCTTGCCCTTTGACACTTACAGAGTAACGCTTCATTGCTTTCCGAGTGAATGTAACAAAGCAGCATTTCTCTGAAGACAGCTCTAAGATTTGTTTTCGCAAGACAGTGATGTTAACATAGCTGCCTTTCGTAGCCAAGCTCGTACCTGCAGTCGTGTTACAGGAGACGCTCAAATGCAGATCTCGTCTGCATAGATTGATACTTTAACTGTGTTGAGCAAGCATCTGACTAGGCCAACGAGCACTAAGTTGAATAGCGTCGGGCTCAACACTCCGCCCTGTGGTACTCCACGGAACGTTTGGTGTTGAGTCGTGGCGCCATCCTCGGTCTTCACGAAGAAATGACTATCGGTCAAATAACTGCAGAGCCACTGAAAAGTGCGGCCACTGATTCCGGCTGCAATCAGAGCCTCTCTAATGACAAAATTTGCTATATCATCATAGGTGCCTTTTATGTCAAGGAATAATGCCGTAGTGAGTCGTTTCAGCAGTTTTTGATGTTGAACAAACGTGACCAAATTGATGACATTATATATGAATGAGCGCCCACGCCGGATGCCAGCCATAACATCTGGACACACGTCGTAATTTTCCAGGTACCATTCCAGGCGCGTCAAAATCATTCTTTCCATTATTTTACCTATGCCACTGGCCAGAGCGATGCGGCGGTACGTCAGTTCAGGATGTTAGGTCAAGTGCAACAATGATTGAATCAGCTAGCGAAAGGCCTCAGAACTGGTCGAACCGACGGCAGGAGCCGAAGAAGCTCTTTTTTTATTCGTCACCCATTTCCTCCTAATCTCCCACCTCACAGCACAAGGCACGAGACATATGCGCCTGAACGCCCCATATGCAAAAGGCGGTGGAGGAAGATGGCTATGGCTACGATGACTATGTGCAGCGGTGCCCAAGAAACAGCATTTGATGCCGGCGGATCGAGTAGATGCGTCGTTTCGGCCTCTTTAAAGTCGTTGAAAGCTGATAATGATGGAGATGTCGTTAGGTACATTGGTTTGATTCTGTCTACCGCCCCGGTGTCTTCACGTACGTTGAGGTCGATGGTAACAGCTTTTATTTCTATCCGCTTTAGTATCTGGAATGGGCTGTCATAGGGGGGCCGTAAGACATGGTTGGATGCCTTCATGCCGTGCCAAAATGTTGCTCGCTATAGGCATGTCTGCTGACAAAACATTACATTAGGATGAAACCCTACTAGGGTTAGGACGCAAGCATGTGAACAGCAACGGGAGCTGCTGAACACAGCTCAGTGGATCAGGCGTCGCAGCAGTTTTTGGCGCGCAAAATTCACCGCGTAACCACAACGTTGTGCAATAAACCAGTTCCACAGCCCTGCCGCCGAGGTCTTCCTTCAAAGAGGAGGGCATACCTAGCCTATTGTAATGGCATTCAACCATTGCATTTGCCGATGGATGACACGCGGCAGTATGGGTATGGCGGAAGACAAGAAGGCATGTGACTTGGCGGAAATGATGAGATTCGGACAGTCTTCCTCGATCGGTCGGAACAACGCGGGGCATCCGAAGCGCGAGATCCAGCCACTGAAAAGACGCGGAAGCCATTCCAAGTGCAATATGTCAGTGAGAGGCAATGCTTCAGACCAGCGGGTATAACGGTCTACACAAGTGGGTACCTAGCGACCTCATCGGAGTGATTGCAGCGAGCCAACGATGTCGATGTCAATGTGGTTGAACCGGGCGTCAGATGGGCGAAAGCAGCGAATTTGCGACTTCGTGCGTCCTGGCGTCCTGTCGTCTTCACTATCAGCGTCCTGTCGCTGATAGTGAAGCTAGTCTTGAGCCCAGCGGCGCACTTCAATGTTCACGCTCGGCTACACAAAGCGGGAAGCAATCAGACGCTGGGTGGCTAGAACTCAGGGATGACTTGCTCCGTTTAGCTTGGCAGAAACTTGACGGTGGAGTCAGAATGAAACGAATGCTCGTGTTGGGTTCCTTGATGTGTCGCAAGTGCTAGTGCCTGAAAAAAAATGGGAGGGATACGTGGGACAGCGCTGATGACGCAGCAGATGACCGGAGGTACCGAAGTGTGGCCGTGGATGCGTCGATACGAGAGAATGCATTTAAGGATGCGCAGACTGGGCTTTCAATGTATCGTATGTGACTGGTGAACTCACAGATGAAATTGGGGTGCCGTATGTCTCATGCGCTATAAGTGTTCTGATTACCCAAAAAGCGAATGTCAAAGGCTTGCATTTCACAAGGATGTGAAAGCCTGTTCCTTCCAGCAGGTGTCGGAAGTGCCCAACGCCGAATAATACCGCAAGCAGTTTGCAAGCGAACGTGCTGCAACTCGTTTTTCCGGGCTTCAGTTTCCGGGAAAAAAAACCAAGTGAGCTCCAGGAGTTGCGCTGGAACTGTAAAACGGCGCCGAAAGCCGCACTAGATGCATCGGCAAATAAGACGCATTTGTGCAAAGTGTAGGGAATGCACCAACAGGGTGTCACCTGCCAGATGCGTTTTTGGCAGCTTGGAGAGAGTCTTCGGCGTCGGACATGCAGGACACTGGAGCGGAAAGATCCGTAGTGATCTTGAGGAGCTCGCTCAGTGGTATATTAATTCCGGCGATGTTGGGAGGAAAACGGTGGTGGAAGTTGAGCAGGTCATGGAATTCGCGGAGCTTTTGCAGCGAGGTAGGGCGAGCGAACACGCGCGAGGTTTGAACTTTGGTTCCAATAGACGCACTGTCCGAGGAGCTCAATGTAGCGCATAGCAAAGACCCCCTTTGCGAACTTAATGAGAAGGCCGTGTTCCTGAACGCGAGAAAATAGCAGGCGCAAATGATTGCTATGATCCTCAGGAAAATACCAGCCATCAGGAGGTGATCGAGATATGCAAAAATGAAGGGTAGTCCCCGCGTGACCTCGGTTTTGAACCTCTGGAACGTTTGAGCAGTGTTCCTCAGGCAGAACGGCATGAATAAATTAACGTGAGTAACTCATCATGCTCGACCAGCTGTTCATTGATGCGACGCCGTGTTTCCCGGCGCACTAACCACGTTATGAACGGACTTGGCATGCGACGTATTTCGCGCATGTAATATGCAAATACTCTAGAAGCTTTGCGGGGCTTTGGGAGAGACATTTGTTTAAGCGCTAATTCAATGGCATAAATGTCGTTTGCCTTTATGTGTTGCTGTCTTATGGCCTGTAGAGAGTCACTCCAGCGGATGAACCTGCGTGTTAGCGCCGTGGGCGACGTGGGCCTTCTTTCTAGAGAGCTGCAATCTAATATGGCGCAGCTTGAAATCGCCACTTCTAACGGAAGCCGGTAAGTAAGTTGCTCGCACTTGAATACCATAGCCAAAATGGTATTACCTTCGGCATTTATTGGACACTATAAAACTACTCAAAATGTATTGTTAGACAGGTTGCGTCCTTTGGAAGCTATCATCACACTTTAAGGAATCAAGCAGTTCCTCCGTTTTTACAGAAAGCACACAGGTCGCTTATGCACAGCTCACACCAGCAAACTCGCCATGAACAGTGCGATGCTACATATAGTAAATGCTGTGAGAGCAGGCGTCATCAAATCTGAGTGAGTACGCATTATTCTCTTTCCTATTCTTTCGTGGCACGTATTAGGCGTTTTAGCTATGTGTATTTAGGATAAAAATGACATAAGCTAATTTGCAGCTCGTCGGGAATGAAAACTTGCATAGTGCTATAATACTTTTACCTTCATGAATGTTAAAGTCACAAGCAAATGAAAAAAAAGAAAAACTTATAGTACCTTCGTATGGGATGTGATACTCATAACAACGTGTGATAAAAGAAAGCATAGTAAAAATAAGTTTTAAAACATTTCTTATTTGCAAGTGTCGCATCTTCGGACTGCTTTCGTGAACATTTAAACTTTAACCAAATTTGAATGGTCCGTACATTTCCTGCGTTATCTGAGAATATCTGCCATTTATTCGAAAAAGTTGACATGGTATGGGGCAAGAAAGGTGTCTTCAGAGGCCTGTTACTCCAGTGACATATTCTGTATCAAATTGAATTGACCGAACTTTGAAAATGTTTTCCAGGCCAGAATCTTTAGACATTACAGACAGCTTAGAATACTTGGCATCTCAGTTGGGCTTTACTTCATTGAAACAGACTATATGTGACAAAAAGTAGCACTGTCAACGCGAAGAAAGTTGCTTAGGTAACATAAGAACGTTGCCTCGTTGATCTTATGACGACCTCAGATAAATGTCGGGGTCGACATATTATTGCGATAACAGATATATGAACATATCACTCTATGTGGAATTTCTCCGCCGTCATCAGCGCGAACGGGCGAAAATAAGCCGAGAAAGATGGTGACTTGATGCGCGCCGTCCCCCGCGCGCCTAATTTTGGAGGTCACGTGATTAAGCGCGCGCTAAGTTGGAATAGGGAGCAGGGTGAGGTGATTGAACATGCGAGGGGGCAGATGAGCGCGCGTCTCCTTTTCAACTTCTGTTACGGCTGCGCGTCGCAGTCCATGCGTCTAAAAGCATACGCGGATTTCGCGCTGTACTTTGAAGGTAATCTGCAGCGAGCTGAACGGTTAGGGCGAGCGAAATGGTTAGTCAGTTCACCTGAGCCATGTGCCCGCCTTCCAAATGTGGCACGTTGTATAATATCAACCGTCGCACACATGTTGAAGCCAGAAGCAGTCCTAAACAACGGCGCTCCGAGGTCAGCGTTCTTCATCCCAGCAAGCTTATGAAAGCAAATTTTCGCAGTTATCGAGTGATATCGCTTCGTTTCTTCATGTGACAGGATGCTGGTTAATTTAATTTGTGAGCGAATGCTTACTGCTATTTATTTGGCGCATAAATCTGCGAACGTTGCTTGATGTCGTTGTCAAATACATTGCTATTTCTACCCATGCCTCGCCTTTCGGATGAAACTGCGACTTTCATAAGGCAAAACACACATAAGAATAGCCATAGAAGCTAAAGAAGCGACTCCTTTGCAGTGACGTCACAGTGGAACTCGTCTGGGATTTGTTTGCGCTAACCGAGGCTTCCGAGACGGATCTGTGGTATCGAAGCTCCGGGAGGCAATGCTTAGCTGAACTCATGGTCTTTCAAAGTGGATACTCTTACATGCATATAGGACCACAACTATGGCCTGCAACAGGATTTTGGGAGTTTGTCCTGGCAATACTGCAATTCCAGCTTCACTGGCCTTACATTAAGGTAGGTGCCAAATTTTGAGCAAGAAGCGTGATTAACTTTGTTCATTTATAAAAACACAACACAATCTCAGCATCACGCTGCTCCATATGCGCTAGAAAATTATGCAACAGTACGTACATTACATGATTGTAGCATTCAGACTTGCTATATCCGTACATTTGCGGTGTTGAAAACATCCTCCGCCAATAAGAGTACTGGAATAAATTTTTGCAAGTGCTTTGCCACCAATATTTATGCCAACACTCAATGTTTTGATAGCGCACTGTTGTAAATTCTTTTTTTTTTTTGCTTTACGTGAAACAAATGAATGACGCCAAGTATGACCCGAGTAGTTCCGTTTTGTTTCTAGGAGATTCTTCACGCTCCAGCAGTTCTGCATGTGATATGTTATTTTTTTTTTGGACGATCGTTGAGTAAATTGAGAAAACGTACCAACGTAAAGCTTTTCAGGGGCAAGCGAACCTTTTGTTTGAGCTGCTCGTCAGACTTACGCAAAGAAAAAAAGGTTTACGCCTTTGGGGCTTTATTGCCCTCAAGAACAATCATCTATGCTTTGCGCATTATCCTTATTTAACGGGGCGTGCTTCCTGCTTTTCCGTCAGGATCCCTGAAACACGGGCATGCTTTCCAGAGCTCACAGTACCAGGACGACAGCGTTAAACAAAGGCAATGAATGAGAGATACATGACCATTTTTATCCGTGGACATGATTTAAGCCCCAGTCGGTACCAATTCTTACAGTCCACGGAGTATAGGCAGCACAGTTAAGTCCACAATAAGCTCGTCACACTACAAGGAACGTTCGTGGACAAGGAGGGGGGGGGGCTTTGTGAAATTTCCTCGCGAACTCCGCACAAACTTGTGCTGATTTAAATAGTCCGTGAATACGCAGACTTCGCTAACATTGTGTTTGGATAACCTGGAGTGACTTCATAGTCTCACAGAAAAAACGAGGTGTCCTTGATATGTTCAGGTTAATTAAAATTCGCACACCTTAGCAGATTTCTATGGCAAGTTTTCATTTTCGTAAGTTATTCTGCATGCTTTGACAATTGCTCTGCTAGTTAATTTCGCAAAATAAATACAAGATACAGTGAGTAGTTTCTGTTGTATCGTGGATTAGTGCTTGTGGCCAAACAAACTTTGTATTTGTTTCTTAACAGTTTTGTTTTTCTTTTATTTGGCATCAGTGAAAATCAGGGCTTGTCTCTTCTATTTCCCCGAAACCAGGCTGTCAAGGAGAGACACCGAAAATTGGATGACTCATCCACCGATATGGATCCCGCGATTGCGGTTCGCCAGCGCATGTTTCTAAGCAACATAAAGTCATGGATGATGACGCACATTGGTAAATTCGGCTCCAGAAAGGTGTTTGAAGAGAATGCCTGCTTTCCAAAGAACCACTTATGATATGGTTGTACCAAACAATTGTGTTTCAAGGCCAGTCCTCTGAATCCAAAGATTATTCGAAGCTCAATTTTCCAGGGCCATTATGTGTAGCATCTCCTCAACTTGCTTACGCACGTGCCCATTCTTTTTAGCATGGTAATAATCATGGTACATACGTTTCGCTGTTGCGAGGAACGACGTCGAGCACCGAAAAATAAAATATTTTCAACAAGAACTAATGACTATGAGGATCATCAATTGTTAGGTGTAGTGGCTGTAATAGCGGCCACTTAATGAACATTTCTCCTTCTCTTACAATTTGTCACTGTCGTGTAACCTGGATACATGATTTTGAATGTGCAGTAGCACACAGTGGTGAGATAACTGCTTAGGTATAAGTGATTCCCTTTTTCGATTAGATCACTCAGATGGCTCCAAATTTCATAGTTCTTCGGGACTTCGAGCCGTCACCTGAGGCCACCACAGCAAGAACTGCCGGACTATTCTTTAATAAAGCTTCTTCTTCTTCTCCTTCTTCTTCGGAATAGAGCTTTTACAAAATCAAAGTGAATGTTTTTATTGGCGCGTGCTGTTGACGCAGTGCTCGTGAAGCCTAGTGCTGCCACCTCTATATTGTGCAAAAAAAATTTCCTTTTGCAGGCTCTACAAGTCCACGGTCCAGATCGCTGTTTTTACAACTTTGTTTAAAAAACATTTTCCCAGTTTTGTTATTATTTATCTGCGTCCAAGGAGATACCGATGCCTGCAGAGGGCTTCCTGCTGCTTCTATTCTCGACAGTGACAGGCGTACGCCAAATAAATTTAGAAGTTCATTCATGGCATACATTAAAGTGCATCGTGACAACAGGTGTAAAGTTGGTATAGTATGAAGAACTGTATTTAGGTCCTGGGAGATCAGCCTGGGACTGATGCGGGCCGTTACCACGTCGGGACAGAGAGGCTGAGCCCCGCTGCCCTCACACGAGCCCTCCGGACAGCCCTGAGTTGGTCCGCCAGCACTTCACTGTGCAGCATCCACTGCCACCATTGTTCGCCTCGAGAACCTTCACTGGCCAACGCCAAGCAGCGCCAAATCATGTGTTCTAAACCGAGCAACCCCTCCCCCCCACTTACTACAATAAACTGAAACCCTGCAGTCGACATTAATTTTATTCATGATGAACGAGTCAGGGTACGTTCGTGTCTGCAGAAGCCTTAATGTAACCGCTTGTGGCCTATTTAATTTAGAATACGGCAGGGAGAATGCCGTTCGCCCTTAGTAATAGTGCTTGGTGATCTCGTTGTAGGCTGCCAGTTGGTCCCTTAGCTCAGCAGCGTGAGATCCAGTCCCTTCAGGGAGTACACGGCACACTAATCCTCGTGCCTCCCTGTGCGCACCCTCATTGAGGTCACGCGGGGCTCCCTCCACTGTCCCCATGTGTGCCCGGACCCAAGTCACTGTATGCGAAGTGATATCTCTACCCTGCGGCAGTCTATTAGCCGGTTCCGCAACAAATCTTCTCGAGAAGGCTTTAATCGCAGATCGCGGGTCACTAAACACAAAAACTCTTCTTGAATTAATTAGTGCTAGAGCAGTATCCACCTGCAAGGCGACCCCCGGATCTGTGGAATAAATGGAAGCGGCATCTTTAACGCTCCCTTGCCATCTACCACCACCACCGAATAAGCACCTTTCCCATTAATCCATGCGGCGTCAGCAAACGCAGACTCCTCCTCCTGAGCCTTTGCCTCTCGCAACAAAGCCCTATATCGTGCATGGGATGCACAATCCGCGGAAACAGACTAACCATGATATTGACCCAAAGCTTCACGTTCAACTCGTGTAGGGGCCCCCATCGTGCAACGAAGCCACCGATTCTTCAATTGCCTCTAAGATATACCTTTGCCAGGTTTGACTGCTCTCCCATCGAGCGCCAGCTATCCTGAGGGAAACTTCGGAGGGAACCAGCTACTAGATGGTTCGATTGGTCTTTCGCCCCTATACCCAGGTCGGACGATCGATTTGCACGTCAGAATCGCTTCGGACCTCCACCAGTTTCCTCTGGCCTCGTCCTGCCCGGGCATAGATCACCATCTTTCGGGTGCCAACGTGTGCGCTCTCGCTCCGCCCCGGCGACGAGTGAGCGCCTGGGACGGGCCGTTGCTGCTCCCTTTTTCGGACCCCTGTGCGGTCCGGGATCGCAACGCAGCCCGCAAGGGGCCTTCACGTTTCATTGCGCCATTGGGTTTCGAGCGACCCATTGACTCGCGCACATGTTAGACTCCTTGGTCCGTGTTACAAGACGGGTCGGGCGGGTTACCGACCTACTCGCCGCAAACCACGATAGCGCCTCCCCTTTGCTGTAAGCTGATCCTCGGCAATTTCATCTAAAGTATTATGCAAACCCAGTCGTAACAACATATCGTTTGACGTAGTCATAGGCATACCAAGCGCAGCCTTGACGGCTTTACAGATTAAAGCTTCCACCCTAAACCAGTTTAGCATAGCTGCCACATACGAAAAATGACACATAATAAATTCGTGAACTAAGCCCCATCGCACCTTCTTCTTCTAAACCCCTATGCCTATTAGAGATCCTTCTTGTAAGCCTCATCGCCCCCTCCGTCTTCTTCGTAAGTCGCTGAATGGTTCTAATATTCGATCCACTCGCTTCAAGAACAAAAACCAGGACCCCGATTGCTTCAACTTTGGGTATCAATGACCCTTCTCTAGTATGGTTTCTTATGGAAGGCTCAACTTCCGGTACCCAATCCTTCGGCCTACGACCTAGCTTTCTGTATTTGAAGATCAACAGCTCCGACTTTTTTGTGGAGCACTTGAGCCCTATAAGACCCAAATACGCTTCCGTAAGCGTCGCCACGTTCTGCAGCATAGCCTCAAGATCTTCATCACTACCACGAACACTCCATACAGCAACGACATCCAGGTAGATAGAATAGCCAATGCCCTGAACAGTGTCGAGTGAATTAGCCAACTTCGACACCGCCAGATTCAATAGCATAATCGAGAATACGGATCCCTGCGGAGTACCACAGCAACCCAATTTAAAGACTTTCGACTTTATCATGCCATACCTGAGACATGTCGTTCTATCCATAAGGAAAGCCTTGAGAAAACGGAAAAGCCGCTGTCCTATATTCAAGTCCGATAGCACCCGTAAAATGAAAGAATGTCGGATTTTATCGAAAGCATTTTCCACATCAAGTCCAATTAGTGCCTTAGTATCGCTTGTGCGCCTGTTAAGAAGCTGATTCCTTAACCCTGATCATAGCATCCTGAGTCGAGAGGCCGGGCCGAACTCCTATCGTCGAGTGCAGAAAGACCGCATCGCCCTGAACATAACACGCTAGCCTATTTAAAGTGAGATGCTCAGCGACTTTCCCCAAACACCATGTCAGGGAAATTGGTCTGATATCATCAAACCCTATGGCCTCCCCCCGTTTGGGTATCAAAATAGTAGTTGCAAGTTTCCACTCTTCCAGGAAAGAGCCTTCCTTCTATCGGCTATTGACCTCCCGCATTAGGAACTCAACTGATCCTTCGTCTAAATTCCGTAACATTTTTTTCGTAATGTCATCCGGCCCTGATGTCAATCGACCATTAAGATTCTGCAGCGCCTTCATTACATCACTTTCAGTAAATTCCTCGTCCATAACTCCAGCCCCAGCCTTCACAGGAAGCAAAGATGAATATTCGCCTGAAATAGCGATGCACTGTTTTCTTTGTTCGAGATATGATTTTAGTAATTGTAAAGGTATTCCACGAAACCCATAATGTGCTAATTTGCACAATAAAGTGGTATGATTAATCCTGTCGAACGCCTTCGAAAAATCGACAAATATGCCAAGGGTTAACTTCCTTTCCTCAAATCCATTAAGTATGTACTCTTTTTGCGACAATAGAGCCAGTTCGGTTGACACCTGCTTTTGAAAACCGTATTGCTGAGACGTTATAATCGAAAACCTATTACAAAACGTTGTCACTCTATTACAAATAACTTTTTCCAGACCTTTCGAAATAACAGGTAATATTGCCACTGGTCTGTAATTGGATAAATTGTTTCTGTCTCCAGACTTATGCAACACCGAAACCTTTGCGAGCTTCATTTTGTTTGGAAAAACACCTGTAGACAAACAAGTATTAAACAGATGGGTGAAAGTTGGTACCAGGAGATCGAGTACAAACTTAATAGGTCCTATTTGAAGTCCATCTATATCACGCGCTTTACTGTTTTTTTAGTGATGAAAATACTAAGAATATTTCCTCCGGAGATACCGGCTCAGAAAAAGCACTGTTCGTAGTCTGCATTTCCACGAAGCTCGTGGCAGTGTCATCATGGACGCTATCAACCAGATTTATGAAATATTCATTAAACTTGTTCGCCAAATTTTGCCCTTTAAATGCTTCATTATCAATTATTATTTCAAGTCCTTCATTGTGGCGGCTTCCCCTTTGTAATAATTTGTTCAATTCGCGCCAGATTTCATTACCACGAGCGCCCGGTTTCCCCAAGAGGTTTTCAAAATAGCTGTTTTTAGCATTCCGTAAAAACTTTGTCACCAGGTTTCTGTGTTTTTTATAAGCCAGAAAGTCTGCATGATTTTTTGTTTGCAGGAATGCGGAATACAACGCATATTTTTTTCTTATCATATTGAGACATTCATCTGTGAGCCAGGGCTTGCGTATCTTCCTGGATTTCTTTACCATTTTGAATCTAAAGCAGGTTCTGTAGGCTTCAGTAAGGATAGAAATGAGAATGTTGTAGGCTTTGTTAGCGTCTACACATTCAAAGACAGGGTTCCAAATTATTTTTTGGATTTCTTCCCTAAAGTTGTTTAATGTTCTCGGATTTATCTCTTGAACAATGAATGTCTCAGAATGATTCACACTTTTTTTCATAATTTCACCGTGTTTACAAAACATATAAATAGGTAAGTGGTCACTCACGGCTGCTGAGACAACACCCGATTGTATCCTGTCTTCAATGCTGTTAGTTACGAATAAATCCAGAAGACTTTCAGAAGAGTGGCTGATGCGTGTTGGCTCGTTTATAACGTTTTTGCAACCAAATGAATCCAACATTACCTGCAATTCTCGTGACTGATATGTATTTTGCAATAGGTTAATGTTGCAGTCACCCCCAATTGTAATGTGCAGCCTATTTAATGACACAAAACTGAGCACGCTCTCTAGAAAAGAAAGAAATGCGTCCAGTTTACCATTCGGTGGGCGGTACAGCACAACAAATACAGATTTCTGATACTGTAATGATAAGGCTTCATAATCTGGCGTTTCTATCGAGAATTCGGTGAGTAAGCTGCATGGCATGTGCTCGGATACAAGTTGCAAAACACCCCCACCACGGCGATGTGATCGATTTAGAAAAAACGTTTGAAAACCAGGCAGGTAAAGTACTTCCCCTTCAGCTTCGTACCACGTTTCTGTGAACATGATGACGTCAAATTTGAAACCAAACTCAGCAAGAAACATCATTAGTTCGTCATGTTTGTGCCTAGCTGATTGCGTATTGCAATGCAAGAATGAGATATAGGCACCGCCACATGGGCGGACAACGTCACGTGGCATAACCATCCGAACAAAAAGTACTAGAATGAACGCGCCAATAGGTAGGAAAGAACTACATCATCTTTTCCAAGTCGGCTTCACATGTTACACGTAGCATACGGGAACTTTCCGTCTTACGAGCGAAAATTTTGCCTCCCCTCACCCATGCATAGCGCCATTTCATTTCCTTTTTCTTCGCCACCGTCATTCCAAGTAGCTTGTTTAGTTGAGGGGCCAGGTGCTCATTAATAAACACGGGTTGCTCAGTGGCAAATCCTAGCTCAGTTGTAGTGAACCTAGTCTTTCGTGCTTTTTCAACAACTGCGTCCCGTTTCGACCGCCGGTTAAAGACCACAACAATGTTCTGGTTCGACCCATCTGTTCCATCCATCCCTCTGTTCCGCACAGGAACACGATGGCAAACCTCAATGTCCTGCTCATTTATAGGCTCGCCCAGCGCTTCACCTACTCTTCCAAGCACGTCCACGAGGTTCTCGTTATTTGCAACTGGAATTCCCTTCACTTCGACGTTTTTGTTTCTTGAATACTGATCCTGAGCTGTTATCCTGAGAGTATTATCACGGACCTGAGCCTTCAATTTGTCCACCTCCTGAGCCAAAAGATCATTGGACACCTTTAAAGCTGCATTCTCCTCCTTGACGCCAGCACATTTCTGTTTCATGTCTTCATACTGTTTGTTTATGAATTCCAAGGATTGTCTTAGTTCCCTTAAGTCCTTCCGGAATTCGCGTTTTAGGTCTGCTATCTCGGTTCCCATTGGGTCAGGTTACGATTCAAACACAGGCGAACAAAAATTTGACAGTCGGGCAGCAAAAAATTTGACTAAGTCAGCAGGGGCAGCAGAGGCAGTACGTACAAAAATTAGCAGAAGTAATGAGAGTTCAGACCTGTAAAATGCAAGTTGACGAAAATCACACCCTGCTCCGTGCGCTGCCCCGCTGCCAAGTGGTTCCAGCGACGATCGTGGCGTTCTTTTAAGCCAGGCAAAGCGAGCATGTCACGTGTCCACAAAACCAGTCAATTCACCGGCGCATCAGGACGACGCCGCTGTATCTTGATGCAGCTGTACCGCAGGCACTTGGTCAGTAGTCGAGCGTTTCGCCTGTAAAATGCAAGTTGACGAAAATCACACCCTGCTCCGTGCGCTGCCCCGCTGCCAAGTGGTTCCAGCGATGATCGTGGCGTCCTTTTAAGCCAGGCAAAGCGAGCGTGTCACGTGTCCACAAAACTAGTCAATTCACCGGCGCATCAGGACGACGCCGCTGTATCTTGATGCAGCTGTACCGCAGGCACTTGGTCAGTAGTCGAGCGTTTCGCCTGTAAAATGCAAGTTGACGAAAATCACACCCTGCTCCGTGCGCTGCCCCGCTGCCAAGTCAACATTGATGCGATATGTGGGTTTTATTGACCAATTGCCTTCACCCAAAAAGATCACGTTCTCGTGACGCCTGCGGCAAAAACGAC
This sequence comes from Dermacentor variabilis, assembly GCF_050947875.1. NCBI lineage: Eukaryota > Metazoa > Arthropoda > Arachnida > Ixodida > Ixodidae > Dermacentor > Dermacentor variabilis. The sequence goes on along the minus strand of NC_134578.1, from coordinate 98,002,359 downwards.
GTTCCACATCCGCCGCCAAGGTCTATGAGTGGTGGCGCTGGCTAACACTCCCAGGGTTCTACTAGTACACATAAATACCCAAAAACGTGGATGGGGAAACGCCGCCGCGGTAGCTCAATTGGTAGAGCATCGCACGCGAAATGCCAAGGTTGTGGGTTCGGCTCCCACCTGCGGCAAGTTGTTTTTTCATCCACTTTAGTTTCCACTAATTTATCGTTTCTTTATTTCATTTATTCAGCACAAGTAATTTCCCCTATGTTGTCTTGGTGTCAGTGTTTGTTGGCTTCTCATGATATGACTAATAAAAATCGGGCCCCTCGGTTAACCCGCCCCTTTCTTCTCGATGATAACTTAAGGTTTCACATGACGCGTTCTAACAAACCGCTGCAGAGGCGCCTTCTTATGATATAACCCCCTACAATTCCACTCCCAAATACTAAATGGACTATCTAATCGAGCCATCTTGACCACGGAAATTCAGTGAACTAGTTTTGAGCTCAAGTCCACTCGGCGACTTACCCTGCCGGGCTAGCGGCCGAGTGCACTCCCGCTCCATAACAGGGACCAACATCTTGTTTAGATAAATTTCAATTTCGCCTAATCTCTGATCCGTGATATTTTCATGCTTTTCTATCCACTCCGCTCTACTAATCATCTGATTTGCACTTTCTTGCAATGTCGCCATCACTGCTTTAAGTTCGAAACAGAGTTCGCGCTGAATCCGCGCCGTCGAGGATAGGGCCCTCTTTTTCGAAGCAGGCGTATCCTCGTCAGCCATGCTCTCTTCTGCGACCTCCACAGACCTCGATACCTCATTATGTTTCCTAGCCTGTCCTAAGCTACCGCTCTTACCAGAATGTAAGCCGTTCCTAAATTCAGCTACCTCTTTGATAAGCCAGTCAGTGGCTGCTTTTAAGCTATCATTCTCTCTCTCCAATGGCGCAATCATATCCCTATCCCTATTACCATCCACATGCTCCTGGCGCTGCTCACGTGCTAAGCCGGCGCTCTTTCCGGCCTTGACCTTGTCAGCTCGGGTGGTCTGCCCTCCTGCCGCGCCGCCGCTACCACCAGCTGCAAGAAAACGCTCCCGCGCTTCCCTAGAAACAGAGCGGCTCCTGGTGGTTGGAGTCCCAGACGATGGCCGCTGCCTGGACCTGGACTGGCTCCTAGAGCGCGAGTGCCCCTTATAGCGTTGGCGGGCGCTCAGCAGCTGCGCCATCTTGGCTGCCTCCTGTTCCACCGTTAGCTCCGCCCTGGCTCGCTCCTGTCGTCGAACACGCTCGACGTATGGAAGCTGGTATCGTTGTCTGCATTCTTTATCCGCGGTCAGGTATCGTCGGCCACAAAGCTTATAACAAGGCACACTGTTGTGATCCTCTTCAGGGTCCCGAGCCCTACATCCTTGACTTTCAGAACGTTCGGGCGCCGAACAGACATCCGCCCGATGTCCAAGCTTGCCGCCCTCATACCATATATCCAACTGCTTTCGATGCAGGAAACATCGGACCAGGGTTGGGCTATATCTGACAAAATTGGGCACATCTAACCCGTCGAAAACAATGATAACTGATCCCGTGTTCTTGATTTGTTTGACCGCCAAAGCCAGCGGATTGCTATCATTAACGATGTTCCGCTCAAGTGTCCCTGGGCCATCCACAATGTCTACATTGCGAATGAACCCTTTACACGTAGTGTGTGGGACTGTCTCGAATCCGCTGACTTCAATATCCTTGTCTGGCACTATGATTGACTTGGGTCTTACATATCGTTCAGCGTTGTTCCTATCTGGCGTACTAGTCCCCAAGATAGTTTGCCTAAAGTTAGGGCAAATAACATTTTTCCTAATCTGCTCAATACTGAGGCCTGTCGCCCCAACGTTTGCCTTGCCCACCGTTCTAGGGCTGACTTTCTCCAAATTCAGTCCACCCCGTGGCCGAATGACCATTTTGAAGTGTTTTTGTGGCATCGGTGGCATGCGTGACGCCGACGACGACCCTCATGTAGACGATACAGGTCTGCCACTTCAAGCCTGTCGTTACCGTGTTCATGACGCGTGGAAGGTTGGAAGTGCTGAGCAAAGTCGCAGCGGCATGACCTTCAACTCAAAGAGGCAATCGGGCCTATTAAAGGTGGTCTTCTCAATCTCTCTCGTGAACTTCTACTTGCCAGTACGTAGTTTTGAAATTGATCGATGAAATGTACTTTGCATTACAGAAGCAGTCCAACGCGCCGTCTATTCGTGATAGTGGGTTTACGTCATTCTTAGTGATCTCTGTGCAGACGAAGATAATCGGCGAAAAAGCGTAGAGTTCCATCCTACTTCTTCACTTGGAGGACAGTAAACGCCCACGGTCCCCTCGATGGTTGATTTCTTGGCGGTGCACTTCGACAAACCTGAGACTTTATGGCCTCTCTTTCTGTGTCAAAACCCGGTGCGGGCTTTCACGGAGCAGTCGAGGTTGTCGTTCAGTTAATACGCGATGTTCAGCATTGTTGTTTGTCAGATGCTTCACGACGACAACAAGCAGTCCTTGCATTGTTGGAGAAGACTCTTGAACGCCGCGGTATGTGCCTGGTAAAACTGGGATTAATATCGAAAGCTCGTTCTTCAAATTAGATCGCCAAGTGATGTAGGTTGGAATCCAAGTGAACAAGCGCATTGCTGACTGCCGTCACATCTTCACATGTATGGGATCTTCATGCCATTGTTTATGCGTTTGCATTCCTGGCTACCGTTAATGACCATTACTTTCGCTATCCCGCTATGCAATCGGGCAAATCCGATTTCGACGCAAATTTCACAGTCGAACACCAGACGTTGGTTGCCACCGACGACGCCTTCTACGCCTGCTGATGTTTTGTGAAGCACGGAAATAGGTTACCCCTAGCTGTCCAATTTTAGGATCTTCGCACGTAATCTTTCTTCGTCATCATGACGAGGGATCGGCTGATGACGTAGTAGTCGGCTCCTGTGTGCACTAGAGCTCAGACCATGTAGTCATCGATAAGCACACCGAGGTCGGTGGTTCTCAGTCTTGATGTGCAGTTGGGTCGTAACTTCATGTAAAGGTTGCGTCGCATTGTCACGCTGTTGTTATGCCCCATCGTGATCTAGTTTTAAGGTGGCATGTTCAACTGAATCGTCCTTGCAAGCGTCTCATTTCCACGTCTTCGAGACGTATCTTCAAGCGTCTTCGTCGGCGTCTTAGCATATTCGCCCTTTCGGCGAAGCGAAACCGCATCTTCATCGATTGTTGCTTTCAGCTTTCGGGGTGAGCGCTATCAGACCGGCCGCGTATTTGTCAAGTGCATGGTCAGCACTGCGGCGAGAGGTAGCGTCCTCGCGATGATGAACAAAGCACGCATGATGTCTCCCCTGAGTCGCTGCGAAGTAGTCATGATTTCACGTGGTGATTAGCCTTGCTGAAAATATCGCCAGTTGACCGCCGAACATCTTAGTCCGCTCTCGGGATGTGGACATGGGTGGTGAAGGCGGCCTGTTTCTTCGTAGTGACACCATAACGGGAAGTAATTGAGTGCGCGCCAAGTGTCTTATCTTCCTTGGAGCGTTTCGGGGGCCCACAGGCAAGCGGGCAGGGGATGGCTGTGGCGGCTACGGACGAGATTTCGGCGATATGGGGCCCTGACGCAGGCGCAGAGAGGGAACATGACCGCACGCGGCAGAAGCGTAAGTTCATTGCTTCCGGCTGAGGGGTTCAGGAACTTGTTGTGACAGCTGCATTTCCTCACCGTGTGTCAGAGATGTTAGCTACTTGAGGTCACGGCAGAGGAAACTTACGCTGTTATTCAGCGTGACGGCCTGCATGATCTCTCTGGGCTTGCCGTGGGCGAGTGCTAGGAATTCGCACCGCGGTATAAGTAGTTGGTGGTAAAATTGTCTAGTGCGCATTTCCTACCTGACGGCGAGCGATGGCGGCGTAGGCGATCGCTTGCGGCTGGAATTGCTCTGATTATGGCTACACTTCGCGAACTCATTGTGGCCGCTGGATTCCTTCCCGTATGTCAGAAATGCAAGCCATGTGCGGCGGCTATAAAGAAAACAACGGTTGCACCTCCTGAAGCGTCACGGTTCTGGTTGTGTCGCGCAGGTCGTCGGTGCATTGAGCTCCGGAGTAGTTTGTCGTCAGAGTACAGCAGTACTGTTGACTGCTTCGCATCTTTTCAGTGTCGGCGGCCTCAGAACGAAACTATTGGACGGTCTTCGCGAGTTCTGTATTATTACGACGAAACTCTTAATTGGGAGCATTATGTGTCCCATTAGGTGACAATCCGGTGTTGTCGGCAGCGGCGTGACCGAAACATGGTACGAAAAATGGCCGACACCGAGAAGCATAAAAGGAGGTCAAGAAGTGTTCCGATTGACGTCAAAATTGTCAGGCAGGTTTCTGTAAACAAAGTAAATTATGCCTTAAAAATTAAAACAGATAAGTTTCAGTCTGGGTGGCAATCGAGCCCCGGCCTCGGGGGTACGAGCACGGTTCCCCAAGCCCATGGTGGCTCCATGGTTATGGTTGCCTAAAGTTGTGCCTAGTGCGTGCGTCATTGTACACGTCACGTCCCAGCCTCCATCATTTTCTGCCACGTGTCACTTTCACTTCAGATTTCATCGGTACTGTGTCTACTGCGATACACTCACTACGCCTAATCATGAGTGTATAAAATGAGGTGTGCTTAGTGCATACGTCAGTGCACACGTCACGCCACTGCCTCCCGCGGATTTACTCTTTGGATTTCATCAGTGCTCTGTCTACTGTGATGCGCTGTGAAGCATCTACGTCAGCGGTAGCCGCGAAACGCGGTCGCCCACCAGTGGCGTAGTGAGAAATTTCGTTTGGGGGGGCGCTCACGTTGCAGCGGGGCCTCCTCGTTATATATGGAATTTGTCGAGGGATCAAACAAATAAATAACTGCATTGCCATTTGCAAAGGTGCTGCAAACAAATTCTAGACCGCTACGCACTGTCAAGACAACCAAATGCTGTACATTTCCTTAAAAGAATATACTCGATGTCCCAAAAAATTGCGCCCGAACTACAGATATCAATGCTTCGAAGCTCTTTGCCTATTTAATAATCCAAGAATATTCACACCAACTTTAGAACCATATCAGTTCGAAAGCAGCAAAGCAGTGTATGCCAATGACATGAAAAAATTTCAAGGCCATGAAATGAACAAGTTGAGGACAAATATGTTAATGAAATGTTGTTAGTCAAGAACCCTATTTCATTTTTGTACATATGTAAAGGCCAGTGAAAAACCTCAATGACGCGGCCACTAGTTCTAATGTATTGCGCAGGAACAGCAGTCACCGGCCGTGCATTCTATGTACTTGCACTGAAATTATAGTCGCAACAGAGAGCACATGTAAAAAGCAGGAGTTCTGCAAGATACACAAGCGCGAGTCAAATGAAAGTGAGCCAATGCGAATAATATCACAAACGGGGTACTTTGTTTAAAAGTAGTCTCCATGAGCATTTAGAGATTTGTCCCAATGAATAACGAGTCGCGTGATTGCCGTCTCATAAAACTCCTTGGGTTGGTGCTTCAAAACCTCGGTAAATGACTCTTTCACGTCGTTGTCGGACATGAATCTGGTTTGCTTTGGCTGCTTTTCTTTTTTTCAATTGCCCCAAAATGAGGATGTCTCAAGGCGACAGGTCTGGGCTGTATGGTGGATGTTGCAGCGTTTCCCACTTGAACTGATGACCACATTTGTCAGCTTTCCATGTCGTTTGTTCTTGATTGCGACATGCAGCCGACCCGGCGTTTCACAATAGTCTCTGCAATAGTCTCTGCAGGTTTAGCAAATTCGTTCAGTAATGGCCCCTGACGATAAAAATAAAGTCAAGAACACCTTTCATGAGGAAATGATGGCTTTCGCTTTCTTTGGAGGTGGTCAATTCGAATGTTTCCACTGTAAGCTTTGCCATAGTGTTTAAGGCTCGTAGTAGTGGCACGATGATTCATCCCCGGTCGCAATCGCAGCCAAGAACCCGCATTGTGATACCGGATCAGATGAGTCAAGCCAGCGCCGTCCTTCTCCATCTTCTGGTGGTGGTTCAAAATCTTGGGCATCCACTGTGCACATACTAGCCGAGAATATGACCCGAGAACCGAGACGTTCACGAATTATGGTGTGAACCGAACCATGACTGATGTTCCCATGCTCTGCCTGTTCATCGATGCTTATCCTCTGTTCTTGTCTAATCAGCTCATCAACCTTTCCAATTGCATTGGGGGTGATTGCACGGTGGCTTTGACCCGGTCTTGGATCGTCTTTGCAACTTTCACGTTTTTCTTCGAACCGTTTCCACCAACGTTTCACTGTGGCCAATGAAACGCAACGTTCAATGTACACGGCAGCCACAAGGCGAATAATTTCTTTTTAGGAAACACCTTCAGCTGTGGAATCCTCACGACACCACGCTGTTCTACTTTTGGAGCGTCGACTATGTCACTCAACGATGTTCAACCCAGTGTATGAGAGCATTAAAGAACATTTATTCTCACTTTTGTAAATGAGAGATGCCTGTGTGCTACGCGCATGCCTCGCAGATAATGAACAGAACCATTATTGTGCAGGGTGGGTTGGCTCACTTTCATTTGAGTCGCCCTAGTACGTTGGAAATGCGAAGATACAACGGAACATACGTGTACAAATGCGAAGATACAGGTTGATAAATGGCAAAAAAATCTTACTGGAAACAACGTTCGCAGCACGTATACAGCAAACCTCCCAATAATATATTTAAATATACTTATAAGTCTGCAATAAATCTACGTATCTAAGAAAACGTCACTGTATATGATGCGTCAAACAAGGTAAATAAACATGTATGTGTTGCTTATGTTGCAAACTTATATGTGTTGCTGTTGTTTTGGCCTGTAGAGATTCACTCCAGTGGATGAACCTGCGTGTTAGCGTCCTGGGTGACGTGGACCTTCTTCCTAGACAGCTGCAAACTAATATGGCGCAGGTTGAAATCGCCACTTCTAACGGAAGCCGGTAAGGAAGTTGCTCGCATTTGGTTACCATAGCCATAACGGTCTTACCTTCGGCATCTATTGGATACTACGAAACTGCTGAAAATCTATTGTTAGAAAGGTTGTGTTCTTTGGCAGCTATCATCACAGCTTAGGGGATTAAGCAGTTTCTTTATTTTTGCAGAAAACACACATGTCGCTTATGCACAGCTTACAGCAGCAAACTCAGCATGAACACTACCATGCTACATATAGCAAATGCTGTGAGAGCAGGCGTCATCAAATCTGAGTGAGTACACATGATTTTCTTTTCTAACCTTTGATGGCACACCTTAGGTGTGTTAAACATGTTTATTTCGGATAAAAATGACTTAACTCATTTACAGTTCTTCAGAAATGAAAACTTGCATAGCGCTATAATACTTTCATGTTCATGAATATTCAAGTCCCAAGCAAAACAAAAAAATAAAAACGTACAGTACCTTCCTTCAGGATGTGATACTCTTAAAAAACGCGTAATGGAAGAGAGCATACCAAAAGTACACTTTAAAACATCTGTGATTCGTGGCTATGCAAGCGCCGGAACTTCGGGCAACTTTCGTGAATCTTTCAACATTAACCAAAACTGAATGGCCCGTAAATTTGCTGCGTTATTCAAGAATCTCTGCCATTTATTCGAAAAAGTTGACATGGGTATGGGGCAAGAAACGCGTCTTCAGAGGCCTGTTACTCCAGCGACATATTCTGTATCAATTTGGGATGACCGAACTTTGAAAACATTTTCCAGGCCACAAACTTCAGACCGCTTAGAATATTTGGTACCTATGTTGTGCTTTAATTTATTGAAACAGACTACATGTGACCATGAGTAGCACTGTGAACGCCAGGAAAGCTGGTGACGTAACATGGGAATGTTGCCTCGTTGGTCTAATGACGACCTCAGGTAAATGTCGGTGCCGACATATTATTGCCATAAGAATAGTATGAGCACTTCACCCTATGTGGATTTTCAGCGCCGTCATCAGTGTGAATGGGCGAAAGTAAGCCGAGAAAGATGGTGACTTGATGCGCGCCGTCCCCCCGCGCATCAAATTCTGGACGTCATGTGATCAAGCGCGCGCTAGGGTGGGATGGGGAGCAGGCGGATGTGAGCATACGAGGGGCAGATGAGCGTGCGTCTCCTCTCCAACTTCGGTCGTGGCTGTCCGCGCGCCTAAGCGCATACGCGGCCTTCGCGCTGTACTTTGGAGGTAATCTGCAGCGACATCAACGGTTAGGGCGAATGAGATGGCGAGTCAGTTCACCTGAGCTATCTTCCCGCCTACCTAATTTGGCACATCGCATAATATCGACCGTCGGACACGTGTAGAAGCCAGAAGCAGTCCGAAACAACCGGTCTCCGAGGTCAGCGTTCTTCATCACAGTGTTGGGCTGCTGAGCACGAGGTCGCGGGATCGAATCCCAGCCACGGCGGCCGCATTTCGATGGTGGCGAAATGCGAAAACACCCGTGTACTTAGATTTAGGTGCACGTTAAAGAACCCCAGGTGGTCGAAATTTCCGGGGTCCGCCACTACGGCGTGCCTCAAATCAGAAAGTGGTTTTGGCACGTAAAACCCCACAATTTATTTATTTTTTTTCATCACAGCGAGCTTTAGAAAGTAAGCTTTTGCTCTTATCGAGTGAGACCTGTTCATTTCTTCATGTGCACTCGCGACAGGATCCTGGTTAATTTAATTAGTGAGCGAATGCTTACTGCAATTTATACGGCGCATGAATGTGCCAACCTTGCTTCGTGTAGTTGTGTAATACATCATTATATATATCCATGGTTTGCCTTTCGAATGAAACGGCGACTTTGTGTAAGGTAAAGCACGCATAAGAATTGTCATAGAAGCTAAAGATGCCGATCCTATGCAGTGATGTCACAGCGGAACTCATCTAGGATTCGCTTGCGCTAACCGAGGCTTGCGAGAAGGATCTGTGGTATCGAAGCTCCGACCAGCAGTGCTTAATTGAACTCATGCTCTTTCAAAGTGGATACTCTTACATACATATAGGACCACAACTATGGCCTTCAACAGGATTTTGGGAGTTTGTCTGGGCAATACTGCAATTCCAGCTTTACTGGCCTTACATTGAGGTAGGTGCAATATTTAGAACAAGCACCGTGATTAGTTTTAGTTTGAACATAAACGTACAGCACAGTCTCAGCACTAGGCTGATCCATATGCACAAGACAGGCTATGCACCAGCACGGATATTATATGAGTGTAGCGTTGACACTTAATATATCTATACATGTACGGTGTCGTGAACGTGCTCCGCCAATAAGAGCTTTCGAATCTTTTTTATACTTTTGTTTTGCCATTATTATTTATGCCAACGCTCAGTGTTTTTTGAATGCCGCATTTTTTTGTGCATGCAAGAATCAAATCAATAAGACGAACTATAACCTGATTAGTTCTGTGTATTTCCTAAGAGGCCATTCATGCTCGATCATCTACATCGTGTGGTATGTTTTTCTTTTCTTTTTGACTATCATTGAATAATTCGAGAAAATGTACCAACATAAATACTTTCATGAACCAACCAAACTTTGTGTCCGATCTGCTCGCCAGACGCATGTAAACAAAAAAGGTCTGCAGCCTTAGGAAATTTATTGGGCTCAAACTATTCGTCCTGTGCATTCTGCGTATTACCTTTATTGGGCAGTACGTGCTCCCTGCTTTTCTGTCGGCATGGCTGAGATACAGGCATGCTTTCTGGACCTGACAGTACGAGACAGCAGCGTTAAAGGAAGCGCATGAGAGATACGTGACGAATATTATCCGCGGACAAGATATAGGCGCCAATCGGTTGAAATTTTCTTAGAGTCCACAGAGTGTAGGCAAAAAAATTGCAGGACCCTTAAGCTTCACCTTCAACAGTGGAACGCGATAGCGTTATCGCACTCCGCCGCACTCATTCGCTCGGCATGTTCTTGACGAGATGAAGGGGAGAAGCGGGCGAGTGGTGTGCCACCTGTCGGGGCAACGCCGTACATTGTGAGGAGGGGGTATTCTGTGTTTGCCGCGAGATGGCTCTGCGTTTGCGCCAAGCGCAAAAGAAATGTAGCGGAAACATACTTCGCTACTCGTTTAACTGCAGCTTCGGTAATATACATGTTAATAATTACCGACATACACCGCAGTATCACTTTGTACGGCAAGTTTCGAAGGAAACATCGCATTCACTAGAGGCGCTTTTGTCCCGCTTTGAACCATCATACTCATGGCTGAGTGGTAGCGTCTCCGTCTCACACTGCAAGTTGCATCTTGCAAGTAGTTTTTATTTATAAATTGCCTTCCAGGATTTTTCGCTCACTGCCAACGCCACCGACGCCGACGCCACCGGCTTTTCTGTGACACGATCTCCATAACACTGTCGCATTCATATTTAAATTCATAGTGAACTAATCACGCTAGAGATAACGTTTGAAAAGGACGTGGAAGAAAGCGTTGCGAAACTTTCTCACGCACTCACACAAATGTATGCTTATTTTATTATCCGTGAATACGCAGACTTCACCTAATATTATGTCTGGAGAAACATGAGTGTCTTTAAAGACTCACTGACAAAACGAGGTGTCCTTGATAAGTGCACACTACCTAAACCTTGCACAGATCAGATTTCCTTGACAACATTAGTTATCATTTTTTCATAATTATGCTGCTTGCTTGGACAATTCCTTTGCTAGTAATCTTTATTAAAATAAATGCGAAATGCAGCGACTGGTCTTTGTTTTATGGTGCATCAGTGCTAGTTGCCTTTATAATCAGTGCTAGTGGTCTTTATAAGTGTTTCTTACCATTATTGGTTTATTTATTTGACATGATTGAAAGTCAGGGGTTGTCTGTTCTATTTTCACGAAACCAGGCTGTCAAGAAGATCACCGAAAATTGGATGACTCATCCACCGATATGGATCCTGCGATAACAATTCGCCAACGCATGTTTCTAAGCAGCATAAAGTTATGGAGGATGACGTACATTGGTAAATTCTGCTCCAGGAAAATGCTTGAGGAGAATGGCTGCTTCCGGAAGAACAACCTGTGAAATGTTTGCACCAAGCAAGTGTTCGTGAACGCCACTCCTGTGAATGCAAAGATTATTCGAAGCTCAATGTTCCAAGGCCAATATGTGTAGCATTTCCTCAACTTACTTGCGCATGTGTCAATTCTTCTTAGCCTGCCAAAATGGTCAAGGTAGATACGTCTCTTTATTACGAGTAACGAGGTTGAGTACCAACAAATAAAATGTTTTCAACAAGGGTGATGACCATGAGGCCCCTTAATTGGCCGGTGTAATGAATACAATGGAGGCCGCTTGACAAAAATTCTTCATTCTTTTCCAATTTGTGACTGTCGTGCAAACCGGATACATGATTTTAAATGTGCAGTAATGCACAGTGGTGAGTTAGCCTTTATGTGTAAATGATTCCTTTTTCAATCACATCATTTAGATGGCTCTAAATTGCATAGACTTATTGGAAAGCATTTACAATACAAAAGTGCATGCTTTTATTCGCGCTTGCTGCTAACGCTCTGCTCGTCAAGCCAAGTGCTGTCATCTGTATTTATTGCAAGAGCTTTCCTTTCGCAAGCTGTACATGTCCGCGCTCCTACTGGCGCTTTTTACAAAATTACCTAGAAAAAAACAGCATATTTTCCGGTTTTGCTCTCATTAATCTGCATGCAAGAAGATATTCATGCCTGCATACGGCGTCTGCTGCTTCTCTTCTCTTCATTGACAGGTCAGCGCGAAAAAAAAATTAATTTCACTCATGGCATACATTAAAGTATGTAATGACAACAGATGTGAAGTTAATGCACAGATAAATATATTCTGGTCATATTATTTTTATGGGACCCTAAACGACGCGAATGAAGAATGCTTGTGCTATGAAAAGAAGCCTTGTTCATGATGAGCTGTAATGAATTGACATTGCCAAATTGTAATCAGTTTTCCTTGGCGGAAATATTTCGGGAATGCATGAGAAGCTTCGTTACACGCATAAGCTTTGTGTATATCTCTCTGTGGCTTCCTTGTAGGTTGGGATATTGTCACGTAGCAGTGAGGATTCAGAAACAATGTCAAAAATGGGAGTTACCAATTTAACATTTTATTGGGCGAACTCGTGCCCAGCAAAGCAAGCAACAATTAATCCCAGCCATAGCGGCGAGCACTGTCGATGATCGTCGAAAAACTGATTTGGGGTCAAGCGCGTCGGCATTTATACATGAGTCATCAAAGGTCCCCGAGTAATCGCTGGAGCCCGCGTGTCTTCCAGAAAGTACTACGCAATTCGCGTAACGCATACAATCAGATTACACCAGGCTCGGTGACAACATACAGCGGATAGAACCATCGATAACATTTGAGAAACTTTCCATATTGCCTGCGCGTCCTGCGCTCAGCCATAGCGTTTAACATTTCTCAGCAGGTGAAAGGCGGTCACCCGACAAAGCTCAAATGGTACGCGTGCCAGTGCCCCGTCTTCAAAAGCATCGTCCGGATGCTTCCAACGAATACGAAGGCGAAAGCAAAACCACGCGAAATAAAGAGCAACAACAAAGCAACGAAGTTCCTAAGTTCATCGACGGATGTAGAAAGACTTCATACGCACCACGTGGATGACTTCAGGTCGTGCGCGGCGCCGCTGTTAATGCAAAATGCCGTCTGGCACGACCTCACAGTCTAGTGCGCCAATACGTCGGATGATGTAAGCTGCGAAACAGCGTCGTAGCATTTTCTCGCTAAGTTCTCGTCGGCGTATCAGAGTGCAGACCCAAAAACGGGCGCCTGGCTGGTATTCCACGTAGCGTCATCAATTTTTTTTTTAGTGAGGGCTGGTCGGTCGTATTCTGCTTCTTGATGCGCAGGCGGGCGAGCTGTCGGGCTTCTTCGGCGTATTGGAGATAGGCGGCGATGTTGAAACTTCCTTCGTCGGTGACGTGTGGCATCATGGCGTCAAGGGTGGTGGTTGGGTTCCTTCCGTAAACCATATCGTACGTCTTAATATACATTTTTTCTTGCACTGCCTTGTTGTAAGCGAAGGTTACGTACGGCAGGATGGTATCCCACTTTTGTGCTCGACATCAATTTTACATTGCTAGCATGTCAGCGAGAGTCTTGTTCAGCCGCTCCGTAATAACATTCGTCTACGGGTGGTAGGCAGATGTCCTCCTGTGGCTTGTCTGGCTGTGTCCATGAATTGCTTGGGTGAGCTCTGCTATAAAAGCCGTTCTTCTGTCGGTGATGACGACTTCTGCAGCAACATGTTGCAGCAGGATGTTCTCGACGAAGAATTTTGCCACTTCGGCTGCCGACCTTTTGGCAGAGCTTTGATTTAAATGCTGCCCTTAATTTAGTCCGTCGCCATGACCATCCAGTTATTTCCGCATGTTCACGTCAGATATGGTTCCTACAAATCGATCCGGATCTGCTGAAAGGATGGGCAAGCAGGCTGGATCGGCTGTAGAAATCGCGCTGGCCTTTTGTCAGTGGTGCCTTGCTGCGCTGGCAGCCACGGCATCTCTTGCCGTAACGGGCGACGTCGATGATCAGGCGCAGCCAATATTACTTCTCCTGTATTCTTTCCGAAGGTACGCGAAACAACCTAACCGGCGGCCTGATCGTCCTACAGGGAGTGCAGGACTTCTGGCGGGAGTGATGCGCGCACAAAGAGTAAGTGATCTGTGCTGACCGGGGAGAAGATCTTTTTTCAGGAGGACGTCATCGTTTGAGAAAAACGACACAGTCGACAACGAAATACCATAGCGATAACTTCGGTCTTGCCTTCTAAGTGCCCTACAAGACTTCGTAACCCCTCGTCTGCTCTTTGCTGCTCGGCGTAGTCGTCTGCGGTTATTTTTCCTGGGTACGCGGCGCCCTCCTGTTCGTCTTCCGTTGGCGGTTCAATAAGTGCGCGCGACAGCCAGTCGGCATTACAGTGCTTCCGTACCGATTTGTAGACGATGGCGATGTCAAATACATGGAGTCTGAGACTCCATCGTTTGACGCGCCCTGAAGGGTCCTCTAAATATGCATGCCAACACAAGGCATGGTGGTCGCTTGCGACTCATATAGGTAAAGACCAGGGCAGAACTTCGTGGTAGACAAAATGATGGCAAGGTATTCTTTTTTTCTGTCGTCGAATAATTTGCTTCTGTTCTCGGCAGTGCCCGGCTAGCGTAAGCAATGGTCTTTTCAAATCCGTGTCTTCTTTTGACTACGATGGCGCCGAGACCTAGGCTATTTGCGCTGGTGTAGATTTCGGTGTGGCCGCCTTCGTCGAAGAGGGCGAGTGCTGGTGGTGACTGCCGGCGTTCTTTAATCTCATAGAAGGCTTCACCTTTCGGAGCTTGCCAGTTGAAATCAACATCTGATTTTGTGAGAAAAATGAATGGCTTGGCAATGTAAGAAAAGGACTTCACGAAGTGCCTGCAATAGGCATACTGGGCTTAGGCAAGCTAGCGATGGCAGATGTCGTTTTTGGTCATGGGAGGAATCCAGAATTAGTGATGACGCGGCCTGGGAACAGAAGCTCATCGCAAGCGAAGTGGCACTTTGCCGGCTTCAGAATGAGCCCTGATGACCTGATGGCCTCTAGTACTGTCCCAAGCCGCTAAGGCGATCGTCTAATTTTCCGGTCAAGACGATATCCTCATCCCAATAAACAAGACAGGTCTAACTTCAACCTTGCTAACACCATGTCCATCACAAGCTGGAACGTTGCTGGCGTCAAACTCTCCGAATGGTGTGACCTTGAACTCACAGAGACCGCCTCGCATGATGAAAATAGTCTTTTCGGGATCCCCGCTCCAAGTCCAATTCTATTTTCCAGTCATTATCATCATCAGCCTATTTTATGTCCACTGCAGGACGAAACCTTCTGCCCGCGATCTCCGATTATCCCTGTCCTGCACCACCGGACTCCAACCGGCACCCGCAAATTTCGTAATTTCGTCGCATCACCTAGTCTTCTGTCGTCCTCTACTGCGCTTCCCTTCCCTTGGTACCCATTCTGTCACCCTAATGGTCCAACGGTTATCTACTCTACGCATCACCTGATCTGCCCAGCGCCATTTTTTCTCTTCGTGTCAATTAGAATGTCGTCTATACCCGTTTGCTCTCTGATCCAAACCGCTCTCTTTCTGTCTCTTAAAGTTACGCCTATCATTCTTCGTTCCCTCGCCATTTCTCAGAAGCCAGTTCAAGATCCATAGACGAGAAGTAGTTAGCGTTTCAAAGCCGATCCAATGCGTCCTCTATACGTAAAAGGGGGTATACATCCTTCTTTGTAATCTTCTTCAGTCGGCGATAATCAACGCAGAAACGTAGGCTCCGTCCTTTTTCTTCGCCAAGACCACAGGAAATGCCCACGGGGGGATCGATGGAGTCGTAGCACCGCATTGCATCGATTTGTTGCTTTATATCTTCCAGTTCTCGGGTCGAAACTCTGGAAGGGCTCTTGCGGAGTGGTCAAGCGTGATCTTTGGTTATCATATGACGGTTTGCGAATGGTCTTTATCGAATTTACGCTTAAGTCGACAAACAGTCTTTGTATCGTCGAAGACACTTGAGCTGTTGCTGCTTACTCATTGGGAGACTTGGACAAAATTGCAGGAAAATATTGCCACCACCTCACACTAAACTGAACGGAGCTGCATCCGCTGCTTAGAGGCCATTGCAAACAGAAACCTATACAATTCCCGTGCAATCAAAGACTTTCTACCCCGAAATATACGAGAGCGATATATGCAAGCTATGCAAGCCTGCTAGAGCCACCCTTCAACACATAATATGGGGATGTAAAATACGCCGCTAAAATGAGGGTCTCCCCAGAAAACCTAGAGGCGTGGTGGTCGGCCGCGCTGCTCACCTTAGAACTCCAAGACCTCCGTCCAGCGAGCCACAAAGGCCGTAGGGGACAAACACCTCCCAGTGGCCGTCTAGGCGGCTCCAGGGGTGTGCCTCCCTATGGCCAGATTCCAAATAAAGTTATCTCACTCACACTTGTGAAATGAGGCAATGTTTATTTTTCTGTATGTAAATGTTCGTTCCGGATTGTCTGTGCATTCATCCAACGTTACGGCACCAGGTGAGCAGCAGTAATTCCCGTACGAAGCTCTATATATCGGATGGCATCAGCAGAAATAAATAAATTACAAGCATCTGTCATTCTGATGTTTAAACCTTATGGGATTACTGCGCGTAGAGACTAAACGTTGAAAAGGGTGAATGGGCGGCCTTTGAGAACGCAGATACATTGTGGACTGCGCGTTTCCAAAACAACTTTACCTCAGCAAACGCGATGGTACGCCATGTACGCAGATCTGGCCCCAACACAGCCTCCCAGCCAGACCATGCTAGACGCTCGCAGAAGGCCTTATACAAGCACTCACCTCAAATGCGCGGGTGCAAAGCCTCTTTTCAGTCGCTCAGAATATTTAATTTTCGAGCTCCTCGGCGCTATATTTAGGGCGTTCTGCCCGCTCAAGCAATAAACTCCCGTGTTATCACTGTTTGCAATCGCTCGTCGCATTTTTTACAAGCGCGAGTGCCGAAAGAAGGTACATTGTTGCGGGGCCATTAAAAGTGCCAGAAACTTTTCCCACTGAGATCTAATACACGCCAAAATAACTTTGTCACCATAGCTGAACTTCACCAACTGCGTCACAACTTCGGGCGCGGCGAGCCTCATTCAAATTTATCCCCAAAGTTAACCAAATTGATTGCAATCATTTTGGAAGTCAGAGAAAGCGTCACGAACTCGTGCCATTAAGAATCGGCGCATGCGAAACTTCGTCACACGGTCGAGCTGATTTTCGCTAACTGCGTCACAAAGCCGGGTGCGGCGAGCGGGCCCAAAAACTACCGAGATAAGTTACAGTAATGTTGGGGTTCATAGAAAGCGTCGCAAACACGTCCCAGTACGAGTCATTAACTGAAATTAACTGCACATATACTGCCGATCTCTTTTTCGCTAATTGCGTCACAAGTCTAGGTTCCACCAAGTAAGCCTAAATGGCTTGAAATGCGTCTAAATCTGTCAAACAATATTTCTAACCTTGCCCAACAACACAGTGGTGCCGTACCGAAGTGCAGAAGGAACACATGAATATGCCGGGAGCCCAATAAATCAAGCTATATCAGAAAACGATTGCCCACCCTTCCACTATTAGGGGAACGCTGCGAGTGCGCGACGGAGTAAGACGTGTGGCCTTTCGGCTCCGTCAATTTTTGGCTGGAACCACGGCTAAATTCTGTGCGCACCAACAACACCAACGTCAATCGATGGGGCAAACCGTTCGGAGCGCGTGGATACCAAAGTTCACTAGGTGGGCCCACTTTTGAAGATTTTACGACCGAATTGCACCCTACTACGGGGCGTGGCGCGGAACAAACCGCCCGAGGTAAAATGGCGGTACCCGCGTCATTCCTGAGGGGTTACGATCCCGACGGCATGGCCTGGATGACGGTTTCAACATCAGAAGACAAAAATCCCGCTGTTATTCTGACACTTCGCCACCAATCTGTCAATGAAGCGGTGGAGCACCGCTCGCTCGTTCAAGCAAAGATGGCGGCGTCTGTCGCCGGCCCTGCATCCGGCACAACAACCGGCAAGACGCAGGCTCTTGCCTCGCGTGCTGCGGGAAGCAGAGGCAAGCCCTTCAAAACTGGAAGCCACGCGAACATGTGTCGCTGCACCAAGCCTTTTCGGAGGACCGCAATGGTGCCGCCATTACGGCCTACCTCGGGCCTGAGGTGGCAAGGTATATTACGGCTCTACCGTCCCGTGAACAAAACCCCATAGGGATCCACACCTCGAACCCGGCAGCGGCAGATCGGCAGATGGGCTTCTCGGGGACTTCTCCATAAACACCGAGCGTGGGGCGATTCCGCTCCACGGTTACCTCCCGACGAGACGGAGGCGATGTCTGCCACGGCATCATCGCCGTCAGCAACTGCGACACCACTGAATCGCTTCGGCATCAGCTGCAATAGACAACGGCGGGCGTTAGAGCGCCGCATGCGGGTAAAATTCAACTAGCCCGGTGCACCCCTCTCCCATCCCTGGTTCACACCGCCTTGATTGCCTCTTGCACTGCGCGTGTTTGGACACGTTTCGTACCACACGCGGTGTGTGCCAGTGTGTGTGGACGTTTCATTCGATGTACTACGTACACGCTTCTACTTACCTTTAAGCAGATCGGGGTGCTCCACGAATACTTTTTTTTTACCCGTCGTGGTTGCTCAGTGGCTATGGTGTTGGGCTGCTGAGCACGAGGTCGCGGGATCGAATCCCGGCCACGGCGGCCGCATTTCGATGGGGGCGAAATGCGAAAACACCCGTGTGCTTAGATTTAGGTGCACGTTAAAGAACCCCAGGTGGTCAAAATTTCCGGAGTCCTCCACAAACGGCGTGCCTCATAATCAGAAAGTGGTTTTGGCACGTAAAATCCCAAATATTATTACGAATACTTTCGTGCTTGCAATGCGGCGAAAGGGCACATCTGCTTAGCCATGTAGGTGACGCGGAGGAGGTAATCGGAAACGACATGGTATGTGCCGCCAGAAAAATCATCCGCTCATACAATGCCTGTCAGCTTAAGTCATTTTTGCAGGTTTCCAGAAAATGTTTGGTACAAATCAGTTTTATCTCTGTTGGCGACAATGGACTTCCATCGACACTGCGGAAATATACAAAATATATCGCCACATAGCACAAGTACGACATGCGCACGCAATTTTAACTGGTACGTCCCCGACAATATAGAATAGAGGCAGCATCGTAAATTCCTTTGCAATATTTTAGCATTGGTGAAGGGACGGAAGTTGAAATCATTAATAATCATTTCTGCTTCAGCATTGCCATCGGGAGCAAGACGCGGCCGTGTATCGTCTAGTACCTCGATCGATCGCTGCAGTGGTGATGCAAGAATGAACTCCGGTCATATTCAATGCATCGTGCAAATATTCAATTTCTCGGCACGCGTGAAAAATGGCCACTGCGAGTGCATGCAACATAAGTTGTTTCCATTCTTGGGCAGCGCACACACAAATGAAGCACGAGAAAGAAGACAAGACAAGCGCTGGTCTAACAACTGAAAGTTCTTGTTCGAATAAAAGGATCATATACCCAGTGATCACAATATTCATGTGGATTTGTGTGAATGAACCAGATCGCGGCGTCTGCCCGTTGTTTACTTACTTTGTTCGACGCACCACAGTAATCTATGTCGGTCGTGTTGTTTTTTCGCACCATTATCTTGTTAATCGGCAGAATTTAAGTGGTGGCAACAACGCCTTCGTGTCTACATTGCTGTTGTGGCGGTTCACAACGCAATAATAATTTCCAGTCATCCGAAGAGGCGCCGTCGCAAACAAGAGACGTTTCGCGCGCAGCGCGACCTAAGCGCGGGCGCATCCTTGAAGGGAAGCGGCGAAACCATACACGCGTGGGAGGAGAAATCGTTCCGTCAGGGAAGAACCGAGCGCTGGCGTCTAGGATGAAACTTGGCAAGCGGACGTCTGTGGTGAGCAGGCATCATCGTCGAGGTGAGGAAATTCGGCTCCTCTAACAAAGCGCGGCTCACGTTCGCGGCGAGATAAGAACCGCACTTTGTGCGCTATGAGAACATGCTCATCCCAGTGCAAAACTACTATGCGGCGATCCCGGCCTGCGCCCTCTGCGCGGCCGTCGGCCACCCAGCGGATGCATGTCCCAACACGTAGGGGAACAGGTGCGGAGTCTGCAGGCAGCAAGCCCCGCTTGTGGAGGGGATGCGGGCCTCTCACTCCATTTCATTTCATTTTTATTCCTTAAAGACCCCGTGACGGGGTGTTCGGCGGTGCTCAGTTTCTGGCGGTGAACCCCCCACAAGCTCGCGGAATAGTACGGCGAAATTTCGCATACGCAAGATGGCCGCTCGGAAGGGCGGGACAAAGAGGAAAATGGCGGCCAAGAAGAAGAACTGCCATCTTGGCTTCCCCGGTGAGAAACCGAGCCGGTACGAAAGCATGAATGGATGGCTGTTACGAGAGTCTCCTTTGGAGCGGCGTGCTGAGTTGTGCCACCAAGCTCTTGCTATTAAACTGCCTAAAGTCTCACCTAGATAAAAAGAAACGCACAATGCATTCCCATAACCATATTTTCTAACCCCCTGTTGCGAACTTTGTTTTTTTACGTCTCTGTTTTTTGTCGTTTCTCTACTTTTCTTCCACCAATCCTCCAATGGCCTTTAACTAATCTCTATTGCGGACATGTTTACTTTCCCCCCTGCTCTCGCTGAACCAAAGGGCTCAAGGCGTCTATTGGTGCCTAAATTGAGCACTGGGCAGATATCTTCACATTCCAATAAAACATGCTCCATCGTTTCCCTAGCTTTACCGCAGCAAGCACACGCTTCTTTCTTCCCATATCTCGCTTTATACGTGCGGGATCTAAGGAATCCTGATCTCGCTTCGAAAAGTAATCAGCTCTCTCTTTGAGTTATCGTAAATTGTTTCTTTCCCGACTTCGCTTTTTCCTCTTAAGTAGGTACTCATGGCAGGTTTCTTTTCCTTTGCCGCCACCAATGAGATTATTTTAGTCTCTAACTTTGCGCTTGACGTTCTTTGTTGCAGTGCTGCTAACCCTTCAGGCCGTACACTTGCTGGTAAGCTTCCTTGTTCTTTCCATCTACTATGAATCAATGTTTTTTCTGTACAAACACCTCAACACTCTCCCAGCCCATTTAGTTTCTTCCGTATTCCTCAGTCGTTCTGCATAATGAATTTTACTGTGAGCTTCAGTCATTTCAATATTTTTCAAGCCTATATCACCCTGCGCAGTTTTCTTTGTAGTCTTCCCGTGAGCGCCCAATGCGAGACGTCCCAATGACGTTTGGTTGCAAACACCGCATTTCCAAAAGTAAGTCTCGGAACCACGGCACTTTTCCACATAACCAGGAGCTCCTCGTGCCTACTGTATCCCCAAGAGCTCTGTGCTTGATTATGGCCACATTTCTCTTCCACTTTACCGATATTGTTTTTGTTGTGTCTGTAAGTACGCAGCAGCCTACTTGCAAGAACCCATGTTTATTGCCACTTGCAATACATGTCTTATATGGTTATACAGTGCCACTGATCAGTGACCACACACACGCACACGCACACGCACACGCACACACACACACACACGCACACACACACGCACACACACACGCACACACACACGCACACACACACGCACACACACACGCACACACACACGCACACACACACGCACACACACACGCACACACACACGCACACACACACGCACACACACACGCACACACACACGCACACACACACGCACACACACACGCACACACACACACACGTGCGCTCTATCTAAGATACACAATTGAAGACTTCAGTGACGTCAGAGTGCCACTGCCGCTTCTGTCTAAGAGGTGATGACACAACACTCCCTTCCCCCCTGAAGTGTTCTTAATAGCGGTCAGGCGGTCGTCTTTGCCTGGTGCTGCGTCGAAGCTCCTGTTGGGAAGATGGCGATGCGCTACCGCTGGACTCCCCGCCTGCAGACGATGGGTCCGGAGGGGTGACCTGTTTGTCGGTAGCTACTGCCTTCTCATCTGCTTGATCGGTGTCAGGCGTCTTTTGCGCACCTCCATCGTTTACAAGGTGTGCACCTAGAGACCTGCGAGAGACAATGTCTTGGCTACATGCTGGCGGTTCTGTGTTTGGAGACTGCGCCTGAACCGTCTCTCGCGCTCCGCCATCGTTTACAGGGTGTGCAGCTTGAGTCGTGCGAGACAATGTCTTGGCTACATGCTGGCGTGTTTGGAGATGGTGCATGAATCGATTGCGGGAAGCAGTCCTGAAATGTTCGCGGTCGCAGATTATCAACATGAACGTACCGCTCTTCGTTCCCTATCCCGACCACATAAGTGCTTGAACTCACGTTTATTTACCTTGCCGCTCAACCACTCCCCTTCCCCGGGTCGTAGACCCTGTACAAGGACGCCTTCTCCTTCCTCGAAGTCCGTCCACGCACCTCGTCGCTGATTTGCCGACTGATTTATTCGCTTAAGTTTTTCTTTCATCCTTTGCTCGATGTCCGGATGGAGAAGGCTCAACCTTGTCCTAGGTTTCCTCGCTAAGAATAGCTGGTCTGGTGTGTCTTCAGTGACCCCTGTTGGCGTGTTCCTATAATTGAATAGGAACTGGTCGATCCGGTGCTGGAGAGACTTCATCTGCCCATTTCTTTGTTCATCCATGACCTGCTTAAGAAGATTTTTTTTAAAGTCTGTACACAACGTTCCGCGCTGCCATTCGATGCTGGGTGATAAGGAGGCGATTTAGTGTGCCGAATGCCATTCCGTCTCATGAATGTCTCGAAAAGTGCTGATGTACACTGCGGGCCATTGTCTGTGACCACTTCTTCCGGTAATCCGTACGCGGCAAATACTGTGCGCAGCTTCTCTATTGTCTTTTCACTACTACTTGACTTTATGACAAACACTTCAACCCACTTTGAATTATGACAAACACTTCAACCCACTTTGAATAGGAGTCAACTAGCACTAGAAACCAATGTTGGTCACGATGAGCAAAATCAAAGTGCACACGCTCCCACCGGCGCCTATACACTCCCCATGACATTACAGGAACTTTGAGTGCCGCATTTTGGGTCAACTGGCATGTGACACATTCTTTCACTGTTTGTTCAACGTCTTGCGTAAACGGGGCCAACACACGTGGCCTCTAGACAGCATTTTCATACGTGCCATTCCAGGATGGCCTTCATGCAACAACGATAGCCCTTTTCCGCGAAGAGACGTTGGCACTATCACTCGATTTCCCCACGTCACGCATTCTCTGTCAACAGAAAGCTCACTTCGTCACACAAAATATGGCGCCAAAGCATCATCAGACACTTTTGAAGGCAAGCCGACCTGCGTGTAAAACAACACCTTAGATAACAGCTTGTCTTTGCTTGTTTCCCCTCTAATGTCTTCTGCCGAGAGTGGGAGCTCGTCCAGAGTAGAAAAACCTATGTACACCTCATCTGTGCACCCGCCAGTTGTGTTCGGAAGCGGCAGGCGTGAAAGTGCGTCAGCGTTGCCGATATCCCGCGATTTGCGATAAACCCATCTGTAGTCATAAGCAGCAATCTGTAAGGCCCAACGCTGCACGCGTGCCGCCGACATAGCAGGAATTGGCTTACCGTGTCCTAATAGCCCCACTAAGGGTTGATGGTCGGAGTAGATCCCAAATTTCCGCCCGAAAAGGTACTTGTAAAAGTTCTTTAGCCCATACACGACAGCCAGGGCTTCTATTTCGATATGGGCGTACGCCTGCTCAGTTTTAGTCAGAGTCTTAGACGCAAAAGCGATTGGTCTTTCTTCAGATCCTTCCTTGTGAAAAAGGACTGCGCCTAAACCATACGAAGACGCGTCGCAAACCAACCCTAGCTCCTTGGAAGGGTCATAGTAGGCGAGTACGGATGCACTGAGCAGCCAGCCCTTGGATTCTTTGAAGGTTTTTCTGCGGACGCTGTCCAGTTCAACTTCACATTCTCAGCTAGCAAGTCATAATGGTTTAAGCTGTGCTGACATGTTCGGCACGAATTTCCCATAAAAATTTAACAAGCCTAAGTAGGCGCGTAGCTCGTTCTTGTTTTTTGGTGTTGATGCTTCCTTGATAGCGCGCACCTTGTCTTCTGACGGACGGATTCCTCTGTCATCAATCCCGTAAACCAAACAGGTCACCGCCTTCGCAAAAAACTTGCATTTCTCATTCCGCAATTTCACACCCCGTTCCTTGAACCGTGTCAGCACAGCTTCGACCTTGTTATAGCATTCTTCCATTGTTTCTCCTGCTATTAACACATCAGCAAGATAACATGAAACTGTCTAAACCCTTTAACATGTCATCCATCACTGCTTGGAAAATAGACGGAGCACTTGTTATTCCGTACGGCAAACGAGTGTATCGAAAACGGCCTAGGTGGGTGTTCACAGTGACCAAAGGTTGCGAATCAGGGTGCAGTGGCAACTGCTGGTACGCTGTAGAAAGGTCAAGAACAGTAAAACATTTGCATCCGTGCAGCGTGACAAAACACCTTCCAACGTTGGCAAAGGGTAATCGGTTCTCAGACAACGGTTTACAGTCACTTTATAGTCTCCGCATATGCGAACTTTGTTGTTAGCCTTGGGTACGACTACTAGGGGCGTACCCCAATCGCTTTGCTGTACAGGCACCAGTACTCCCGATTCCACCAGTGAATGCAATTCCTGTGCTACGGCGTCCCCGAGTGCAAATGGCACAGGTCGATGCTTAAAGAAAACAGGTGTACTGCTGTCTTTTAGCACTAAGTTCACCGATGTGTCAGCTATCAGTCCTAGTGCCGGCTCAAACACTTCCGAAAATTTTTCGATGACAGCGGCTGATTTATCAAGACCGATATTACACACGCTCGTCCAATCCAGCTTCAAAGCCTCTAGCCAATTACGTCCCAACAACAAAGTGTCACACATTTGTGGTGTTTGGACTACAATTAAAGGCAAGGTCGCTGTTTGGCCATTATGCTCTACGCGCACCGTCAACTTGCCTGTAATTTCCAGCGGGACACCTACGTTTTGAGCCGTAAACTACAACTTTCTAGAGGTAAATCAGACCAATATTGCCGGTACAACTTTTCTGGTACGATAGACACAGATGCTCCTGTGTCAACTTGCATTTTGACATTCCTACCTGCCACCCTAACTTTCACAATGTAGCTACCGTCATTACTGTTACATGAAAAAATATGGCTCAGCAAAATATCGTCCTCACCACTTATATTGTCCGAGTCACAGGAGC
The DNA here is from genome assembly GCF_050947875.1 of Dermacentor variabilis. Lineage (NCBI taxonomy): Eukaryota > Metazoa > Arthropoda > Arachnida > Ixodida > Ixodidae > Dermacentor > Dermacentor variabilis. Next base: position 97,977,453 of record NC_134578.1, on the reverse strand, counting down.
CTTATAAACGAGTGCTCTCTTCAAGGGCGTGTACCGAACGTAGCGTCGTTCTGCAGACCCTTGCCAGGTGTCTCACCTTTTTGCAGGGCCAGCATCGGTATTTGCGAAGGGGCAGGATGCGGCGGTATGCGTTGATCCGCAACAGAAACAGTCAGTTGATTCGACTTGCCGCTCCGTGCGCTTGCTCGCTGCCCGTCTTGTCCATGCAGTGGCCTCGGGTTTTCTTTGTTGGGGTTGCTGGACCAAGTTCACCTCGCTGAGGTCTTTAGGATGAACCTTCTTAGTTTCGGTGCGAGCGAGTTCCCCGCTTTTGCCAAGGTCATAAGCAGCTTGGAACGTCAGGGCACTCTTCTTGAGGAGCTCAGCTTGTGCTGCTTCGTTTCTCAGCCCGGCCACGAACCGATCCCGCCAAGCGTCATCCAGGAATTGCCCGAACTCACAGGATGCAGCCAACCTTTTCAGTTCTAATGCAAACTTAGCAACTGGTTCGGTTTCTTGCTGCGACCGACGGTTGAACCGGAACCTTTCCGCTATCGCCAAGGGCTTCGGTGAATAGTGCCCTTTGAGAGACCTGACCAGTTCGTCGTATGTTTTGGCTTCGGGCTTCACTGGGGCGAACAAATTCTTCAACATGCGGTAGGTCTGTTTTCCAATGGCCGTCACAAAAGCGCATACCTTCAAGTCGTCGCTGACCTGGGTGGCACGGATGTAGTGTTCAACGCGTTCCACATAAGATTCGAAGACTTCGTCTCCCTCCTCCGTGAACGGCTCAAAGCGGCTGAAGGAAGCCATGCTGTGGTAGTCCGCCTAGACGCCTGCTGTTCCCAAACTGCCTGAGCCGTAAGCAGCGCTTCAGCCGTGGCCTGGTTATCATCCGCTATGAGTATCCCATCTTCGTCGCTACTGTTGTGTCTTCAAGTACGCAGCAGCCTAGTTGCAAGAACACATGTTTATTGCTACTTGCAATACAACGAAAAAGAACCACAAGGCACTTACGTGGAAGTCTTATATAGCTATACAGTGCCACTAATCAGTGACATCACAGAAACACACACACAAGCACGTGCGCTCTATCTAAGATACACAATTCAAGACTTCAGTGACGTCAGAGTGCCACTGCCGGTTCTGTCTAAGAGGTGATGACACAACAGTTTTTTCCTGTGTTTCCGCGTATAAATTGCCTGCGGTAATCCCTATACCGAGATATTTATATTCTTTACCCGAGGTATTTCCTGGCAATGTTTTGGCACTGTTTGTTCACTTTTTCATTGAATACTGTGACACTCGATGTTCTAACGCTAAATTTCAAACCTAAATTGTTGCCTTGCTGTCCACAGATATTAGCCAGAATTCGCAAATCACTTTGCTTGTTACCTAGCAACACAATGTCGTCCGCAGAAAAAAAACAAGGAAGCTGCCTGTTTGTATGAGAGATTAAACGAGATAGTACTTCCTTCTAGCGCCCCTTTCCATCCTCACAATGTACATCAGAAACAGCAGTGGGAATAAAGGGCACCCCTGCCTCAGTCAATGTTGATATTAACTTTCTCACCGCTCCTTACCACTTCCCATTCAACGCAAACGGAATTTTCTAGGCAAATCTCTCTTAAATGCTGTAGACAATTATCGCCTAAGTGTTTCCCTGCCAGAATATCCCGCAAAATGTTGCGGTCTACCTTGTCATACGCTCATCTAATGTCTAAAAAGTGCACATATAAAGGTGTGCTTTCTAGTCATGATGTTTCAGTACACTTAGTAAGATAAATTATCATCCAAACGCCTACCTATCTTGAAGTGATTCTGAAGTTCTCCCAAAATGCCATTATTCTCTACGCATACTTGCAGTTTTGATTTGATTACCTGCATTGCTAACCTTTATATTACTGATGTAATGGTTAACGGTCTATACCAGCAACACCGAGAAGCCGGCGCCACCTGCATGAGGAGAGGGCGAACGACCGCCGACGCAGGCGACACCACACGGCGGCACTGAAAAGCTGTCGACGTCTTCACCACGCGGCGAGGCCAGGGCCTGGGCCAACGCCGTGAAAAGCGAAACGCAGGTGAGGGGTACGGACAGAGCTGCTTCCTCCTCCCCTACCACTTCCCTACCACCTGCGGCACGCAGTGCCGAGCAAACGAAAATAGCATCTCTCGAGGGCCAAATTGACATGCTGCTCAAGAAAATTGCCCTCCTAGAACCGCAATCAAAATAACCTACCAGTCCGCCCTCTATCCTGCAACCGAGGCTATATAAACTGAGCACGGGGCACCGAAGGCAGCACTGAGCATGGCAGCTTCACTTGAGGCCTGTCTAGAGGCCCGTATACACGCCCGTTTCAATACACTAGAAAGTCAAATTTCCGCGGCAATCACCTGCGCGATAGCCAAATGAGTGAAGATATACCCACAATCGTCTCGCAGCACGTCGCCCAATCCTCGCGTGGCGTCAGACTAACGGTTGGTCTTATCAAACACGTGGTGGCCGCTATCCAAATACGTCGCGCCGAACCATTGAAACTGAAGTAGAAGACGATGACAGCTGCTCGCTCTCCGGAATGGAGGGTGCTCCCCTCAGCGCGAGTGCTGGCTTCGGACCAGGGTCCCTACAATCGCTCTTCCACTTCAATGACCACAGCAGACATCCCTCAAATTAGTCCCTCCCCCTTACCCGTTCAACCACCCCCACCCACAATGCAACTGCCCAGGATTCCGCTACCACGCCAAGCGGGCAGACTTCCAGCGATTCCTCTTAACATTCGCTTCACTGCTTGCGGCGGTTGTCCTCCAGGAGCCAAGGAAGCGATGCCACCCTTACAAATTATGCCACGTTCCACCAGGCCCCCTCTTCCTGTATCTGCGTTCACAAAAAATATACAGCAAGCCAGGTTGATTTGGAGTTCGATACTAAATATTCCTATGTCAAGGTCACCCTTCTTCCGCTTAAGGAAGGAACCGTAAATATACTGAAGATTTATTGTTCTCCTAAGCTCAAAAGTACAACTTTCGTAGCCCTCTTCACTCGCGCCCTGAAAGCTGCGGGCGAGGACCCACCGGGTGATCGAGGGTGATTTCAACGCTGACATCACACTTTGGGAGTACGTGCGTGAAAAGAAGCGCGGGTGCAAGCTAGGGGAACTTGCGTCCACGCTGAGCCTGACTCTTCACACTAACCCTGCACAGCCAAGGCGGGTGGGTACCTCCATGATTCAGGTCCCGTGTCCGGGCCTTACCTTCACCAAAAACGCTAGACACGTAGAATGGGCCAGCACCGAGGAAACCCTCGGCAGTGACTACTGCCTGCTCAACACCACCATCCGAAGAAAGCCATTGGGTAGATCCCACTCCCAAACCCACCTACTCGACTGGACAAGGTTCCGGCAAAACTACACTTATTGCCATCAAATGTATGTGGTTCTCTACCTCAAAACGCCTCTTTTCAGAGATATGAGGTCGTTCACTAACAGCCTGAGATATTCACGTTTATTGGTCGACTAGATAACTAAAAATTTATTCGGCACAAATTTGAGTGAATCATGATTCCGGCAAGTTATGCTGCAACAACGCGGTCAGGCTAGAGAAACTATGTCAGTGCTTGCACTTGAATGTGATAATTTGTACACCTTGACATGCCTTATCAAGTGTTATATGGCCATGCGCATCTACCTAAAGAAAGTAAAAAAATTAAACACACCCTTCTTTACATAGTTTACACAGCAACTTTGCATAGTTAACCTTACATAGTTTACGTAGCAACTTCTAGAACCTGCCTGATGGAATTCCAAATTACATTGAAAGAAAAAAAATGGTTGCTCAATTAAACAAAAATGTCACAATTTTCGCTGCTAATTTTGTCTCTCAAAAAGAAAGTAAGCCTTAGTCATATGACTGTTCAGTTTTGTATTGGTTCGTGCCACTTCTTCCCGGTTACACTGAACTTACAACTTTCTACGTCCGTTAGGGACTGTATACAGATATAAGCTCTTAATACCGCTGCTCTTAAGCTGGCACTCACCGTCTTTATTACTCGTGTTAATAATGCGCTGCGAGAAAAAAGTCATTGAGTAGGGCATTGTGTAGCGCTTCTTATTTTGAACAGTTGATTGACAAGCAGAATATTCGCGCACTACCTCTTATTTGCGCAGTACAGCTCCAGCTTCGAGGCGCTAGCTACATGTGTCTTAAGAGATCTGTATAATGTACTTTCTTTTCACATCATCCTCGGCAGCAAAACCACATTCATCGACAAGTAAGCAGTAGAGGATAGACGGCGAAAACCACCCATCGCTGCAATAATATGGCAGACGAATCACTGTGCGTGAAGAGAGACACGACCTCAAGACACATGAACTCCATGAACTCCTTGCTAAATAGCACTGGTTGCTCATAAAGAAGTGAGCGCTTATCTAAACTACATTACCAGCAAACGAACAGTGCAGGACCAAGCAAAGGTCCCAGCTCAACAGTAGTAGACGATGGGTGATGCGTGACGAAAGAAGCGACTGCAGCGCTGGTAGTTCCAGCGGTAGCCGCTGCGGCTTCCCCGCTAGTGGGCACACATGAAGGAAGGAAAAAGTTTCGATAGAGCATTACGTCACGGAGCCATCATTGGCATGCGAACGCCCTTTGACACCAGTCCCTTGGCTCAATGTCGGCCCAACATGTGACCTCTTGCGTCGAGATCGCAGACAAACAATCGAGATTCACTCCAATGGAGGAAATTTTGCTTTTCTCCGTGCGAGTGGGTATGGAAAAAACAATTAACCGTGAGTACTAAAACCTTCCGCACGTTCGGCCATAACCTCTCGGCTCTGACGTTTTCACCAAGTGTTGGGACGACACTGTTGGCTTCAATCGCATTGTGCGATGTTCCTTTCCAACTTCTTTCCTTCCTCCACGTGCGCTCGTGTAGGGAGCTGTGAAACTGAAATGCTTCTAAAACGTTGCTTGGCAACGCGTCTGCCCCGTTCGTGCGTCGGCGGCTGTTCGCCTTGTTTACAAAAGAATACGCGATGACGTTTCTGCTCCTCCGCCTTCAAGACAGCTCCGGAGATTGGCTGCATGTTGGGCTCGGCCACGCTTTCTCTAGCTCCGATAAAGAACAGGCTCCACATCGTTCCAAACAGAATACGAGCATGGTAGGGAACAGCCGACTGTACCATTAGATAAGACTGGTTTGACGTTGACTGCGGCTCAGGTGAGAGTGTTCCCAAAGCAGATAAGCACCAACCTTAGTCTGCTTACGGTGTGGCGCGCATGACACACACAGCAGCAGAGGACGGCAGAACTGTGCCCATGCTCCACAGTTGAAAATATTGAACGATGCAACATTGATGCTGAGTTCACGGCGCTTCGCGGTTTTGCAGTTAAACGCACTCGGCGCCCCTCGAGTCCTAACCCGCACCAGGACAGCACGATAACGACAGTGGCAATGGTGGTGCCTTGAGCGTTCGTGTAATTGCTATCGGAACAAAATTATCTTAATTAGCTTTCTGTGCATCATACATTGTTGAGGATTGCAGAAGCAACATTCAACCCTTTTAAAACGGACACGTGATGCCCAACTCAAAAACGAAGTTTTTTTTTCTCGCTCTCCTCTTATATTTTTTTGTAGAAGTTCGCATGACAAGTCCAGCAGCCACGACGACTTCAGGGCAAAACCCATATGGATGGCATTCACTGAAGTTTAACGACCAAGCAGGGCGCTGAAAGGGTCCGAAACTGCTAAGCAGTTGAAGCTGTCTTTGGCGCTGGTGAAGTTCGTACGCAAAAAATCCATCACTTGGCGCATATTAACGACCCGGTTCAGGCGAGAAGCGCCTCCAAGTGATGCTGCGAAGCCGAAAGCCAGGCATGTTTGATGTTCATCGTAGTCTACGTCGTAAGCAGCAAGGCCGTAGTTTAGTTTCAGATTGAACACCTTAGCATCACATGCCTGCAAAAGAAAAAAGAAACGAAAGAGATCGCACCACGCATGGAAAAAAGTTCATCTCTGTTAAGTGTTAGCACAAACTAAAGGAACTCCGTAGTAAAAAAATTAATTCCTTAAATAACAATGCCATAAACTTCTCCTATAAGGTGATCTAAAACGGTCAAGATCGGTGTAATAGGCGGTGGCTCCGCGAACACTTTGAAAATTTTTTAAAAATTGCATGTGGCAGATCGCTCAATTCTAGACCGCGAGCTGGTCTTGCACGAAGAGGCAGACGTTACTTGCCCAAGAAATTGAAATTTCTAATCCTCTAAATACCAAACATTCAATAATCCTCTTTTTAACTAATTTACTCGTGACACATAAAGCAATTTACAAATTCTAGCGGGTGTAAATAATTTTGCGCATTGCACAATTTACGAGATATGCGCAGTCACACTTGCGGTAAAAATGTACGGTCGTTCCACCTAATTTCTTACCAAAACGTCGTTCTATGCAATTAAGGAAAATTGCGCTGTGGGCTAGTCGGTTCGACCTAATTACCACTGTTGCGCAGAGCGTAGAAAGGAGAGGAATTAGGCGAAACAACTACACATGGCAGCTGAGCGCAAACTATCAACTACTTTATTTTTCTGCAAACGAAGCGCACATATAGCCTACACGTATGCGCAGGGATGCTCTTCCCAATCTACGACGCCCTCAATTCTCAGTGATTTTGCTAATCGCTTTATTCCTGAGTGAAAGAGACAGCGCGTTGACACGGCAAGGCTATCTTGCACAAGCCGGTGATTCTGATAAGTAGCAACCAAAGAAAAAATTTGATGGTCTATTAAGATATCTCTTAAGAGGTGAACGGCGAAAGCCTACTCTTCCTCCTCTTATCATTCGCCTCTTTCTGTTTGCCTCTTCTCTTTCGCTTCTTTCTTTTAGCCATTACTGCTCACTACTAAGCATATTTAGTCAATTTAATCAATTGTGGTCGTAAAAAGGCGTCGTTAGACATGTTGGTCATATCATGGTCATCAGCAGTCATTACAAGTAATTTCTATCATTATTAGTCATTACTGATCAATACTAAGCATTTTTAGTCATTTCTAATCTCTTCTGGTCGCTGCAAGTTGTCGTTAGGCATATTGGTCATTGTATAGTCATTACTAGTCATTACAAGTCATTAGTAGTCATTTTAGTGATTACTGCTCATTACTACACATTTCTAGTCATTTTAATCAATTGTGGTCATTAGAAGACGTCGGTAGACATATTGGTCATTTCGGAGTCATTGGTAGTCATTACAAATCATTAGTAGTAATTATTTGTCATTACTAGTCATTATTAACCTCTACCAATCTCTGTTATACCCTTATCATTAACTAACTGTCACTATCAATCGTTTTTCATTCTTTAATCTGTCTTCATATGGTGTGACGACTCTCCGGCGGGCACTCCGGTGATCAGGCCTGCTGACACAAGCTTCACCATGAGCCCAGAAAGGCTTTCGCCTTAAAAGAGAAGTCGTGGAAGCCCGCACTTTTCATCGGCGGCAGCAGCCGCACCAGCTACGAGGCAAGTCGGCATCATGCACAGCATCGCCATCACAGCGAAATAGATCCTTGATTGGCGCGAGTATTTTGTTTACTCGACACCAAGAAGCCTTCGCGGACCACGCCAAGCACCCCCAAAACTCGACCTCAAGTGAGCCACATTCTGCCTGGACCTCCTCCACTTCCGGCCGCTGAATACAAAATCGTTCTTCGTGTACATGGTGGCGTCCACTGCGTCAACATACATCCTTTCTGCCTCCGCAACATTGTCATCAAGTCCACTGGCCACTCCGCGGCTGCAACCTCACTAGATAAACTCCGGGCCAACGAGATTAAAAACACAATCATCATAAGCTCCTCCTGCATGGACAGGGCTGATCGCCATTTCAAGATCGCCATCTTGACCATCATAAGCAAGAGATACGAGGTCTCCACGCATGTGACAGAACCAAAAATTCATGTAGGGGGCTCATCCAGCTACCGGCATCCAGAAGTGCTGAGAGTGAACTACGTGGCAATACACTTCAATGTTTCTAGCGCACTTATGCGCCCCCTTTACATTTTTAGTCAACATCACCGAGAAACTTGAATGCTCTAGCGCAGCTCTGACCTGCTATGTGAGGCTACTTTCGTGTGTTCATAGAGGTTCGCCACCATCCCCAATGGACCTATTTCTAAGTTCGTCTTCAATCTAGGACAAAAATTGTAGTTATTGGTACTGAAAGAGCCGTAAGAGGTTTTGACTGGTGAGAATTCTGGACTTCCAGAGAGCGTTGAATCATCGAAAGTTCCAAAGTACAAATATTGGTCCGCAGCATTCCCTTGTTGCATAGAAACCAATACTTTAGTTTAGTTTAGTTTAGGTTTAGTGCGCTGTGCTTTCCAGAAAACAGAAATTTATCCTCAGAGGCAAAGCGGAAGTCCCTCATATTTCAGACTATGCAAGGGGAGCATTATTTAAATAACAGCTTTAGTGCCTGTTATAGGCGACTAAAAAGACTTTGTATAGTGCCTAAACACACAGTTTCTCCTCATTACAGTGGCCAGATATACCCTTTGCTGCATTCTCAGTGGCGCAGTGCCACAATGAAGTTAGCGTGGCAGGAAAATGGTTCGATGCCGACAGAGAAAAAAAAAACGGGAAGTGTTCGATGTGCCCTGTGAATAGCAGTCACATTAATAGAGGCTTCAACGACAGGACAGCCTGTGAACTCACCAGTGTAGCTATAGCTGACTCGGTTAGGTAGGTGATTGTCATCTTCTCCGCCAAGCTGTGGGCATGTCGAGGCAAGTACTTCGGCGCTTGCCAGCCACTTTTACGGCACACCTATAAAAATAAATGAAGAACGATTACAATATAAATCGGGACTGAAGGACCTCATTGAGAATCAGTAGTACAAAGGAACTAAAAATGGAATTATTTGACTCATTGCGTGAGTGACTCGTCACTTAAGTGGAAACTCCTCCTGAACATGTAAGCACACGTCAGTTCTTGAGCGCCAACATGTTCTCGGCAGCTATAGTATTGGCTCAAACATGGTAAAAACTCAAGGCCTACCCTATTGTAGAGAACACTGGAAATTCTGCTTTCGCCCGTTTCTATATCTTTCTCAGAAAAGAAAAAAATTGCCTGTGGTTTAGCTCTGGTTAACTCTAGTTGAGTTGCGAAAGCAAGACCTGCATGGCTACGCTTGTGCTGTTAGCTTGTGGTTAAGCATTTGGTTTAGCTCTATTGTCTGGACACGATAAGACACACTGTTCAGGTAACGACTAGGCTTTTAGAACGCTTCTCGAGTCGTGCGGCGTGTTCTTCTCGCGTCTCTTGAGCGCGTAGTCTCTTCGTCGCTTCGTTCTGTCGCTGTTACGTCTCTTTCGCGCTCTCCATAACGATTAAATGCACTGAGGCGAACGCATATATATATACCCCTCCGCGAGGCGACACCTCATCTACCTCTACCCCAGCGGAACACATACGGTGGAGCGAGCGGCGACGGCAACGGCGTCGACGGCGGCGCCATCTGTTGGAGCGCGGCTGCTGCGTTGCTAGGCAACGGTGTCTGTGCGTTAGTAAACCAGTTAAATTACAGTACCGTTCCAGTCGTTTCCTTCATTTGTGTTAATTTTCAGCGCTGTAAAGAAGTCAGTCTACTCGGAAGAAGCCAGGCTCACTGCCTTGATGGCAAATTGCGTGGACGGAGTAAGTGCTGCAGACAGATATTACTTAGACGCGAAACTCGCCATCTAGCACGGGACAAAACTTAGAAATTGCATACGGTGCGCTGAACGTGTTCTGCCCCTCCACATTCGCAAGCTTTCAAGAAATATCATCTCGCTATAACCATACTTTCTAGAAATTTGTGTTGCATTTGTAACGAAGAAGATCGCAGGCTGAAAAGCCCCGTTGCCATCGCGTGGCTCGTACCCAGTTCGTTCGCTGCGTGCGCCCTGCATGCTGTTGGTGAGTTTGTCGCTGCTGCTGTACGAGCGGAATAAACCCCCTTTACAATTGGTAAGGCTGCTGGGTACAATAGGAATTCTAGAACTGTGTAACGGACACTGCACCCCGTCTTCATTATGCCGGAAGAAACACCACCACAACCACAACCCGCTGCCCCGGTGACTACCGTGGTCTGCCCCGGCCCGTTGCTCAACACGACCCACCCATCTTCAGTGGTACCGAAGACCATGACGTAGAAGACTGGCTCGCTGACTACGACCGGATGAGCATCCACAACCATTGGGACGAGACCAAAAAACTGAATTACGTGTTGTTTTATTTGAACGGGGTCGCCAACGTGTGCCACCGCAACCACAAACGTGATCTGACGACGTGGACGGTCTTCAAGGCTAACGTGACAGAGGTATTTGGGCACCCACCGTTCGCACGCTTCGCGCCGAGCAACGTTTCCGTGGCCGTGCGGAACAGTGCGGGGAGACATTTACCAGCTATGCAGAAGATGTTGTCGACCTCTGCAACCGCGTTGACGTCACAATGGCTGATGCCGAGAAGATCCGCGATATCCTAAAAGGCATTGAAGACGACGCTTTCCAGATGCTGTTGGCGAAAAATTCGTCGACAGTCTCTGAACTCGTCAGCCTCTGTCAACGCTTCGACGAACTACGTAAACAACGCGTAGCCACTCGCCAATCTACACCTCAGGCCACATCAATGTCGACCTTGGCTGCTGCCCCGGATAACACTTCGCTGCTGCTACAGATCAAGGAGTTCGTCCGTGAAAAGGTGGCTCGTCAGCTTTCCTCGATTCCACTTACACACGGCCAGCCGAGTACTCCATTGGCGCCCGCTCTCCAATCTGTCATCACGGAGCAGGTAGCCGACCACATTTCGCCTTCTCTTCAGCAGGCTCCGACGGCCGATCCCCTGACGTACGCCAAAGTCGCGATGAGGCCTGCGCCACAGAGCTACGGCCCCCTTCGCCCACCTTTTCGCCCACCCGTATCCCCTCCAGTCCGTCCACTTGTGCACTATGGACGACCTCAAGACCATTGGCGCACGGAAGACAACCGTCCGATTTGTTTTTATTGTGGCCGTGCTGGACACTAAGTACGTCACTGTCGCCTGCTTACACCGAACGTTCCCAACAATGTGCGCCGATATGCGCCACGTTTCCAACAACGCCGCAACTATTCCGACACCTTTGAATCTCCTCCTGCCGTCGACACCGCATTCCCCGCCGCTCGCCGTTCACCTTCTCCTCGCCGCCGCTCCCTTTACCCCATGCACCGGCGGCGGAGCCCTCTGCGCCACGAAAGCTAACTATCGCAGTTCAGGAGTCAAGAACTGCGGTGTCAGCGAAATGTACAAGGCCTCACACTTCCCCGAAGAACGTTATTGAAGACGCCATAGAAGGAAAATTGACGCTAGCACTTGTCGACACCGGCGCTGCACTTTCAGCGATAGATGCCCGTATTTGCCGCAAGACAGGAAAAGTGACGACGCCGCTTTCTGGACTGTCCCTTCCAACTGCCAACGCGCAGCACTTTGAGCCGTCCGACGCCTGTACCGCTCGTGTCGTCATTCAGGAGGTCCTCTATGTCATAGAATTATTCGTGCTGCCATCATTTTCACACGACGTCATATTATGATGGTACTTTCCCTTCACACATCATGCGATCATTGACTGCGCCCGCGCCGAAATCGAGCTGTTTCAGTTTTCGACCGGTATTATCACCGACCATAAGGACCAGTGTCGCAAAATCGCTGTTTCAGAAGACACCGTTATACCTGCTTGGTCTTCCACTCTTGTCAGTATCGCTTGTGACTCTGTAGATGACGGCACAGTACTCTTTTCTCCGTCTGAACTCTTACTTCACCGCCGTTCACTACCACTGCCGTTCGCCATCCTCGAGTTCTAAGCTGGCGCCTTTCTCATGTGTGTCTCAAACCCATCGGCTGAACCAATTATTTACGCCGCCGTGAAAGCCATGGCAGAGCAGAGCCACTGACCTCATCTTCACTATTTGACACGATGGACGTCTCCACTTATCTTGCAGCTCTCAAAACATCGCCTCCTCAGTAACCGCCGCATTCATTTAAGCCAGCTATTGCCTGTGACCTTATGACGACGCAGCGCGATGAACTTCTCCGCTTTCTGCAAGGCTTCTCTTCCTCTTTTGACAGCCAAGCAACATCACTCGGCCGCACCAAGAATGTTTCGCACAGTATCAACACTCGTAGCCATGAGCCAATTGACAGCGTCCCTACCGAGTATCGGCGACTGAAAGACGCGTTATCAGTGACCAAGTGAACGATATGCTCAATCGCGGTGTCATCCAGCCTTCTAGTAGTCCCTGGGCATCGCCAGTCGTCCTAGCTAAAAAAAAGAAAGACGGCACTATACAATTTTGCGTCGATTATCGAATGCTTAACAAGATTACCCTAAAGGATGTCTACCCGTTGCCACGTATTGACGACGCACTTCACTGTTTGCAAGGAGCGGCTACAGGCAGGTGCTTCTGGCTGACGCTGACTGTTGTAAAACCGCGCTTGTAACACCAGACGGCTTGTATGAATTAGCTATAATGCCGTTCGGTCTGCGCAATGCGCCCGCCACCTTTGAACGCATGATGGACAGCATGCTACGCGGCCTGAAGTGGCATACTTGTCTCGGCTACCTCGACGGCGTTGTCGCCTCTTCCCCTGATTTTCCGACCCATATTCGGCGTTTACATCAAGTTTTGACCTGTCTCCGGAATGCTGGTCTCCAGCTTAACTTAAAGAAGTGTCGATTTGCCGCACGAAAACTGACCATATTGGGCCACGTTGTCTCCAAAGAAGGCATTCTTCCTGATCCTGCCAAACTTCGCGCCGTATACGAATTTCCGAAGCCCACTAAATTCAAAGCACTACGCAGCTTCATTAACCTGTGCTCCTATTTTTGACGTTTCGTTCGCAATTTTGGTACTGTGATTGTACCACTGACCTAACTTCTCCAAGGTGACGATGAACTTTCTGCTTGGTCGGAAGCCTCTGATGATGCATTTATGACTCTTCGTCACCTACTCACGTCTCCGCAAGTCTTGCGTCATTTTGATCCAAGCCCACCTACAGAATTTCACATTGACGCCATTGACGCAAGAACACTAGTGCCGAATACGTAGTCGCTTGTCCCAGTCATGCCCTCACAAAATCTCAGGCCAATTACTCAGTAACAGACAAAGGGAGCCTGGCTATCGTATGGGCTCTTCAAAAATTGCGCCCGTGTCTCTACGGTCGACGCTTTGACGTGGCGACGGATCATCACGCTCTTTGTTGGTTGTCTAACCTAAAAGACCCTTCGGGCCACCTCGCTCGGTGGGCCCTCCGAATCCAGGAATATAATATCTGTGTCGTCTATCGCTCTGGACGCAAACACTCTGACGCCGATGCCCTCTCGCGCTTCCTAGTTAGTTCACACTGTAGTACTTCTACCTACAGACAAGACATCTCAGCACTTGACATACTGGACATGGCATCGGAGCAACGAAAAGACCCATGAATCATAATTATATTCGACTTTTTGTCAAATCCTCCAGCAGCTTCGGCACCTCAAACGTTATGCCGACAGGCGCACCATTCCACAATCCGTGAAGGACTTTTATACCGCCGCAACTACCAGAATGACGGCCGCAAATGGCTCTTAGTAGTGCACCGCCACCTACTACAAGATTTATGGTCCACTTTTCATTCTGACCCACACTGTAGTCACGGCGGAGGGTCAAAAACCTACATACGTCTTGGCCTACGATATTATTGGCGAGGGATGTACACCTCCGTCCACAGATACGTACGCTCCTGCATTGCCTGCCAGCGACGCAAATGTGTCCCGCATCACTCCACCGCACCTCTCCAGCCACTTCCCTGCCCAGCTCAGCCATTTGACCATGTCTGCATTGATATATACGGGCCTCTTCCACCTACTGGCGCTGGCAACCGATGGATTGTTGTCGCCGTAGATCATTTGACATGATATGCTGAAACCGACGGCTTGCCTGCCGCATCAGCAAAAGACGTCGCCTCGTTCATTCTAAACAACTTCGTTCTCCGCCATGGCGCACGTCGTGAACTGTTAAGCGATCGGGGCCGCGTATTGCTCTTGGACGTCTTGCAGTCACTCCTATCTTAATGCCAAATTATTCAACGCACTGCTACTGCTTATCATCCACAGACCTATAGCTTAACAGAAAGATTCAACAGAACTCTTGGTGACATGCTATCAATGTATATTGCGTCTGACCACTCCAACTGGGATCTTGCACTTCCATTCGTCCCTTACGCATCTAACACTGCCTCTCAAGCCACTACTGGATTCTCACCATTCTTTCTGCTTTACGGCCGCCATCCCTCCAGCACCATTGATAAGGTTCTCCCGTACCGGCCGGACACTGCTGAATGCTCACCTATTTCTGCGAACGCACAGCACGCCGAGAAATGCCGACAACTGGCCCGTTCTTTGACGTCTGCCTCACAGTGCCGCAAGAAAGAGCGTCATGACCTCAATCCTCCCCTTCACCCTTTCTCCGGCGAGTCACTCGTGTGGCTTTGGGTTCAAACTGTTGCTGCTCCTGGCCTTTCGTCCAAACTCCTCCTGAAGTACCACGGGCCCTACCGCGTGCTTGCCCAAACATCACCAGTTAACTACGTGATCGAACGCGTATCGACATCTCCAGATCTGCGTCATCGGGGGCGAGAGACTGTGCAGATTGACCGGCTGAAGCAGTATCACGATCCGCCCACCACTTCCTATGTCGCTAGGATGGCTACTCTTCAATTACGGGGGTGACTGTGACGAAGATCGGTAGGCTGAAAAGCCCCGTTGCCATCGCGTGGCTCGTACCTAGTTCGTTTGCTGGCGGCGCCCTACCTGCTCCTGTAGTGTTTGTCGCACCTGCTCTGCGAGCCGAATAAACACCCCTTACACAAGCTTAAGGCGCAACAAAGCTTTTGGATGTGTTGAACCAGTATTGTAGACAAAATAAAACATCCTCGACTTGAAAGGGACTTAGCGCCTATAGGTGTCCACCATGTGTACGTTCTACAAACAACATTATACATGGCCGTTCTGAATGGTCTCCCTTCTGCAGGAGTTCCAAAGCGCCCCACATTAGCTTCAGATCGCCGTTTCTGCAAGTATCTGTAGCTGCTCTGGGCTATCAGCCGAGGGCTTCTAAATAGGCGCTTACAAGTTTAAGAAGAGTAGCAATGCTGCAACGCTCCCACAAATAGTTGAACATGCTCCCAGCTGGGCATGAAGGTCGGCTTAAGTAGTCATATTGCTGCGGGACAGCCGCCACAGTGTGGCTGCACTGAGGAGAAAGAAGACGACGTGGCCCCGCTAGAGATAGCGTCGCCATCTGTGCCGCCGTTGGTCTACGTGTAAATATATTGTAAATAGACTTGTACATAAGCTACACGTAACATTAATTTGGTGGAGGTGGACGTTCCCCGTACGCGTCATGGAGCTTCGCAGCGGTCGCAACGGCGACTCTGCAACTTCGGCCCCTGCTGGCGGCACTTCATCTACGCAACCGTCTGCGCCTGCAGCCTCGACCTACGTCGCCGTTTCCCCCCTCGGGATCCTGGTGTTTTCAACGGAGTCGGCAGTCCTGATGTTGACGACTGGCTCCGCTTATACGAACGTGTCAGCACCAGTCACAGGTGGGATTCGACTATTATGCTTGCGAACGTTCTTTTCTACCTCGACGGAGCTCCACTTGCATGGTTCCAGACTCACGAAGAGGAGATCTCGAGCTGGGAGCTCTTCAAAGAGAAGCTCCGCGACCTTTTTGACAATCCCTGCGGTCGTCAAGTCAATGCCAAGAAAGCCCTTGCCACACATGTACAGACGTCGACCGAGTCCTACGTGTCCTAGATTCTCGACGCCTTGGCCCTTTGTGCCAAGGCTGACCTGACCATGTCTGAGGACGATAAGGTTAATCTGTCCTCCAAGGCATTGCTGACGACACCTTCAATTTACTGGTGTTTACCAACGTCACCAGTATCGATACGATCCTCAAGGTGTGCCGCCGTCTTGAGCATGCTAAAAGCCGCCGGGTATCCCAGCACATCACGCGACTTCCCAACACAGCTGCTACGTCATCCTGTGACGACCTCTTCCACCAGCGTCGCGATGTGACAACTTGACCGGCATCATTCGTCGTGAGGTCGAAGCGGCACAACCGGCGGCCCCTTCATTCCTGTCACCTGATCATTCTCCGTTGACAATCTCCTTGATCCATGCCGTCGTCCATCAAGAGTTATCCAATTTCGGCCTGCAATCCATTCGTTCCTTCGGCTCGGAAGCTCTTTCTCCACGCACGTCTCCACCGCGCCCTTCTTACTCATCTTATGGACAGCGCAACCCCTCCGAATGGCGAACTGTGGATGACAAGCCGATCTGTTTTTAACTGCCTACGCATAGGACATGTAGCTCGTCACTGTCGCAGCCGCTGGACTTCTCCGGTGCGCTATTCTCCTGATTGCCATCCTCGCCCATCTAGCGCATCCTTTCCCTTCGCCCCTTCTATGCCCGCTCCATCATCTGACCCTGCGACACCTTTGACATGACCCCGCTACACCCGCTGGCCTTCTCCCTCCCGTCGTCAACCTCGTTCGCCCCCGTCACCCCGTGCTCCTTCTCCGACCTACTCGCCGCACCCCCGACCGGAGAACTAGACAGTGTAGCTTCTGGAGGTGAAGCTTCAATGACGAAATTGGCACGAAATCCTTGCTTCACTTTATCCACGAACAAGAATCTTTTGGACGTTCTCGTCGACAATGTTCCTGTGCGTGCATTGTTTGACACCGGGGCGCATGTGTCCATTATGAGTGCTGCTCTTCGCCGTCGGATCAAGAAAGTTCTGACGCCCGCCCCGGACCGAGTTGTACAAGTCGCCGACGGAGGAACTGTCGCTATTGTTGGCATGTGCTCTGCCCGCATCTCCATTGCTGAGAGACAAACCGTCGTTCTCTTCACCGTCATCGAGCATTGCCCTCACGAACTCATTCTCGGTCTGGATTTCCTTGCCAATCATTCTGCCCTCATTGACTGTTCGGCCGGCTCACTTCGCCTTGACTTGCCTCTTCTTGCCGACCATGTGGACCCGCCTCCAAGCCATTTGAGTTGCACGGATTTTATTCGCCTACCGCCTCAATCTGTGACACACGTCGACCTGTTGTCCTCACCAGCTGTACCTGACGGTAATTACGTGGTCGCACCAATTCCGGCAGTTATACTTACACATGGTGTTACCGTGCCACACACTGTGCTGACAATTACTGGCAACCGCACCTGCCTTCCCCTTGTCAATTTCGCGCTAAGCGCGCAAGATCTGCCTCAGGGGATTTCATTGGCTACAATTAGCGCTTTGCAGGATGGTGAGATCGAGCCATTCGCAGTGGAAGATCGCCATAGCTCAGCCCATACCGTGACGTCATCGCACGGTATTGACGTCGATATTGAGAAGATGGTGTCCTCTGACCGTACACCTGTTCAAGCTGAAGCTCTTTGCCGCGTTCTTGAAGGCTATCACGACATTTTTGACTTTGAAAATAGACCCTTAGGTCAAACGTCCGTCGTGAGCCATCGCATAAACACTGGCGATGCGAACCCTATTCTCCGCCTGACGAACGAGCTGTCATCCAACAGGGAGTCAAAAAGATGCTTGCAAAGGACATTATCGAGCCTTCTTGTAGTCCCTGGGCTTCTTCCGTCGTACTCGTCAAGAAGAAGGATGGCACGTGACGTTCTTGTATAGATTATCGCCACCTGAACAAAATCACAAAAAAGGACGTGTACCCTCTGCCACGTATTCATAACGCTCTCGACTACCTGTACGGTGCCACCTATTTTTCTTCTATCGACTTACGGTCCGGCTACTGGCAGATATCCGTCGACGACATGGACCGAGAGAAGACTGCATTTATTACGCCTGACGGCCTTTATCAGTTCAAGGTGATGCCTTTCGGTCTCTGTAACGCGCCCGCTACCTTCGAACAAATGATGGACTCTGCTTCAGGGGTTCAAGTGGTCCACCTGTTTGTGTTATCTGGACGGCGTCATCGTTTATTCACCTGCATTTGACACGCATCTAGACCGTCTTTCAGCGATGCTTGACGTGTTCCGCCGCGCCGGTCTCCAGTTGAACTCGTCAAAATGTCACTTCGCTCGCCGCCAAAACACCGTCCTTGGACACCTCGTGGACGCCGGAGGCGTGCGACCTGATTCGGACAAAATTCGCGCTGTTACGAACTTTACTGTTCCAAAGTCTACCAAGGACGTTCATAGTTTCGTAGGGCTGTGCTCTTATTTACGAAGCTTTGTGAAGGATTTTGCGACCATCGCCCGTCCCTTACCGACCTCTTGAAGAAAGACGCCCTATTTTCTTGGGGACCTAACCATGCCGCATCAGTTTCGCAGCTCACTACTCTCCTTACCACGCCTCCAATTCTGGCCCATTTTGACCCGTCTGCCTCAACAGAAGTTCAAACTGATGCCAGTGGTCACGGTATAGGAGCAGAGTTAGCACAACGCCAGCGTGGACATAATCGCGTTATAGCCTTTGCCAGCCGACTTCTATCACCCGCCGAGCGCAATTATTCAATCACAGAGCGCGAGTGCCTCGCTCTTGTGTGGGCTGTTGCCACGTTTCGTCCATACTTGTACGGACGCCCCTTCTGTGTCATCACTGATCACCACGCGCTCTGCTGGCTATCCTCGCTCAAGGACCCCACGGGACGACTCGCTCGCTGGGCGTTACGCCTGCAAGAATATACCTTCTCCGTGGTATACAAGACG
This sequence comes from Dermacentor variabilis, assembly GCF_050947875.1. Classification (NCBI taxonomy): domain Eukaryota; kingdom Metazoa; phylum Arthropoda; class Arachnida; order Ixodida; family Ixodidae; genus Dermacentor; species Dermacentor variabilis. Next base: position 97,958,683 of record NC_134578.1, on the reverse strand, counting down.
GGACGCTTGCACCAGGATGCCGATTGTTTGTCCCCCTACCTCGTCGACGACCCGGCTGATGCGGACACCATCGCTTGCGTTTTCTCTGTGTCCCATTTGCTTGAAATCGGCAACGAGCAACGCCGCGATCCTTCATTACAAGCCCTCATCGATCATCTGGAGTCAACGCCTGGCGACGCCTCTCTCCGGATGTTTCTCCTTAAGGAGGGGACACTATACCGCCGTAATCTCGATCCACACGGCCACGACCTTCTGCTCGTAATTCCATCACACCTGCGTTCGATTGTCCTCCAACAACTTCACGACGCTCCCGTGGCTGGACACTTGGGCGTCTCGCGCACATACGACCGTGTACGCCGTCGATTCTTTTGGCCGGGTCTCGCCCGCTCCGTGCGGCGCTACGTTGCCGCTTGTGAGCCCTGTCAGCGGCGGAAGAAGCCCTCCACACCTCCAGCTGGATGTCTCCAGCCGATCGACATCCCACCGGAACCCTTTTTCCCTGTTGGTCTAGACCTTCTTGGACCTTTTCCTCTCTCGGGCTCCGGAAATAAATGGGTCTCTGTCGCTACTGATGATGCTACGCGGTACGCAATCACCAGAGCCCTCCCGACAAGTTGTGCTACTGACGTTGCTGACTTTCTGCTCTCTGACATCATTTTAGTGCCCGGTGCTCCGCGCCAATTACTCACTGACCGTGGCCGCAGCTTTCTGTCGGCAGTCGTCGTGGACATCCTGCGCTCCTGCTCGACTAAGCACAAGTTCAGCACGTCCTACCACCCACAGACCAACGGCCTCACGGAGCGCCTCAACCGGACCATCACCTACATGCTATCCAAGTACGTCGCGACCGACCACCAGGACTGGGATCTTCACTTACCATATGTGACGTTCGCGTATAATTCATCGCGTCACGACACCGCCGGCTATTCACCATTCTACCTCCTATATGGCCGAGAACCCGCGTTGTCCTTAGACACTTTGTTGCCCTCGGCCACACGCTAAGCCAATGAATACGCCCGTGACGCGATCGCACACGCCGACCACGCGCGCCAGCTCGCCCGCACCTGTCTCGAGGCCTCGCAGGAGCATCAGAGACGCCTCTGTGATTGCCACCATCGCGACGTACAATTTGCTCCGGGTTCTCTGGTGCTTCTTTGGTCCCCCATTCGACGTGTGGGACTTTCCGAAAAGCTGTTGTCTCGCTACACTGACCCATACCGTGTGGTGCGACAACTGACCGATGTCACGTATGAAGTCTTCCCCGCCAACCTCTCAGCGTCATCGTCGGCTACTAGTGACATCGTTCACGTGGCGAGACTAAAGACGTACCACACACCTTTCGCCGCGGACGTGTAGATTAAGCACCGGGACGGTGCTTCTACTGCCCGGGGTGATGCTACGGGACAGCCGCCACAGTGTGGCTGCACTGAGGAGAAAGAAGACGACGTGGCCTCGCTTGAGATAGCATCGCCATCTTTGCCACCATTGGTCTACGTGTAAATATATTGTAAATAGACTTGCACATAAGCTACACGTAACATTATCATCAGCTTTTTATTGTGATAGCGATTATATGGACACTGCAGACGCATTTTTGCCGTCGCTGTCGCCGTGATGTTTTCCATAAAGCCCAAGAGTGGTAACACTCGTCGCTGCGCGTCGTCTGCTATGTGTGTGAGTTAAAGCACGCGAGGGAAGCCGACGATGGCGGCTCAACCTGGCGTGCGCGGAGGAGAAAGCGGAGACCAAACGCGAAAGGTCGTGAGTGAGTGGGAGGGTGGGAGGGAGGGAGAGCAGCCTTCTGCTACGGTAGAATCTGCGCAATTCGCGACTCGGCGGAAGAGGAACTGACGAGCGCGGCTCAAAATCGCGAGCCATATATGGATGAAAGCGGAGAGGCAGCGCCGCAGAGAGGGAGGGTTACTTCGACTCCGCCAAGTGCGTACTTTCCATGGCCATGTGGGGTCGCGCGCGCCGTATCTTGAAAGGGATCTGCAGACGGCTCATACCTTTGGCGCGCTGTGCCGTCGCCGCCCTTGCGTTGAAGCAGCAGGCCGCCCGAAAGTCAGTGCGCTCGCTGCTGCTACCGCGCTTGCCAACGCCAGCGTCCAGCGTTTTTACATTGAGGCTACGTTCACACTTGGCCTCGAAGCAGGGGGAAGCGGCAAGAACTTGACAAAATCCGCCTGCCTAAGTGGAGAAACGGGCGGAAAAAGCGGCGAGTCTGATCCGCCTCGGACAGATTTTTTTTTCGCCACGCCCAAGTGAAATGCCATTCAACTTCACCGGAAGCTGTGCTAGCATGCAAACAACCGATCGTAATATTTACCATCTTCCATTGTTCATTCTTCATTTTTAAGGAAAACTCGCTAAAAGTATCTAAACTATGTCCTGTTGCTCTTCCATGGCCGACGAACGTTAAAGACGATACGCGCAGTTGCGCGAAATGATAGCTTTTAAAAACTTATGGTTCAATGAATGATTACACCACTTGAAATGGTCTAATGAGCAGCGCCACCACGCGGACAACCGTACCTCGACTAGACGGATGTGGGCGAACGCGGCAGTGGTTTCCGCTGCAGTGGCGAAACAAACGTGAACGTCTTTGACATGCATGGAAAAAAATCCCCGCGCGCTTTGGCCTTTCTACCCGCTTGCCGCTTCACAATTGTGAACGCAGCCTGAGTATCGGCGCTCAGGGAGTGTGATGCGTTCATGTTTTCTGGTGCGCGCTGTCACCGCGGTTGTTAATTCAGTTTGTAGACGAATGTTTCCAAGTTTATACGGGCAATAAAACTACTATGCTTTCTTCTTATAGCTGTCTATTATTTCTCTATCGCAACAGATGCTTCGCCTTTCAGGCGAAACTGCGACATTTTTTTAAAATAAATCTGATGCATTCTTCAGTTTAGCCCAAAGCAATGTCTTGTGACCTTGTTACAGCTATATTGCAAGAACAGATAATTTTCCTTCACACTCAAGGCATCGAGAGAGGCTCAATCGCCGTTGTTAGCTGACATGGGAAATGGCGGTGCAAATTGTGCGAATTGTATGCTATGCTTTGTTAAAACCTTTCATGCGTCTTTCGTTTTTCATCTGAGGCCGACCAGCAGCTCCCTCGCTCACGTTGCCCCGCAGACCTTCTCTTTGCATATCATAACACGTCCTCATTGCAACAGTGACCGTGCTGCTGACAAAAGTAGCCCTATAGTGCCAAAATAACCCTAACACGGAATCTTTGGCACGGCCAATTGTGACGCTGACGCTTGCTTTGATTTTTCTAAGCAATAATTTCTAATGTTCTAAGCAATACCTGTATATACATAAACGAGAAGAAAGGCGGTTAACCGAGGGGCCTGATTTAAATTAGTCATATCATAAGAAGCCAACAAACACTGACACCAAGGACAACATAGAGAAATTACTTGCGCTTAATAAATGAAATAAAGAAACGATAAATTAATGGAAAATAAAGTGGATGAAAAAACAACTTGCCGCAGGTGGCAACCGAACCCACAACCTTCGCATTTCGCGTGCGATGCTCTACCAATTTAGCTACCGCGGCACCGTTTCCCCATCCACTTTTTTGGGTATTTATGTGTCCTAGTAGAACCCTGGGAGTGTTAGCCAACGTCACCGCTAACTGATCACTTATGATATGACTGTATATACATAGTCACCTCTCAGGGACCTCTAAAGGGCACATACTCCTTAATGGTTTTCCCCGAGATATTAAATGTTTTTAGCGTTGAGGTCGAACAATTCCGTTGCAAGAGCTCATTTTTCAATATAAACGAAATAAGCAAGCGTAGAGTTTTTATATGGGTGTCACGTGCATAGTAATGGTCATACTCCTGAGATTGCACTAGACAACAGTTCCCGCCACTGTCGCTGTGATTTGAATGTAACTTGCGTTTCTGAGCGACAGTTTCCCCAATAAATTGCACTACATTAGCTATATAGCTAATATATACTATAGCTATACAAAAGCTACATATATTATAGCTTACAAATTTAGTAGCAGCAGCAGTAGTAGTAGTAGTAACACTATCTTTATTTATTTCTTGTGTAAATACATATGAAAAGGAAAAGAAGCAAAGGGCGCTTTATGCACCTGGCAAAGGCTTCTGTGCCTGTGCTTCACAACAGATATACGTCTGACACAAAAAACATTTGATGCATCAAAGAATACAGGAGCTATGACAAAGTGATATTTTGGACACACGAGAGCAGCAAAGGATGCACACTTTTCATAAGTAGTAAAGAAGGGGCGCAAACAACATCAACAAGAAAAGACTACGCACTCCCTCCTACTTTTGACAAAATAGTATAATTTCCATATGAAATCTGCGCAATGTTGTGTACTACTGATATTCTTTCCAGCCAAATTTCTGTGGCTTCATTTTTATTTGCCTATGAAGCAACGACCAAATCTAAGCTATGCTCTAATTCATTAAGTTATGGCGTTGCCCGGTATTGCTTCGTTTGTTTTCCATAATTCGCCCTTGTTCATGGCCATCGTTGTAAATCTCTTCTTGCGCGATAACACTGACTATTTTCTATGCCCATGTACAGTTCATTTGATGTACCTCTCTTAGTAGTTTAAAATATTTGGCTTGCATTCAATATTTCATGTTTATAAAAGTGTTGATGTGCACAAATGGTCGGTATTACCGTAGTAGTTTTTCCAACAACGAAGTATTTTCTATTGTAGGACAATGAGTTCATAATACTTTTTACTTGTCGCCCCACATGCTTATGTGCCGTAGCAGTGTCTCGAATGAAAGATCCAAATGTACACATTTTCCTTTAGCCGCTTGAGAATAATGCAGCCAATTCTGTACAGGCATGCGAACGTTTGCACAAGTAGTTTAATTAAAATATTATTGGCAAAGTTCCATGTTAAGTCTTCGCTGAATCATACGGGAAGAACTTTTTGACTTGTTTCTCGCTTTATGCTTTTCCCGTGAAATTTTATGTTTGGGTTAGGCTTTGCATGTTTATTTACTAGGTGAAATATGATATAGGTTGTTTTCGTAGCATATATATGTCTATTCTTTCAAGCAGTTTGAAATTGATGTCGTATACTCATTTACATTCTTTCTTTGTGTTTCTAAGTGTTGTTATGTACAAAATACGTTCGTGTTGTCTGCATACACAATAATCTGTGGGGAAGCTGCTCTACAGACAATATCATTCACATAGAGCAGGAAGAATAGAGGACCCAATATTGAACCTTGCCGAACTCCTTGAATCAACTGATCCTTGATTGATGCAGATGTTTTGATTTGTACTAGTTGGTACAGGTTGCACAAGTTATTTTCTAAAAGCTCAACTGCAATCCGCATATGCCGTATCTTGACATCTTCTGTAATATGTCATAGTGTATGGAAGCAAAACTGCTTTGATGTCAAGAATAAACCAAAAGTAAATTTCTCAGCTTCCATGTTTCCAATTCGTTTATGTTTAATTGCCCTTAAGGCTCGTTGAGATTTATGTTTTTATGAACACCATACTGATATACTGTAAAAATGTGGTAGTTCTTAGAAAATAATAAGCTCTCATCAAGAACACCTTCAAAATCTTAGACCATGTCGTAAGCACTGATACTGGTCTGGAATTTCACAAGTTGTTGACGCCACCATCTTTATTAAGTGGAGTTACCCTGCAAACTTTCAATTAAGCATGGAACACACCTATTGTCAATGTCACATTTAGCGTGTAAGCAAGAACCTCGGATATCAGTTAACCTATTTGTTTCAATTCAGCTGCTGTGGTCTCATTTCTACAAGTCGCAACGTTAGCTTTAGGTGAAAATAGTAGGTAAGCTATCTCAGCACAGTCAATGGGAAGCATCAATATAGAATACTGCGCCCTTCTGGTTTCTACGAAACAAGTGTCTTGTTCCCTTTCCGCGAAACTACTCTATGCAGCCGCATTCACGAGATTCACGTTCCCGCCATTTGCGAGGTCTTCACCGCGCAGCACCACATTTCCCCCTTGCATTTTCGTCATATCATATCTACCTTTCCTTCTTCCAGTAACGACATCAACCATTTCCCCGACCTTCCTTAGGTTATCGTATGTGTTTTCAAAACATTTTCCTGTTAATATTCGCGCTTAATTAGCTTTCCCAAAATCAGATGTCGAGCGTTGCGATATCTTTTTGTACTCTGTGAACGGCGCAAAGACGCTGGCGCGGTTGCGGGCACAGAGACTGACGCGACGGCGGGCGGGCGCCGCTTCATCCCTGGCGTGACGTCACATATCACGTGATGCAGCGATGGTGGCGCCGCCGCCGCGTCGCGCGCGACGGCGCGAACCCAAGCATGGAGGCCTCCGCCGGGCGACGTCCGACGGCGCGATATGAGGCCCCATCTGCAGCCGGTGTGACGTCATTACGTGACGTCACGTCATGTGATCTCACTTCAGGGTCAATGGTGGCCACCGCCGGGAGGCGACCGACTGCGCGATATGAGGCCCCATCTGCAGCCGGTGTGACGTCATCACGTGACGTCATGTCACCTGACCTACTTGAAAGTTACTTGAAGGTCAGTGGTGGCCACCGCCGGGAGGCGACCGACGGCGCGATATGAGGCCCCATCTGCAGCCTGTATGACGTCATCACGTGACGTCATGTCACGTGACCCCACTTCAGGGATAATGGTGGCCACCGCCGGGCGTCGCGCGAAGGCCCGAAACCTACGTTAATATGCTTCGCATAAAAGGCAATATTTTCATTTTAATGCGTTTATAGCGTGAGCGTTTATCCAGGATTTCCGACAGTTTCTTTTATTGCAAAAGGACACTTGTTTTCTAGGAACCGCCGTATCGTAAGATTCACGCAATGGATTGAAAAATGCATTGTAATCATCATCTCCACCTCTTTTTTTATGCGCGACTCTTCAACCACTTGAAAGAATAAGCCTTTAATATCGCTATTAGTCTTACGTGGTAGGAGGGTTCGTTTGTGTTGCTTTCGGCGCTCCGATAACGTGGGTGTAAAACTCAACACTGGCAAATAGTCGCTACAATTACTTGGCAAGACACCGCATATGGTCTCCGATGCGTTCGAATTTGGAACAAATATATACAGAGATATTGCACTATGGGTGGCTAACCTTCTTGTAGAGGATATATGGTTTTCTCAGCCAAGCGCAGAAAGCAGTATCTCAAAACGTCCTGCGTAAGGATCTTTTGAAGCAAGATCAATACATATGTCCCCCATAAACATATGAGTGTTGTTATGAAGCAATGGGGAAGCTAGTAATTTGTCTATTAATTCCATACAGTGGCTTTTTATGCCCCTGCGTCGGCCTGTAAACGGCTATCGCTACAAATTTTTACACCCGTATTGCCGAACATTCCAAATCTTCTGTGATCAGTGATACATTCAGTTTCTCATAGGCATAGTTTTCTTTGAATTAAATCGCGACACCATAGCCCTTTTTGTCCCCACGCCACGGATGTTGACGTCGATATCCGGTGAAACTTGGCGCAACACTGTTATCGGTTAAGCATGTTTCAGAGAACAGAAGTATATAAAAGGTTACCGACACTGCGTCTAGAAATATACTGTATTCTTCTGTCCACGGCATTTCTTCTTATACTTATGGAATTTACATGTAATGCACAAAACAAGTTCTTATTTTGTGCATCGGAAGACTTTAGATCAAGAAGACTGTAATACTTAGGGCTTTCACTTTCACTTTCTCTTTCAACAAATCTGGCACACACAAGATGACGAACTCAGCACATTTTTTTTTCTTTGTCAGCTTGAGAGGTTACATAGAGCACAGAAGAAGACTAATCGTTACGCGTGAGCACCCTACCAGCAGAAGTCCAAACAGACTTCTAATTTATGTCTCTTTTCTTTTCAATAGCAGGTGAAAGCAGTGCCTTGTTCCCTTAAGTTAAATTCATAAATATGGAAGCCCCTGTGCAATGACCAAGCATTGTAGTGTCCAACCTCCTCTTTCTGCATATATATAGAAAATCATTTACTACGTCTGACCAAGCAGACAATGTACTGAACTATGCGCTTCGCCATGCGAACCCAGGACCGATATTAATATATCACTGCAGTATGACGCAGTTTCACTGGATCTTTACTGTCGATATATGGCAGCTTGTACCCGTCTTCGCTGGGTGCTGGTTACCAATGGCAGGTCGCCAGCCAAGCACAATCCGTGACGGTAACGAAAACGTTTTCTCGCAGCATCGAGCTATCCGCCACGAAAGGTATCCAATGATATACGCAGCCTACCGGCGAAGACCATGGGAGTTATTTTCGGACGATCACTTTCTCCGATACTGTTGCCTTCGCATAGCGTAGGGCTCAATCAGCCAGTTAGCTCATCCGGTTTCGCTCAACCAGCGAAGAAGCACGCACTGAAAGTGGTATCGCCGAAAGCAATCGCCCGAGCATACCTTCCCAGGACTACCATAGCAAAGCAAACATAAACTACAATTAGGGCTACAGTACTATTTGCACCACTCGATTTGCAACATCCCGAGATGCCATCGATCTTCTCTAGGTCATTGCTGTCTGGCCAAAACCATTAATAAGACTCGCTACAGTCTACAGCTAGAACTGTAGGATAAGTCGCGTCATGTTTACTAAGTTCAAGGGCACTGCACGGATATTGTTTTCACAGCGTTCACGAACTTCATACGAATAAAAAAATTTCACCAGATCCAACGTGTACTGTTGGAACCACTATGCAGCGAAGCTTCTTCTAAATGTATAAGGTGTGCTCAAACACGTATACGTATTTTTTCCATGTGCGCGCGAAGTGAACCGTACGCTTTATTCATGTTGGCGAAGAATGCAATGCGCCTTTCAATGCAACCAGCGCTATTGCCACGTGTACTTCCTTATCTTTACCGGGTGACCACTTCTTACCGCCTAACAAATGTTAAAAACGTTTCTGGATTGTTATCGATGGTTCCGTCCACAGCAACTTGTGCATGTATGCGCGACGCGAATAGTGTAGAATTTTGTGGGAGACACGCGGGTCCCAGCGATTACTTGGGAACATTCGACAACTTATGTATAAAAGCGGACGCGCTTGACCCGCTGATCAGATTTTCGACGATCGCCGAGTGTGTTCGCCACTATCGATTTCCTTTGAGTATAGCCTGCTTTTGAGGGCACAAGTTCGCCCAATAAAACGCCAGTTTCTATAATCACAGTGCATCTTCCTTTTTCGCCGTCACTACCACGTGACATCCGGTGGAGGTGCTGTACGGTCATGTACCGAACGCCCCCGACAAGCCGTAATTCAACCCCGGACCGCAAAGACAACACTAACGTCGTCCCAGAACCTCAAGCAAGCCGCCGGCTACAGCAGCTGGCCCCGGAACACGGAATTCCACGAGACACGACAAAGAAGATCGACCAAGAAGATCGTCCAGAGACGACCAAGAAGGCAGGCCCTATGGCAGCCTCAGCGCCCCACCAGTGGTTCACGGTCCGCATGTGCCAGCCGGCTGCCACCCTAGCTTCCACCTTCCACTGCTGTGATCACGTGAAGTGAGCCATTGCTCCTAGATCCTGCACCATTTGGTTGGAGTACCCGACCTCCCTTGGACGCGCAGATGCGACCATCCACGCGGATGTCAGGGGGCGCAACGCATGCACACCGCGACCCCATCTCCTCCGGTGCCCTCTTTCCCGCCTCACCGCTGCTATCGCGTGCCAGTCGCCTCGCCTTCTCCACCAGTGGCGCCAGCCGGCTTCCACCCTAGCTTCCACCTTCCACTGCTGTGGGCATGTAGAGTGAGCCATTGCTCCTAGATCCTGGAGCCAAATGTGAGCTATTCGGCGAGAACGCACGAGCAGCAGCAGTAGCGGGTGGTAGCCATGTTCAGCAAAAAATTAACACGGTGGTTCACAAATAAATCTTCACTTTAAAGAATTAACCTTCTGTTCCTTTATCACGTCGTGGTCGGCGTGGCGCAAGTGATGGTTAATTTTTTCGCATAAAGGTGGCGACATTCTCCTTAGGAAGCAGTACGGGAGCTTCTAGTGCAATTTCTGCCCGTTCTCTTCGGTCGACAATTTTGAACATCTTCAAGATGCATTTTTGAGTGAAGTCCCAACTTATTACGGCTGTCTTCGGGTTGTTTAAGCATGTTCTCGTGGCGTTTTCCATGGAGAAGTGAGCATCGCTCAGCTTGTCCTCAGAGCTTCAGTTGTTTAAGTTTGAGATGCTTCCGAACGCCTCGAGACAGGTTTCTGAAGTAATTTGGCGAAGCTCCGCTGAAAATAGGTGGTCCCACAGGCTATTCCAGAGCAATTGATGCAGGAGACACTGGAGCTGTCTTCATGGCTTCTGTATTTGCGTCGTCGTGCTGCTGATGTCGGGCAGGCGTCCGTGCTCCTGAGGGGAATATCATTGTAGCCTGAGGCTGGATTGCTAGTACGTGACGACGCTGGCCTTGTCTTCGCGCTTGGCACTTGGTTCACGGCTTGCAGAGGTATTACAACGCAGAAACATCTTGTACCCATGGTGGTTAAGTTGCTAAGGCGTTGCTGAAGAGGTCTGGTAATCAAATCTCGGCCGCGGCGGCCGCATCCTTTACAATTTCTTGCTGAGCTAGTTGGTGCAGTGCTTTGAAGAAACAAGTTGCGCATTCAAAACAGACACCCACAGAAAAAGGCGACGGAGACAAAAAGAGTGCTAACTATCAATTGTTTATAGCTGTTAGCTTATAGCTGATATAGTTTATATTGTTTATATAGTTGATAGTTGATAGAAGGTTTAGAATTTGCGCTCTTTCTGTCTCCGTCGCCTTTTCCTGTGGTTGTCTTCTTTGAATGCGCAATCTGGTTCTTCAAAGTGGCCGCATTTCCATACGTAAGTGTTGCAGAATCCTACCACACGATGAATTGTATGCCCGCGACCACTACTCGCTTTGCGATCGTGCACATCAGAGGGAAATGTCAATACTCCCTGAGCATATCAACATAACACGACTTGTGAGTGTATACTCACAGAAAAACACATTGGCATGTGACATTACCAATTATCTCGCAGTGAGGTAGAGAAAACTTCACCGACACTCCCGTTTGTAAACAACAGACGTACACAAGTAGCCCTGATCTGATAGCCGTTATCTAAGAAGTTGCTAGGGTGAGCCTTTATCTATATCCCAGCCTTAATCTTGAGGACTGAATGCAGCAAATATAGGTGCAGATGCTCTTCCTTGAAATACCAAAGGTTCTTCGTGTCACCGATCTCCGGAGCTTGCGTTCTGGTGATGGAAATAAGGAACACCGAGCAGCACAACACACAGGCTTTTATCACACATCAAAAATACAGAACACATCCGGAATACAAATAAACACAAGAAATGTAAACCAACGCAAACCGACAAATACAACACCAATAATCCAAATCTCGCCACAGTCTAAACTTCTCGCAATACCTTTCAGTGGTTAGGCTAAACCCCTTTCTTGACCTTTTCATAGTTTAGCGATTCTTCCACTGGCATTCGGCCAAACCGACTCAACACTTCACGCACTAAACACAGGCTCAGGGCGTTGGCCCACTCACCCTTTTTCCGACCTTGCCCGACTGCAATTCTCTCAAATCGATGCAAATGCGCATCCAGGTCGTCTCTTCGCTAATCGAAGAGCGCCTTTGGTTTCCTGGGAAAAATCTGTCTCGGCGTAGGAAAGGGTAATTCGGATGACACCGACATTGGTGTGCTAGTGTCATTGCGCGGGCACGTATTTATTCAACTCGAGTATTCAACTCGAGTATTTCCTTTTCCCACTCATACGCTTCGCAAGCACGCTTGTGCTCTTCGCGCGCTCATTCGAGCTGCTTATCCTCCTCCCGCTAGGACCTCTCAAAAAACGTCATCATCTCTTCCTTTGAAAACATTAGGTCTTTAGCTACTGCCAACAAACGTTACCATTCAGTCTCTGCAACTCCCGATAATCTGTGACTGGACCGATGAAATCGTGGCCTTGTTCGCCAGTCTTGTCACCGTTCTCGGGGGCGTGTGTCCTCGAGATGCAAATGAGGGACGCCGACTCGTACAGAAGAAAAGATTTAACTACACAGCAAAAATCTACGAAAGAAAACAGAAACTGACATTCGGTAACCATGCACATATGTAGAAATCTTTGGAGATATCCTAAACAAATCCCAAAACAACGCTAACAGTTATAGCGGACCGCGTTAATTCTCGTCCTCGCACGTTACAGCAGTCTCACCATCTTGGCCTCTCTGGCAGCACGCTGCGTCGCTACACAAATAGAATATCCTTACTTTCTGTTGCCGGCTTGTGTTGCCTGAAAGTCCGAGCTTGTTGGCAACTCGTCGGAGGTCGGTGTTTCCAACGATCTCGTATATGTCATCGCCTGAGTATCAGTCAGGCAATCCATCTGTCTCTCATGCCTGCATCCCGGTCATCGTTGGTGATATTGCAGCGAGGCCTAACTTATTAGGCCTATCGATGAATTTAGCCACCTCTTCCGACCAGTGTCTTGCTCTAGTGATGAAGTGGCGCTCCAGGGACTGTCTTACGTCTGCTGGTCTGCCTTCGAAGGGGGAATGCTGCAGGAGTTCCCGGAACTACTTTGGGAGGCTGAAACAAGTCCGCGGAGCCTCGCTCAAACGTCGCGGAGGTTAACAGCCACGCCTCGGGAGGCCGGCATCACGGCTTCCAGAACCGAACACCCGCTGCTGCCGTTGGCAGTATGGTGCTGGCGAGAAAACGTTCTTCAGCGCCAGCGCGACGCAGACATTGCCAGCTCAGCGCTGCTTTTCTTCCGATCACGGGTAGGGTCACTCTCCTCATGCATTCATGCCCTTTCGAACTCTTTCATCTCGTCTTCATTGTCGTCGTTTCACGCAGCATGTCTCTTACACATGACACTCTGCCACCAATGACGATGATGCTAGTACCATCGTGACCATACATAGCCAAGACGCAAGCATGCGGACGAAGGCTTCATCCAGAGATAACGCTGCTCAACGAACGCTTGATGAAAGTGATGTAGCCAGAGTGTATGATGCCCACCTGGCTCGTGTCCACTCCCCCCCTCCAAAACGTTTCTGCGTATTATGAATACGTAACATGAAACAACGCGCATAAGCATCCGCTTACACCTATCCCCCATTTTAGTAAGCACCAGCCTTCTGCCCCCTACCCTCCCCTCACCCCCTGCAAGAAATGCCTGGCTGTGCGACTGCCTGATGACGCGACCTAGTCATAGAGGGAAAATACGATGTATATGTGATCGGACACAGATACCAATACCTGCCGAGCATGACCAATAGCTACTGACCTCGAAGAGCTGAATGCGAATGACAAGGTCGCTGTTTTCGTCGACACAAGAGCCGATTACTCGCATTCAGTGCCCCTTTCGCAGTTTCGTTGAAGAATGTATGGACTGCACGGAGCAGCCTTCAAATACAGAGAACTGGAGATCACCTATGAACGCCAATTGGTATGTGCATAACACGACTTACGGTTCCTAACTAAGCGTGCCCTGAGACTTTCACCACCCTGCAGCACTGCTCGCGGGACGTAATTGCAAGCATGGAGTTCACTCTAACCAAGTACTTATCGACTTGAAATCAAGATAATCAGGCTCTTCACGGAATGCCCCACTTCCTCGGATGTAAGTGCTAGTTAAAGTAATATGAATGTGCCTGAGAATAGACCCATCACCCACCCGGCCAGGGCAATAGTACTTCGTTTTGTGTCAGCCCAGCCGCCCATATAAAAGGCATCGTCGGAGTTGGCCAAAGCGTGCTGCCTGATCCCAAAATATACGTCACAAGGGGTTCACTCAACTGCTTGGAAGGAAAACGAAGGTGAATAAGATTCAGCCAGGAACATGGCTTAGCGGGCTCGCTCAGGAAATGATTCACTCTGACTCAGTCTCGGACCGACCCGTGAATCGGAGTCACACTCAGTCCCGCTGAGAATTTTCGTTAGCCAAATGGAGGGGTGGGGAGGGGGGAAGGGTGGGTAGAATTTTAGCGAGTCTGAGCTAGAGTAAGCCGTAAGCGAAAAATATACTTCGTGCGTGTGTTCAGTGAGTTTCAATTGTTTTGCCTCACAAATACATCTAACAAACAAATACGTGCTGGTCGCGGCGGCAATGCGATGCAGTGCCCAGGGTACATCGCGCGTGCCCATCAAAGAAATTCGAACACGGGACAACGCTCTCACCATCCCCAATGTGGTCCGGCTGCCCGCCGCACCGTAAACGCGTGCGCATCAGTCTTATGCGCAGCCTTATCCCCGCACCGGCCACACAAGTTAGCGCCCCTAAATCTCAAGCGTAGACTCGCGTGGCGCCACACTTGGAGCCCCCTCCCTGTATGTTCTTTACCTCTCGTTTTCCTACTATTCACGCCTCCGCGGGATGTATGGTGCAGGTGCGGAAGGGAATCTTGGCGATTTTCTTTACAATGCGCGCAACCTGCTCATGTAGGGTTGGTAATATGGATGAACGATTACTCCATTGAAGTTATGCAGCGTAACGATAAATCTTATTCAATGTCCAGCTTTTGTTTAGTCGACCTAATCAATCAGACATGTCTGAGCGATCATTTTCGAGAGTGTGACACAAGATGCGTGCGAATTTCGAAATCACATTAGAACGGCGGAGCATGAGCAGTGCCTTTGCAGCTGTTACGAGCCACAGTCGAGTGCTTTTCCACTTCCCGATTGGTGCCGAGCTCTGCGCTTCTCAACTCTTCCCTCCGCCATCACACCGTTCGAAGCCGAAGGCTTGAAACACCCTCGCAATTCAAGGCATACAATAGCAACCCAGCCGTTGATTGTCGCTTCACTCCTAGTCCAGAAAAGATGTGGCACAGCACTAGCACCGGTTTAGAGCATGTATTCGATATAACGATGGAGTGCATGTCGATTACAGTAACTTTCGCATACTGGTTGTGCGGCCATTAAAACAAGGTGTCAGCTTCACCCACACATCCCAGTCTACCGACATCCTTTCAATCTGCGGAAAGAACATGTGACTTCAAATCCTCAACCACTAATTTCCTTTTACACTGTGCATATCCTAATTTCTTGCCTATCTTAGTTCGGCTTCACCTTTCACGTTTGCCCTTTTTCTTATTTCTTGTTAGACTGTACTGCACAGGTTTCACTAGCGCCAATTATTTTGTTTAATGCTGCCCTAAGTGTCATTTTGTAACATATATTTTTTATATGAGGAAGAGTGCCAAGAGCAGCGATCGAATCAACCTTCGTGGTGCCGCTCGCGTCAGCGTGAAATAAGTGAGGAGAGCACAGTGCACACGAAGCTACGAGCTCTTGGTGCACCTACACTCTGCACTCATGACAGATCGCTTTCAAGGTAGGGACCACGTGGCCGCGCTCAGCAGTGCCACCGCAGTCGCCGCCGGGGAGGGGCCTCCCCCGCCTCACCCCACAGATGCCTTGAGCGCGGTGAAAGACGGGGGGCTTCTTCCCTGCTTTCCTTACTTGCGGGTCCGAGATCAAGTCACCATTTCTAGGCAGACCATCGCACGCTTTTACTCCCATTTGCGCCATACCGTGCGTGGCTCCGCTGTTATTGCACATGGAATTTACACGGGGGAACGCGGTGACGCCGACTGCACTTGCGACGGTAGAAGTGCATCTGGCATATCCATATAATTCCGATCACAATAAAACGAGAGCAGAGTATGACGCCAGGCGGCTAGCCTCGGCAAGCCAGCTTACTATGACCTCGTCCCATAGCTTTCTCTCCTGGGCGTACCTGCGCAATGAATTTCGGGGAATTGGCCATCCAGGTTTGCCTGACCTTTCCTAGATACTCTTTGGTCCACCGTGGCTGTTACTGGAATCCTCGTCAGAATTCATTCTCGACACGAACTGCACGACACGAGCGTGTACTCTACTGCCTTAGCGACTGCACAACAGCATATGCCCATCATAGTGTCAGCCTATTACCCACGTACTTTTCCTTCATATATTTATGAATACATCAAGATGGTAACGTGACGCCCTTTCCCAGTCCTTTTCCTTCTCTAGTGTCTGATGCTCACGTTCCATGCGTTTGACAGCAAATCTCAATGTCGGCAGTGTCATTGCTCGAAATGCGCATCTGCACTTGTCGCACTATTGTCACAGAAAAAAAACTACTGTTGATCCTGGCGACTGACCAGCACCATAGAAATTCTCAAATCCTCCCGCAGTGACAACTCAAAAAGGTAAAGGGCGAACCAGATAATCTGCAGTGATATGCTCAATCGATAACGGCTTTGTGTATATATGAATCAATCATTTTTATGAACATAATTGCGTTATACGTGTGAGAATTGTTAATGATTACACCTGCGCAAAGGGACTTATTGACTTGCTGTGTATTTCAAGCTACGTTTCCCCACAGTTGGAAACATCAGTAGGTGTATCACTTCATATGTATCAAATATAAAAACACGGTGTCGTCCTTGTGTGTTGTAGTGTGCTTGTGCTGAGTCTGTAGCGTCTACCGCGGATATTTCTTCGCATTGTCATGTCTGATGGCACGCACGATGCCAAATAGATGTTGCGTGCCGGTGTGCACCGGCAATTTTTATACAGGGTATAGGGTGCAAGCCTTCTGTTTCTTCGAAGACAAGGACACGCGACCAAAGTGGTTGCGTGCGATTGCGCAAAATCATGTCAAATCCACTGCATATACTAAAGTAAAACTTTTACATAAATTCTACTCAGGCTGCTATTACAGCGAAGCTGTCTACGGCTAAGATCTGGAAAGAAATCTTGCCGAGACGCTGACCAAAAAGAAATAATTATGCGGACCAATTGGGGTGATTGTGCATAAAAGGTCCAAGCTGAATGACACATGCCCCTGTGGGCTCGGGGACCTTATCACACGTGAGACAGACAGCACTTATCACACGTGAGACAGAAAGAGGTCCTAGGCACATGTGTAAGAACCAATGTTTTCGAAAAAAAAAATTTTTGTTTAACATTTTCACAAAATACTTGAAAAATAATCGTCGTCGTCGTCGGTCCACAGTTGTCTCGGTCAAGCAAAAAAATATCATCAGCATCAATGACTGTAGCTTCGACTTTTTCCTCAACTGGCTCGGTGCCCGCTATCATTCCAGCTTAGAATTTCACTTCTCTTCTGCCGTCCTAATGAGGAGGCCGCGTTCACGGTGGTATGAGCCATTGCTTAAGGGGGTGTGAGCCACTCTCAGTCTTACCTGACAGACGCATTTAATAACAGAGGTGATAAGAGAATGTATGTGCGTACCTATATCGCCGCAATGATGACAGATTACTTCAATAAATATGCCCGTACATTTCTTCAATATTCTGGGTCACCTATATGGCATCCGCTGAAGAGCTTCGATGGTCATCTACCTTCACCGAGTGTAATGCTACAAATTTTTTTCTTCAGCACGCATTTTTGTTTGTAGGTGAATATAATTCGTGTTCGTGCAGTTAGCAAACGAAACAAAGCGTTGCGAACTTCTCGCCTTCATGACGTCGCTATTTTTATTATAGGTGTTTTGCTGTATGCAAGTGAATGTTAACGCCTCTACCACAGGCAGTATCGTGAAATCGATTGTTTCAATATGTATCCTGCATTTGCGTTGTCCAAACGGCTGAGGAGCTCTGTGTGCTCACCTCCTTAGGGTTGTCGAACTTTTCAGAAGCAAAGTCATGGCACGGTTTAAACAGCGCAAACTCTTCGGGTTTCGGTGACGACGGTTTGGCAAACTTGGGAGCGTAGTAAATTCCCTTCATCCCGAACGATATTGCAACGGGAATGGAGAGTTTCAGCTTCTCAACTTCCCTAAGGACGGCGATGCTCTCGTTCTGTAAAGGCATGAAACAAAGAGAGCTTGTGAACGTGGGCGAGGCATGGACTAGCTTCCAAAGCACACGCAAAGGATCGAACACGCCCGTACGCTGCCTGCCTTCATGTTAAGCACTGAGCCACAGCAGCACCTCAAGTGAAACACTCAAAGAAGGAAAACAAATTCTAATCGAAAAAAACGACATGTGAGCCCTAAATACTCAGAGATGGCACAGCCATGACCAATTGCCCACTCACATTTACAGAATGACCTGCTCCATTGAACGTGAAACCTGCTGCCGTCGTACAACAACATCCCCCATTCTTGTCGTAACACGAATGTCGCAGAGTGTCGCATGCGTGTCCGAACTTATAAATTGACAACTTAGGTACTGACATGGTATTTCTGACTATTCACTCTTTTTTTTTGCAAAAGATTGTAGATCTTTAGACATCAAAAACTTAGTGGCCGGCCTTAGAGCGCAATAATAATGTCTCTGATGTTATCGCTTCTTCTGAAGATACCTTATTCTGACGGTATGACAAAGAAAGTATTCATGCTGAATGAGGTTATTCCCACGTTTTTACTCTCTCTGGCTCTCTCAGCCGCTTGGCATGCTGGTACTAATTGTAAGAGTCGATGTAGCTGTATATTGAACGCGTAATTAGGCGAGATAAAGCGACTGTCCATCTCAAGCCACATGTGAACTGGAACGGAGACGAAACTTTCCTAGAAGCCCATATCTTTAGAAAGTGGCTGCGTGTTGCAACCGTTGCCATCTATGTCACGGCGGGATAACTGCTGCCACAGAATTTAAAAATGAAGTATGACGTCACATGCGGAAGTGAAAGCGAGGTCGCAACCTTACCATGCGTGGTCCGAATGTTTAATTTCTTTTGAAGCTACGCATTTCGAATGCTACGCGAACAATTGATTTTATTCTATAACGTCGAACTTCAGCTCGGCTTACGCGCCAACGTTTTCTTACATTGTAACAGAAATATAATGTTTGAATCCACTTTTGGAAGTGTAGAAGGACTGAAGCACCGCCTAATTAACTATATCAAATGGTGCGCCCCAACCTTTCACTGTCATGCTGAAGATTTTATGCCACCTTTTCCCTAAAGCACGTCTTCAGTAATGTTCAAAGTCTGCATGAATACGTACCACAGTGTGCCCGTAGCTGTAGTCTCTCCCTCGGACAAGGCCTGGAGGTAGCGTATCCATAGCAACAGGGAATATCCGGCAGTCTGGGAAATTGCTGACCGAGTAGGAGAGGTGCGCGATGGAAATGAAAAACGATGGGGTGAAGACTGTCCTGCAAACACCATGGCAATAAAGAGAGCAACTTGCTTTCCAAACGCAACAATATGACGAATTCAATTGGGCACGGTGCTATAAAATTTAACGTCGAGCTTTTTAGAAAAGCTACATTGGCTACATAAACCATTCGATGTTCCTTTATATTCTTTAGCATCAAGTGTCAAGCGTTGTGATCCATGTCATGAGTGAAGCAGCCCTTGTCAAGTTAGTGCAATTTAGAATTTCGCTAGCTCTAGCAACACCTCCTTAAACTCTAAATGGACAGAAACATGATCGATATGAAGCTAAGGTCCCTTTGTCAAGTCATAACACCATTTTAAATCGTTCTTTGTTTAGAGTTAGCTGGTCCAGTTGATTCGTCCAAAAAATTGCGGGACCATAGGGCGATGCGCATGCTTATTGTGAAGATTTTTTTAAAATTTTGGCCACACGAGACATATGAGCCGTCTAAAAAGATGAAGCTGAAGTCGAAAGCTGAAAAGATGAAGTCGTTGTGGGCAATTGTGGGCTTTGTAGGCGTTGTGGTCAACGAGGAAACTGTCGCCCCACCCCAGCCGTCAGTCTGCGCAAATGTTTTTCTGTTGCTGAAGCCATAATGACCATCGGCAAAGAAAATGGCTGGGTGAAATTTCCGAACACGACAAATGAAAAGGCGACGTGAAGAAACAGTTCTTCGAACGCGGCACGCCGAGTTACTGCACGAAGTCCCACCTAGTGGCATAAATCAATCAATCGCAGTGAACGAAGTACGCTAAATTACTCGCGCCCAGTATGTTACACATACGTCTCACAGTGAAACACATAAACCTTCTCAATAACATCAATAAAAAACAAAGAAGCGTTCCTAAGTTTCTATACTGTTCCACGGTGTGTGAAGTTCACTTCCAAAACAAAAACCTGCCCGTCGATTGGCCAATACCCTTCCTCTCGATCTCATTACGTCAACAGACCATCCAAATGTGACGCAACGCCGAACCGAATTCTTGAGAAAGGGAATTTTTACAGAATGCGGCTCCATCTCTTCATTCCCACCTTACTGGCATTCAAACATCACGAACACAGTCATTTCAATTTTTTTATGATAGCTCAATGCCAAGCTAGAAAGCTAGTTCACCCAGTCGCTACAAAGGATTACAACTCGTATCGATCTTTTCTGGATACGAGGGTTTAGTTCGCGTGAGTGCCACCACGTGGCGTGCTGACCTTAAACTTTTCAAACCGCCCACGGTGAAGCGTGATGACGTCAACAAAACAAAAATGAAATAATTAGAAGCTGTCCCTGCACATTGAACTTCGCCACACTGCTCGTTCCCCCCACCTCGGCGTTATCAGTGTACTTCATAAAGCGTACCGCGACGAGTGACGATTGATTCGGGGCTTTCGACACTGTTTTCTTTTTCTTATCCTTTCTTTTTTTGATGCTAAGGAGTAAACAAGCTGAGGTAATCGTCGGAAACACACCGCAGCAGCCTTTCTTCAGTAGGCACACATTCTTAACGTCTGAACATCGCACAGCGATTACGAGACATGCCATCGTGGACGGCTTTTGATTTTGACGTCGATATCGTTAAGGTGCCACCAATTATTTCCCTAGCGATTTTGCTATTCAAACTCATGGGCTACCGCAGCAGCAGCGAATCGAGATGTGCATAACTATTTAGATGGATACATGAATAAGTTGGTTTTGCAGCTTGAGGCAAAATGCACTGCAGAAGAATTGTACAAACTGTAATGATCTAATGGCCATGTGATTGAAGCCGTTCTACAATGGACACTACAGCCGCTTTTGCTCATTGCGAATGAAAATATTGTATTATAGAGCGCCAATCTTAAGCATCTAAATCCACAGCCTAAAATATTATGCGGATCCCACGCACTGTGGGAAGCGATGTAAGCGAAGCTTTTGTGTGGTTTGCTTTTATTGACAATAATTATCTATGTTAATGAAGGCAAATGTATAATTTCTTCAGCGTTTAGTGCAATACGAGAGTAGCGAGTTGATGGCAAATGTTACCTTGCGTGCACCTCTGCTTTTTTGTCTGCGTAGTACACAACACACTGCGGGAGGTGTTTGCTTGAGACGTTGTGGTGTGCCGTTGTTTATATATTGTGACCAACAGTTACGATGGCCGTTTCTATGAAAACTAATTTATTCTGAGCGAACCTGTGCCCGTAAACAAAAACATCCCTTGAGCTTCGGTTCTTCCAACGTCGTTCACTTCTTTGTCGCCTCCTGTCGCGTGCCAGTCCGATTCTCGCGCACGAGCCGCCGGTCTGTCAGCACCGGCCCAGCGTTGCCTTACGGTGCTTTTCTTGACGCTTGCGGTGTGGCGGCTCTTTGAAACGCAGTTGGGATGTGGCGGTCATCTTGTGTTCTCGCAATGCTGGCGGCATTAGCTCCCTTCGAAGAAGCATCGTCCCAATGCGGAGAAAAGGCCTATAGAGAAGCCAGCTGCTTTAAAACGACAGTGGTCAGAGGATGGCTGGTGCTAGGCTTGATCGTACGTGCAAATTCTGGTTGTCAATGCCTTTCATGGTAAGGCTTCATTCGTACTACGTGTACGACCTCTGGGCGAGTCCTGCGTCGTGTGGAGCAGACTTGGCCTTCAGGAGTTACCTCGTAATTTAACGGACTTCGCCGGCGAAGTACTCTGTAGGGGCCAAAGTAACGGCGCAGTAGCTTCTCCGAAAGACCGGTCGTACGTATAGGCGTCCATACCCACACTTTGTCTCCGGAGTTGTACTGTACCTCTCTTTGCCCTAGGTTGTACCGGTTTGCGTCGACGTTTTGCTGTTCTATGATACGGTGCCTTGCCAACTACCGTGCTTCTTTTGCCCTTTCTACGTACTCACTAACGTTAGGGTTGTCCTCACTGCTGTTGTTTACAGGTAACATCGCGTCTAGTGTCGTTGTCACTGTCCGACCGTAAACAAGTTCAAATGGCGTGAAATGTGTCGTCTCTTGTACTGCAGTATTATACGCAAAGGTAGCATATGGTAGAATACTGCCCCATGTCCGATGCTCGATGTCCACGTACATTGAGATCATGTCAGCGAGCGTTCTATTGAGCCGTTCAGTCAGGCCATTGGTTTGCGGATGGTACGCTGTGGTTTTTCTATGAGCAGTATGTGTTAGTTTCATAACAGACTGCATCAAACGGGCAACAAAAGCTGTTCCTTTGTCTGTTATGAGTACTTTAGGTGCGCCATGTCGTAACACTATGTGTGTGACAAAAAACTGAGCCACTTCAATGGCGGTACCTTTTGTAAGAGAAGATGCCTCAGCATACCGAGTCAGATAATCGGTTGCTACCAGAATCCACCGCTTTCCTGAGGTTGATACGGGAAATGGTCCAAGTAAATCCACACCTATTTGTTCAAAGGGTGCTGCTGGTGGCTGTATCGGTCGCAGAAAACCTGCTCGTTTGAGTGGCGGTGTTTTGCGTCTTTGACAATCTCGGCATGATTTGACATAGTGCTGCACTGAATTCATCAACTTCGGCCAGTAATATTTCTGGCGGATTCTCGCCAGATTCCTACTAACGCCTAAGTGGCCAGCTGCAGGATCATCATGGCAAGCTTCTAAGATCTCAGCTCGCAGCGATGATGGTATGAGAAGTAGAAACGTCTCACCAGTGTGCTCGAAGTTTTGTTTGTAGAGGACGTTGTTCCGGATGACATACGAACACAATCCGCGGACGAAAACTCGAGGCACTTTCACTTGTCGACCCTCCAGGTACTGGATGAGCAGGAGTAATTCCTGATCTGTACGCTGGTGATGAGCCATTTCCGTCATATTTGCAGCCCCAAGAAATGGGAAATCTTGCTCGTATTCAGGTGACGTCGATTCGATTGGTGCACGTGATAAGCAATCAGCATCATTGTGTTTGAGACCGGACTTGTAAACGACCGTGATGTCATACTCCTGCAGACGCAAACTCCATCTTGCGAGTCTTCCAGAGCGGTCCTTGAGGTTCGCCAGCCAGCACAATGAATGATGATCGCTGATGGCTCGAAACGGCCTGCCATATAAGTATGGTCGGAACTTACTGATGGCCCATATAACCGCCAGGCATTCCTTTTGTGCAGCTGAGTCATTTGTCTCGGCTTTTGATGAGGTACGGCTCACATAGGCAATAACTTTTTCTTCTCCATTCTGCCACTGAATAAGTATGGCACCGAGACCAACGTTACTCGCGTCGGTGTGGATGTCCCTTTCGGCATTTCTATCAAAATAGGCAAGTATAGGAGGACTCTGCAAACGCCGTCGTAGCTTAGAGAAGGCGTCTTCTTGTTCTTTCTCCCACACAAAAGGGACATCTTTTTTTGTCAGTCGCGTGAGTGGTTCGCCAATTTTAGAAAAATTTTCTACGAAACGCCTGTAGTACGCACACAGTCCCAGGAAACGTCTAATAGCTTTTTTGTCTCTTGGCTTCGGAAACGTTTCTACTGCAGTGATCTTCTCAGGATCGGGGCGGACGCCTTCAGCTCTGACAATGTGTCCGAGAAAGCGGAGCTCGCGAAAGCCGAAGTGGCATTTTTCGGGTTTTATGGTGAATCCCGCCGTGCGAATAGCATCCAGAACTGCTCTCAGTCGCTGCATGTGCTGCTCGAATGTAGAGGAGAAGACCACCACATCATCCAGGTAGACGAGGCACGACTGCCATTTCAGTCCGGAGAGAACAGTGTCCATCATCCGCTGGAAGTTTGCGTGCGCAGAACACAGACCAAATGGAAGCACCTTAAACTCGTATAGACCATCCGGTGTCACAAATGCTGTTTTTTCGCCACTTCTATCTGCCAGTATCCGCTTTTGAGATCCAGAGAAGAGAAGAAGTAAGCATTGCGTAGTTTGTCCAAGGTGTCGTCGATGCGTGGGAGTGGATAAACATCTCGCATCGGGACGAGGTTGAGTTTCCTGTAATCAACACAAAATCGTAGGGTGTTATCCTTCTTTTTGACCAGGACTACCGGAGATGCCCACGGGCTATTGGATGGCTGTATCACATCGCCTTTGAGCATTTCCTGTACTTCACTTTTTATCGCTTCTCTTTCTTTTGGAGCCACTCGGTACGGGCGTTGGCGCACTGGTCTTGCAGGTTCTTCGACCACAATGCGGTGTTTTGCGACGGGAGTACGACGGACTTTCGGTGAAGTCGAAAAGCGTTCAGCAAACTTTGTGACCAAGCTCACAATCTTATCTCTTTGTGGTGATGACAGCTCCCGGTCAATGTATATGGAGGTAAGGACACTGTCTAAAGTGACAGAAGCTGGTGATGCTGCATGGAGGGTTGACACATCCGCGAGTTGTACATAGTCATGAAGAGACGCTATGACTGTTCCCTTCGCCACGTGTTGTTCCTCATTGCCAAAGTTAGTCAAGAGGACGTCCACGCATCCGTTACGCAGGTGAACTAGGCCTCTTGCCACGCATATTTGCTTTTCCAGTAGCAGCCCGGTATTTCCGTCTGCAAGTCCCTCATAGGCACGGAATACGTCGCTCCTTACAACGACAGTCACACTGCACCGTGTCGGCACCGTCACGTGGTCATTCACAATACGGAGAGAGGAAATATTTGGCTGTTCTGTATCAGAAATGGTAACAGCATTTTCTGTGGAAAACAACACGCGTGATTCTTGTAAGTCGATAATTGCGCCACTCGTTTGCAAAAAGTCAATGCCCAGTACAAGCTCACGGGAACACTCAGAGAGAACAATAAAGCTGCTGACGTATGCAAAGCCTCTAATGGCGATTCTTGCGGTGCACATTCCAACGGGGTCGACTAAGTGTCCCCCCACTGTACGTATTGGAGGTCCGGTCCAATGGGTCGATACCTTTTTCAATTTTCTGGCGAGTACACTGCTAATAACTGAATAATCCGCACCAGTGTCTATCAACGCCGTCACTTCGAAGTCGTCGATGATGACGCGCAACTCAGAAGTAATGGCGTCATCACTGCACTGCTTTGTCGGTTCGTCACTGCCGTCGTCTTGTCGGATTGGCGATGGAGGGCATACGGTGTTCCGGGCGTCAGCGGCCTTGCCTCCACAGGTCGCTAGCTCTAGTTTTCCTGTCGCGGACTTTGTGAGCGACGCCTCGGTGAAATGGAAGAGGGAAGCGGACTGGGCGACCTATAACGCATAGGCGCTGCCGATCGAGGTTCATGTTGCGGGGGTTTTCGAATAGTTTGGCGTGTGGACAAAAATGCTTCGATTTGATCAGGGCGCACACCGTTTCGAGGGCAAGGTGCATTCACAGAGAAACCACGCAGTCCTACTCGTCGATACTGGCATTACCGGTCTAGGAAACCAGCCTCTCCACAGTGGTAGCAAAGGGGACGCCGGTCTGCAGTGCGCCATACATCGCTTTTACGTGGCCTTCCTTCTGCCATGGGCGGCACATTGCGAGGAAGTACCTGGGGTATTGTGGCCGTTCGTCCAAAGTCGGTGCGTCCCAGGTCCTGGCGTAAAGCTTGGGCGTACGGTATCCGCGGCTGACGCTCTGGCTGTGCGCGGCGCCGTACCTGAGGCTCTGGCTCACAAATTACTTGCCGGACTTCTTCGCGTATCACATCGGCAAGTGAGGACACTGGAGGAGGGCTTTGAGCCAGCTGCAGTTTCTGCAGCTCTTCCCTTACGACGGACCTCACCATTTCACGTAGGATGTCCATGTTGTTGGAGAGGGCTCCTGACCCAACGTCAAATGATGCGAGGCTTATATCTCTGTTGTACTGCCTCGCACGCTGCTGCAGCGTCTTCTCCATCGTCGTCGCCTCTGATCGAAATTCGGCTACAGTGCGGGGCGGATTACGAACCAGGCCGGCAAAAAGCTCCTGTTTCACACGGCGCATTAGGTGCCGCAATTTCTTGTCCTCAGCCATGTTTGGATCGGCTCGGCGGAAGAGGTGGGTCATATCCTCAATGTACATGGTCACACTTTCGTTATTTCGCTGGTTCCTCGCCTGAAGAGCGGCTTCTGCCCTCTCTGCGGTCCGTGCTCGGGTACGTAGCAAGCAGCTCTCGTCGGAAGTCGTTCCACGATGATAATGACGCTTCATGCTTTTGAAACCACGTGCGTGCAGATTCCTCCAGGGCGAAGTACACATACCGGAGTTTCTTTGTTTCGTCCCAACCGTTACATCTGGCGACACGCTCCAGGGTTTCGAGCCAGTCCTCGGCATCCTCGAACGTGTCTCCGTGAAAGGATTCTGGCGTCCGGGGTGAATCAACGACGACGTGAGGAGGCATTACTTGAGTAGCCATCGCACTGGTACCTAGGCTGACTGCTGCCGCTGCCCTTGGTGAATCGGCGAGAGGACCAAACTCGGGGGCCTCACCTCGTATGCGGCGGCTCGTGCGTTGGTGGACCGGCGTTAATTCCGTTGGCTCCAAATTTCGGGGATCCGGGCTACCTTCCCTGGCGCGTGTGGGGCTTGAAGTCATAGCCCGCACCTCCACCAGATATGTAACCAACAGTTACGACGGCCGTTTCTATGAAAACTAATTTATTCTGGGCGAACCTGTGCCCGTCAACAAAAACGTCCCTTGAGCTTCGCTTCTTCCAACGTCGTTCACTTCTTTGTCGCCTCCTGTCGTATGCCAGTCCGATTCTCGCGCATAAGCCGCCGGTCAGTCAGCACCGGCCCAGAGTTGCCTTGCGGTGCTTTTCTTGACGCTTGCGGTGTGGCGGCTCTTTGAAACGCAGTTGGGATGCGGCGGTCGTCTTGTGTTCTCGCAACGCTGGCGGCAATATTATGAGAGCGTTGAGCATTGCCATTGCTTCACATGGAACATCGCATCCCGGCAGACGAGTTGGCAGAACTATGAGGCTCTACTAGCTAAAACCGTAATAAGATCTTGAGGCATGCCGTTATGGCACGCAGTCAGTTCTCCGACATGGTTGTCTTGAACAGCTGACATACGAAATCGTCAAACTTCACCATTACGTCCAACGAAAAGGTCACGAGGTTGTCTTTCAATGGGTACCTGGCCATTGTGGAATCAGTGGCAGTGATGCCGCCGATAACGCTGCTCGCACATCACTTCAAGAAGAGCACACCGTTCCAATTCCGCCTTCAAGGACAGACGCCGCAAGGCAGCTTCGGCATCTGGGACGCACTCTCTCACTGACCGAGTGGAACTCGCTATACTTAAGACTTACACGACTGAATCAATTAAACCCCTCACTGCAACTCCGACCTCCATTCGGACTTCCTCGACGTGAAGCTACGCTTCTGTGTTGCCATTTGGTTAGGAGTTGCCTTCCCAAAGACATGCTCTACATTAAATGGAGTGACTGACAGTGCATCATACGAGGTCTACGGCACCTAAGAAAATATCGAACACCTGCTATGCTACTGTCCACGATATGCCTCAGAAAGACAGGAACTTGCTAACGCTCTCCAAAAACTGGACAATCGGCCGCTTTTCGGGCAGGTGCTGCTGGAATACCGCCACCATCGCTCATCGGCTTATAAAGCGGTGATGGCGCTTTTGTGCTTCTTGAGGACGACGGGCTTGCGTGAACGTCTGTGAATATTAGTGCAATTACTATTAGACCACAAGCATCAGCGACCTCACCGCTAATTTCCTTCTTTCCTTCCCTCCTCTCGCTCGCTGACATCTTTGTTTTCCCCTTTCGGGTTACCCCGGTGTAGGGTAGCCAAACACACATTCTAGTTAACCTCCCTGCCTTCTGCTTCTTTTTTTCCTTCCTTCCTTCCTTCCTTCCTTCTAAAACTGAAATATTAAAAGTGCCAAACAACGTTAGAAACCTGAAAATGATGCAATTTCCCTGGCGCGGCAGTGCACTGTCTCCGGGATCGGCCCACGCAAGAGGCCGCGTTTCTACCAGAACACTCGCCTTCGTGCATAGAGTTCACCACCAGTGTTTTCCGGTAAACATTACAGCTACATAAGCTGCAGTCGCCGGGAAGCGTGAGAACCAGTAGGGAATCTTTGAATGCTATCGCATTCCACTCTTAAACGCAAAGCTTAAGCGTCCCCCGACTTTTTGTTCCTAATGACACCGGGAAATCGAGCCTGATGCCAGAAACACTCAGAAATGTAATCGGGTGCGAACACAATGTTCTCGCACATCTTCTGTGATGTACCGTAACGCTGAGGAGCTTCTTGTGCAATGCAGAAGAATCCATTGTAAAGGCAGAAGTGCGCGGCTGGGCACGTGCGTTTTAGCTCATGAACTTAATTTGCGCCATGAAAACCTGTCCATGCTGTCATGCTCTAAAACTGGTATAGTGCAACATAGCAAGAAAGAAACAAGCCGAGCCGGCTAGATACAGGAACAGAGCGCTGACTTACAACTGCATCTTCCTTTCTATGTTGCGCTGTACCAGTATTAGAATGCAGTACCGACTCGCCCAATCCTCCTGCCTAGTGAACATGCTTTGACACTTGCTTTATAGGAAGCCTACTGCACTATCAATATGCCGACTGTTCTTAACTGCACGAAATAAAAATACTAACCAATATAAGTCTTGGTGAGCTCATTTTATCATTCGAATTTTCATATTGGCTACGTCTAGATACGGATAAGTTGAGACGTGCTGCGCGTAATTAACGGAGGTACATTAATTATATTTTCAAGTGTTGACCTTAAATGCCTAAAGACAATGAGTAGTTTGGAGCCCGTGCTCGAGATTATATAGCTGAGCGAAGGCATTTTGATTAAACATGCCTCTGTAAGAGCTGTGCAAACAAACATTTTCCATTTAAATGCTCTCGGAAAGCGTAACTGACGCAGAAAGAGAAAGTCTGTAAAGTCTACCTGGCCGCACGTAGCCTTTTGTGATGTGAATGACATGGCTCCGTAAGTGTATTCCTGGTGGAGAGTCCGCTTTTGATTTTTATTAAGAGGAAGCTTTACCTCGGGCCCAACGCCACGCGGCCTATTCAAATACATGTAAAACGCAAAAACGTTTTTCTGAGATAACCCCTGGACAGATTTTAATGAAATTCGTTGCATTTGAGAGAAAGAGTTAAATTCTACTGTTGGAAGCGGAATTTCGCTTTAGGCCCTGAATTTTATGAAGAGTATTCTCAAAATACGAAAGTTTGAAAACATACAAGCACGAATTTTAAATATGATCGCCCTGCATTAAGAACAGATATCGCGGTTCTAAAAACGGTATCCACTAGATCATTTAAAGCGGACAAATTTGATTTGTCATTTGATATCTTACGCGAATTTCTTACGTTGTGTACAAGGATTTCGCAAAGGCTCTATTTACATATTACTAAATTTGTTTAGATACGTGTGTAACGAATTGTTGTTGTCCTCTTTAGATTTAATATTAGATGCAATTCACATATTTTTTACATCATTTGTCGTTGCTGAGTTATAGCGTTGTGAACTTGATAGTATCGTTTTCAGAAAATTTTCGATTTTTGCCACTTTTTAATAAACAATTGACGGCCTAAATCAAAAATTCGTAACCAACAGTCACTAGATTTTAAATCTTCCTTTTAAATGCGACAAACCTCAGCCAATTTGGCGCAGCAGTTGCCTAGAAAAAGGAATTCTCCTTTTACATGTATTGTAAAACATGTAAATTGTATTACATGTATCAAGTCAGTGTGCCATCTGCCCATAGGGTACAAAACCATTTGCTCCTGGCGTGTTACATAACCGCCCATCCCTGACCAAATCACTGCTTTAACGCACCACCACTGTTCCGACTAAGTGCCATAAATGCATATGTTGTTACAAACGACAACCTATTGGCGCAGACAGTTGAAACTTGTTGATACTCGACTGCAATATAGAAAGAAAATTGTTTAAAATTTTGCCTACTCAGTTACGCATGTGCATTGCCGTGAAGTTCCACAGGGGCACTATTCCACAGGCTGGTGAACGTGAAAATTCCAGAATTCCTGTGTACGTCCATGCTAGAAGGCACGATAGTATCTTCTTTAACGTAACACAAAGACACGCGCATGCTTGTTATTATGTTGTCCAAGGAATAAAATCTGATAATAAAAGCGATGACTTAAGAAATAAGCAACGCATCAGTACGTTTTAGGAAGCAAAAATAGACAACATAATCTTTGAAGAGCACTCCTGAAAAAACCAAATCGGAAACCAAATCTTGAGTTTTGTGGCGTCCTACGTGGCGTTAAAAAAAAGGAGTATCACAATGCAGGGCATCGAACCACTGCCATCACGAGGCACAACGAAAGGTGCGAGCAATTAAACGACTCGGCCACGGCTTCCAACGTTCCAGCAAAAGCTACGATTGCGTTTTTATGGATACCACGTGAACTTGCACGACTGCGTTTCGAAAATTGCTTTCGGGAACAGTGTTACGACATGTGTAGAGAGTCAAGACAGACATCACTCGAAAACTTATCTCTGTGGACTACATACGCTGCAGTGACTTTTACGATAGACGCCGTATTTTTTTCACAGGCGGCGTTTCTGTCTCTAAAATCGAGCACAAGTTTTCGTCGTTTCTCTAGGCCTCCATTGCAGAATCTTTAACCGCTCTGGGAACAGAATTCTTGATTTCCACAGCGTGATCACGGCATTTGGCTCGTGTACAATGTCTTCTAGAATGTGTCTGTCACCTGCCTTTTTCGATAATCGACATCCAGCGTTTGTTTCTCGCGAAGAAACCGCTCGTTCCATTGAAAACGCGCTAACGTCGTGTCGGGGCCGCTCGGGGCGCTAGTTGGGTTATGTCCATAAAAGCTGGATATGTTAAGTAGCCGTGGTTGCTTAATCTCTATGGCGTTGGGCTGCTAAGCACGAGGTCGCGGAATGGAAACCCGACCACGGTGATCGCATTTAGATGGGGGCGAAATACGAGAACACTACGTTCAACAGTACGTTAAAGCAACCCAGGTCATGCACAATATTCCGGAGTCCTCCAATACGCATGCCTCATAATCCGATCGTAGTTTTCACTCGGAAAACCCCATATTTCTTACAGCGAAGCAGTTAATGGCTACTTTCCCCAGGATCGTGTCCGTGTGGTAAAACAAAACAGCGTCTTCCTCCACAGCTGGCTTGTTGGCGCCCCTCGGTGCTACCGCGCGAACACGCTCATGCAAGTGCTCCCGGATTCCTCGTCGTCGTCGTAATTAGTATACTAATGAAGGAACGCAAACACGTAAGCAGTTTTACAGAGAATCTGTTAAGGGCTAGGACCCCAGCATCGTGTCCGTGTGTAGACACAAGATCGCCCATACGTGGACCGATCCCAAAGATAGTGCAATGCCGGGCCTACGCACGGCGCAGGTGAGGTTCGCCATTAAGGAGCCCACATACACAGATTCGCTGGTCATCCTTCACAGAGTGGAAGGGCACTAATATTTTTTTTATAATTACAAAGAAAAACGAAGACAAAGGCACATGCTAGAAGAAAGAAAATGTAGAAACGCAGTTCTGAGTCACGCTGTTTCTATAATGTAGTTCCGCTAATATCCTAGAGCTTATTCTTTTTTTTTCACTTTTCGGAAACGGGAAAAGGGGCCGTCTCACGGCACCGTTTACTATCCCGGCACAACAACCGCGCATCCTAAGTTGTGCCAAGGTGTGTTGCAGAAAAGCTAAGGAGAAAAAGGACAAATACGCAAAAACAACACTCACGAAGACATTCGAGACGAAGAGCACCGGGAAATTCCCTAATAATTAAGAAACTACAATGTTTTATTATTTAATTCTTCTCTTCACACAACCCAATTCTCCGAGTACAATTGGGTTGGAGAGATTATCTTTCCTTCGGACTTTTCTCTTGATACGCATAGTCCGGCTTTTCTTCTGGAGAGTACATGTAGATATGAAATCTTTATAGATAAATGGCAAGATATCGACGTATGCAGGTATTTTTCTGCTTTTGTTGTGGAGAATGCATGTAGGTAGGAAATCTTTATAAATACATGGCAAGATATTGACGTATGCTTTCTCTACTCATTCATTACGGAATACCGCCATGCCTGCTGGTATCTCTACGGAATCGAATTACTTTTCACTATCTATCATATGCATTATTCCTTTGCCCTTCCCCCAGTACAAGGTAGCCAACCGAAGATGGTCTCTGGTTAATCTCCATGTCTTTCCCTAGCGTTTCTCTATATCTCTTCATGGTTTGTTGCACTCCGCAGATTTCTCAACCAAATGATTGACGACATGGATAGGATCAATTGTTGAATATTCCTTCTTGAACCTCTTGGTTGATTAAAGTGCCGCTTTGCCCTGATTTTCTATGTAATCACTTGAGTGAATATTATATACAATACTTCAAGCAACCCCCTTCCCTAATGTGCCTAGAGCTTTTATTTATTGTTTCTCTTCTTATTAATTAGTATAATGTTGGCATTCTTCCAACTCCTAGGTCTGAGCCGCTGCTTATAACGGTATCGAAGCTTTATAATAATACCTGCATTTTTGAGGAAATCGACTTTTACGCCATGTTTTCTTGGCGCTTTGCCCAGGGACATGTCTTAGAAAGCTATTCTAACTTCATGGTTGGCCACAGATGAAGCTTCTGTAACGTCTTTTCAACCAAGGCTGCGAGGCTCGTCTGGGTACAGTATAGATTGGTATTAAAGTCCTCTACTGGCTTCATTATATCATTTAAATTGCTAATAAGAGTACCGTGCTTATAGCTTACTCCATATGCTTTCCTTGTTTCTAAGCCAAGTTTTGTTCTGACTGATTTCATGCTCCTCTATTTTGTAAAGCTCCCGCAATCTTTCTGACGCTGTAATGCTATGTATTGCTAACTTTGTTCTTGTTTATCAGCTTGGATTTCAGCGGATTGTGTCTGACTTCCCTAACTAAACACTTTCATCCTTCTTCGTTCCTTCACTGGGTCCTTTGTTAATTGAGAGACCTTACCTCCTGGCTGCCTGGGTGCCTTATCTCACACTTCAATTGTTCGTTCTGAAATCAGTGTAGTGACCGTTTCATTGATTACACGCTCCATATTTGTTTGCTAGCACCAGCCTGGTGTAATTTTCTTTTCGGCTCGCTGATGCTCATGCTCACGTGCCCTCAAACTCATGTGCACTCTTGCGCACACTTGCGTTTATTCGCACCCTTTGACACTCGGCGATGCTCTACCTCATCCAATCATTGGGGAGCGTGCCAGAATACGTGTGCATGCGTGACCAATGGCGACCTACTTTGCGGGCCTGCATAGTCTCAGAAGAAGTCGTGTTATGTCCGTATAGGAGCAATCTGTTCAATGAGGAATGTAGTACACTGCGCAGCAGCGTTTCTGTGCTCTTACAAGGAATGTCGTAGCGCATTGCAGTGCGTTACTGGTACTCAATGGTTTTCGTTCCATCATTTTTCTTTTCATTATCTAGTTCAACCACCTTTTATTGCCTTCGCCTCTTTCTCCACCACAGCCTAGCCCCGACGGGTACTTACACTGGCTAACTTCCCTGTCTATCCCTACCTTTTTCTCCTCTCCGCCATTTCACTAAAAAAGATTGTTACCATTTTTTTTATTCCTGATATGGCTGATCAATATTTGTTGCTTTTATTCATATGTTACGTTTAATTCGTTGGTTTGTCTGCAAGATTTTGTCGGTGGATCTGCACACCCGAAAAGTTTATTCGTGCGCGCTTTGGCATTTAATTGAGTTCGATGTTGGCGCTGTTTCCCTCCAGCAGTTCGTTTTCTCGATTTTCTCGCAACACACCTTGACAGTGGTGCACCAACTGGACAGAGGTTGCACTTTGCTCTTAAAACAACAGCCGTGCTGAGAACGGTTCCAGTGATAGCCACTTCTCATGAATCAAGACCAACCTCGAAAATTTACTGCATGTTTACGCGTAACTGGCACGAGCTGTCCGTGAACACGACTTTCTTCGCATTTCTAGATGAATATGTAAGATAACCTGAAATGCTTAACGTACCAAAGTGTTTTTTTTTCTAAATTTATGATCTCCTTTCTTACTGGTTCGGAAAAATTGCATCAGCCGAGACCATAAACTACTTGTAGAAGGAGCATTTCCGTAGCTAGCATAGCCTATTTATTAAAATGACCTATAGTTTAACACTGACGACATGATAGCCAGCCACGAATTATGGCCTAATATGGCCTCTTTAGGGTGACTCACTTCATCAAACCCACAACGGAATAGTCATTCCGTGTGTCCAGAGACAAGCCCAAGACGTAGTAGGAAGGCCTTGTTGCTGAGCTCTTCGGTTTCAGGTGAAGGTACATGGCCTGGTAGCAGAAAACATGTTGAAAAATTCACGTCTCATTTCACAGCATAATTGGGTTAGCGCTGCTGCTACACGAGATACCTATGCAGATTGCTACAATTCTACCGAATATGTTATCAGTAGATAGCCATTAAAACGCATAATTAGCAGCAGATCTATAGAAAATACATAGAATAAAGTACATAGATTTTTACAGACACCATTAAAGCGGACAGTTGGGAGAGCGGCCCATGCGTAGCTATTTCATGGCACCACTCAAACTTCTGAATGCGGTGCTTTGACTCTGCCCAGCCTAGCAGGTTCCGACTCCCCCTAGAATTAGATACATTTTAAACCTTCTTTGTTTTCGTGGATGATTTGGAGATGCACATTGTTACTTAGCCGGTTACCTAAATTGGTATTGAAGAGTTTCATTGAAGAGGGACACACAACCAGTCACCTTAGTTGCAGTGAGTGGTTAGATACACACATATGATGGATGTTTATTTAGCTGCACCAAAATTTTTAATAATTGCTCATGGCAAAATAGCGCAATTGATAACCTTTGACCTAAATTACTCCATAAAGTGGCCTTTAATACTGCGATAAATGAATATGTTCGATTAAGTAATTAACGTATTTGCGGTAGTTCACTTTTCAATTAATTCTTTTACGCCACATATGTCAATGTACGAATTACAGCCGCTGAGTCCGCATGGCGTATCCACTTCGAACGAATTCTCTGGACAGCACAAGTTACGAGAAATTAATTTTCAAACTGTCTGACGAAATACATCGACGTTCCAGTTACTTTTTTGAGAAACCGCTGTTTTATGCATTGAAGCACGAAAGTAACTGGAACACCAGTTCATTTCGATGGAGACTTCGAAGATAATATCTCGGAACTGGTGCTGCCCAGAAAATTCGTTCCATGTGGATACGTCGTGCGAACGCAGCGGCTGTAATTCGTACATTGAAATATGGCGCGCAAAGCAATTAAATGAAAAGTTAACTAGAGTAATTACTTTAGTTATTCAATTGAACGGTTTGTTTTCTCGTAAAAGTAATGGCCGCCTCATCCAGTAATTAAGAACATCGGTCGGAATTTTGCCATCTACCATGGGCAATATTAAAAAAAAAAATCGTGCTGCTAAAAGAAACACCCTATGAAGAGCAAACAGGGTGAAGTTCACAAAGAATGCTAGACACATGAAAACTGCATAACTATTTATAGATCAATATAGCCGCATGCACCGCAGAGGGTGCTAAGTCCTGGATCCTAACAGGCCGCCATTGGAATCTGAACCTGGCAACGTTTAACATTAGAACGATATCTAGTGAGCCGAGTCTAGCAGTGCTATTGGAGGAATTAGAGGACAGTAAATGGGGTATAATAGGGCTCCGTGAAGTTAGGAGGACAAAAAAAGCATACAGAGTGCTAAAAAGCGGTCACGTCCTGTGCTACCAAAGCTTAGCGGAGAGACGAGAGCTAGGAGTCGCATTCCTGATTAATAAGGATATAGCTCGTAAGATACATGAATTCTATAGCATTAACGAGAAGGGGGCAGGTCTTGTTGTGAAACTTAAGAGGTACAGATTGAAGGTCGTACAGGTCTACGCCCCTAGATCCAGTCATGATGACCAGGAAGTTCAAACCTTCTATGAAGACGTGGAATCGGCGATGGGTAAAGTCAAAACAAAATACACTATACTGATGGGCGACTTCAATGCCAGGGTAGGCAAGAAGCAGGCTGGAGATAACTCAGTGGGGGAATATGGCATAGGCTCTAAGAATAACAAGGGAGAGTTATTAGTAGACTTTGCAGAACAGAATAAAATGCGGATAATAAATACCTTCTTCCGCAAGCGGGAAAGCCGAAAGTGAACGTGGAGGAGCCCGAATGGCGAGACTAGAAATTAAATAAACTTTATACTCTCCACTAACCCTCGCATCATACAAGATGTGGACGTGCTCGGCAAGGTGCGCTGCAGTGGCCATAGGATGGTAAGAACTCGAATTCACCTAGACTTGAGGAGGGAATAGAAGAAACTGGTACATAAGAAGCCAGTGTTAACGGGAAGAGGGAAAATAGAGAACATCCGGATCAAGCTACAGAAAAGGTATTCGGCTTTAACTCAGGAAAATGATGTTAGTGCTGAAGCAATGAACGACAATCTTATGGGCGTCATTAAGGAGCGTGCAATAGATGTCGGTGGTAACTCCGTTATACAGGATACCAGTAAGCTATCGCAGGAGACGAAAGATTTGATCAAGAAACGCCAATGTATGAAAGCCTCTAACCCTACAGCTCGAATATAACTGGCAGAACTTTCCAAGTTAATCCGCAAGCGTAAGACAGGTGACACAAGGGAGTATAATATAGATGGAATTGAACATGCTCTCAGGAAGGAGCAAGCTGAAACGCAGTGAAGAAGAAACTAGGAATAGGCAAGAATCAGATGTACGCGTTAAGAGACAAATCCAGCAATATCATTACTAATATTGAGAAGATAGTTCAAGTAGCTGAGGAGTTCTATAGAGATTTATACAGTACCAGTGGCACCGACGACGATAATGGAAGAGAGAATAGTCTAGATGAATTTGAAATCCCACAAGTAATGCCGGAAGAAGTAAAGAAAGCATTGGGAGCTATGAAGAAGGGGAAGACAGCTGGGGAGGATCAGGTAACAGCACATTTGTTGAAGGATGATGGGCAGATTGTTCCAGAAAAACTGTCCGCCCTGTATACGCAATGCCTCATGACCTCGAGCGTACGGTATCTTGGAAGAACGCTTACATAATTCTAATCCATAAGAAAGAGACGCCCAAGACGTGAAAAATTATGGACCGATCAGCTTACTGTCCGTTGCCTAGAAAGCATTTACTAAGGTAATCGCAAATAGAATCAGGAACACCTTAGACTTCTGTCAACCAAAGGACCAGGCAGGATTTCGTAAAGGCTACTAAAATGCACCATACTCGCA
This sequence comes from Dermacentor variabilis, assembly GCF_050947875.1. Taxonomy (NCBI): domain Eukaryota; kingdom Metazoa; phylum Arthropoda; class Arachnida; order Ixodida; family Ixodidae; genus Dermacentor; species Dermacentor variabilis. The sequence goes on along the minus strand of NC_134578.1, from coordinate 97,921,377 downwards.
CTATCAATCAAGTGATAGAGAAATGTGAGGAATATAGCCAACCCTTATATATAGCTTTCATTGATTACAACACAGCGTTTCGTTCAGTCAAACCGTCAGCAGTCATAGAGGCTTTACGGAATCAGGGTGTAGACGAGCCGTACGTAAAAATACTGAAAGATATTTATAGCGGCTCCACAGCCACCGTTGTTCTCCATAAAGAAAGCAACAAAATGCCAATAAAGAAAGGTGTCAGGCAGGGAGACACGATCTCTCCAATGCTACTCACAGCGTGTTTACAAGAGGTATTCAGAGACCGGCATTGGGAAGAATTTGGGATAAGAGTTATTGGAGAATACCTTACTAACTTGCGATTCGCTGATGATATTGCCTTGCTTGGTAACTCAGGGGACCAATTGCAATGCATGCTCACTGAGCTGGAAAGGCAAAGCAGAAGGATTGGTATAAAAATTATTCTACAGAAAACTAAAGTAATGTTTAACAGTCTTGGAAGAGAACAGCAGTTTACGATAAGTAGGGAGGCACTGGAAGTCGTAAGGGAATACATATACTTAGGGCAGGTAATTACCGCGGATCCGGATCATGAGACTGAAATAATCAGAAGAATAATGATGGGCTGGGGTGCGTTTGGCAGGCATTTTCAGATCATGAATAGCAGGTTGCCATTATCCCTCAAGAGAAAAGTGTCGCCCATTAGTATAGTGTATTTTGTTTTCAATCTACTCATCGCCTCTATAAAGCCTCACTGGGGCTCAATGATGTGGCATAGTGGAACAAAATGTCCTTCCATTGCTACACTAAAAAGTAAAAAAAGAACCACATGGATCAAGTGGTCATTGCTTTTGTGTTCGCGGTGGTGTGTCATTGCTCCCTGCTATAAGTAGCAATACTACCGCAGTTTTGTCCAACGGGCCAGCAGGTTTTATGTTACGGTCATATCGGGTGGTTGGGAAAGCAGATTTTCATGGATATCACTGTCAATGTGTCTAGCAAAAGTGGCCAAAAAAATTGTCGGCAACGCACGCATTGCGGGGATCTACGTTAACTAAGCTTTGTCGTTCATTTGGCCACCGGGGCCTTGCGACGTTGTCTACGTCATCACCAAGTTATCTACAGCGTCAACGCCCGTTGTATAGCAGAAAGGAAATTTCGCTTTAATGAGCAACGTTTGTTCATGGGCTGCGTGGGACGGTATCTGCGAACTGGGTAACGAATAATGATAGAATGACAAGCCTTAGCTTTGTGTGGCGATCCCAATTCCTTCGCAGTGTTGGTAGCTTTGTTTTGGGCGCGTCGTTAAATCATGAAAGAGAAGACACCAACTTTTCTAGTTTAAATAATGATGGCTTTTTGGAACTCTACAACACAATCTACTGTAAGGTAAAACCTACCGAAAAGGTTTGTGTTAGTCCCGTGTTCGTGCAAGTGATAAATGACGCCAAACACATTGCACATTACTTTGCCTTACTGTATCTACAAAACAACGATTGATCAGAGCTAAACTTTTTTGCTTAGCTTCACATTCTGTACCGCTCAAAAATGCACAGGCAACTGATTTTGAGAACCCGAAAACGATGTTGGCTCAAGTCATTGCTTCAATTTTATCGGGTTGCTCGTGAGAACACAGTTTTTTGGCACGCGCTAGTTCCGTTGTTATCACGGGGAATGACAATTACGTGGCGTTTATACAGTTCAAATACTGTGTTGCTTGCGCTTCTTGTAGAAAATCCATGAGAAATATAAGTGGTGGATACAGATTCGTGGTAACCTCACATGAACCTGCCCAGCTGCTACGACATGTGCTATTTTTTACAGATTGTGTGTCGTAATATTTACCTGCTGCGTTCGCTATCTTAGAATCAATTTTATAAGAAATGATTATTGAATTTACCGCTGCACCGGTTATGTGTTCCCCGTTTCTTTTGTGTGAGTATAAGAACTTCACTATTTAGTATTTAGCGACATTGCACAATCCGTGGCGCTCAGATCCCTTCTAATAAGTTTCGCAAAAATTAACACAAGCGTAACTGCGTTCCTCAGTTAACCGCAACTTGAGAGCAGACCGAGCTTGCTTAACCATGCTCACGAAGCCCACGGGCTGTGTGCAACCAGTTTAGGCCGTATATTTGTAGCCCATAAATTATAAAGGGCTATTTAAGAAGTCGTTTTCGAAGCAGCTTTCTCATCTTAGAAATAACCAAACTTACACCAAATTGTTCAATCAGTCGTTACTAAAAGTCAGTTGTCGCTAAATGAAGAAAATTATGACTAAACAGACTTACAATTCGCTAAATCTAGCGATAAATTCACTAAAATGAAAACACTATTCTTTACTATTTATCTAATTTCTAGCCCGACACAGGGCAACACAGCTTTCTCGAGTCGGCAAGTAATTTACAAAAAACAACTTCACTAAAATCACCTTGAGAACAGAAAGGGCATCTGTGACCACTGGCTTAGTTGCGAACTGCCTGTGGAGGTCAAGGAAGCCGAAATGGGAGATACTTTGGCCCCAGATGGCGTCGATATAAGCGAAGAATACAGGGTCCTTGTAGTCTGTCTTTAAGAGGGCGCTCCTATGCAGAGAGAAACACAAGTCATTGCCTGTAAATAAAAGGTTCAGCATATTACATAATAGGGTGGTGAAGTTATACATAATTTGTTACGTCGCGTGCTTTAGTCTAATATTTCCATAACGCTGTGTTTCTTATTTCTTGAGAGGCAAAGGGAGAAGACCCCAATTCCCTACAGCAAGTACCATGTGGTTTTAGATAACCGTGAACGATAGCCTTTCAGCCTACTGCAGCTACGACGCACAGCTCCGGCTTTATATACAAAATAAGCGCAAATAGAAGATCTCGTCCCCCCAACGTTTGCAAAATATGAGAATACGATACTAAGCAACGGCCGGGCACTGTTTTTGAGATTCAGAATTTGCATATCAGAGTTTATGCCGTCCTCAGCGACTGGCCTCGACTGAGGCAAAAATATACAGTAAAAATATGCAAAGAACGGCAATGCTATTTCCTCGTAATTATTCCAAACTAGAAAAACTGAAGTCACCTATGAAGCCCCATCCTGAATTGTGAAAGGAAGAAAAAAAAACGCAATTTTTTGCACGCTTTTAGTTCTTTTCAAAAAGGAGTTTTGTCAAAACGCCATGAAGCCAAGCCGATGTTAGAAGAGGGAAAATAAGTTTGGGGGTGCACGTTTGAAGCACTTGTGTGCTAATCTCTGCAAGAAATTTGAAAGATGTGCTCGCCGTGAAATGGATCATCATCTAACACTCCACTTGAGCGCTATGCAAACCGTTCAATGAGTGTCCGGAACCACTCACACGGGCGCGAAGGACAAACCGAACTTCGTCTTGTTGAACTTGGACGCCTGACCGATGAAGTACCGAACGCCGATTTCCAGTTTATCAAAGCCAGCCATCAGGTTGTTCTTGCCGTTCTTGTAGAGTGAGTCGTAAAACAGGTAGTCGCAAACGTTGTCCGGAGGCAGGTACGCGAATTTGCCGCGCACTGGCTCGGTGAGTGTGCACAGGTAGCTATAATGAGGCACGGGTCTGGCCACTGCGTGGAGAACCAGTCCATGAAGAACATATATGAAAGGTGCAAAGAGTATGCGAAGCCCTAATTAAATGCAAGTGGGAAAATTATGCAGATCACTCGTATTGTCGAAATTCACCTGAGCGTGCATTTTTCAGTCTCCGTTCATTGACGATATTTGGCGGTGAAGTTGACGTTATAGGACAGTCGGGATGCGATCTTATACGTTACCTTGTCTGCACCGCTAATTCACCGAACACACTGCGAGACGTCTTTGCTCGAGGCATTGTGCTGCGCCACTGTTCGCACCCTACGAGAACATTAGCACTGTCATTCCGTCACATGGCGCGTTGAATCGTAACTGAAGTGTTCATTTCTTGGACGGCAGCGTACTTTAGCTCTATGCCGTGTTCACGCCGCGGTGCTTGAATGCATTATTGTAGCGTAGAGCTACACTACGCGGGTTGGCGCCGAGCTTCGCGAGCTTCGGCACCTGCCATACTGCGGATGCGCGAGAGCTGCGTGACGTCACGAGAGGCACAGTGCTTCACCCTCGCAGCCGCCGACTGCGGCGCATTCCAGAGGTGTGACGTCGCAGTCTCCGCAGACATGCCGGCGCCGTGTGCGCCCGCTGCTGCATTTAAGGCCTAAATATAGTGTGACGTAGCGTGAACGCGCGCAAACGTTACGTCACGTTGGCGAGAACAAGAGCGCCTATAGTTCCACCCCTGGTTCGACACACAGGCGCCGCCAACGTAACCAGACACGGCCAACGAGGCCAGCGCCCTCCGACGCCCACGGTGTCCAACAACGCGCGCCCGCGCGCCGATAACGTCGGACAACGCGCCTTTACGATTGCGGGCCGCGCTGCGCTGCGCATGCGCGAGGAGGCCGAACCGTGCGTATCAATGCGTGGGAGAGTGGGTTGTAGCCGCGCGCTCGACACGGAGGTTAAGGAGAGCCAAGGCGCTGCCTGTCGGCGCAAAAGACTGGAAAATTAACCAAGCATAAACCGTACCTTTACGCTCCGTATATCCTGGCATAGCTGATAAGCCACTGCCAATTTTTTGCCTGCAACGCTGTCTTCAACTTTGCAATCTGCGTGGAAATTTCTCGCACGGTTTATTTTTATGAAATACAAACGTACGGTAGCGTACCTTGAATTACGGTCTTTTACAGTTTGTTCGTAACTGTTGCCACGTTTAGCGGTAGTGTTCGCTTTATTGAAGAGGTCCCAAACGAATTCTTCTTCCTGAGACAGCTTTTCATTTTTACCGCGATTATCAGCTGGATTACATCGTTTGTATGCAACTACGTACTTGTTTTTCTTTAGAGAGTGACCTGTGCCTACGAGTGTTTGCACACTTTGACATATAATTATCTTTTTTGTATGTCTTTGTATTCTTATTAGCCTTCAGATTGTGCACCCTGGTCTTGTTTGTACCTTTTCCTTCTCTTTTTTCTAGCCAATACCCTTTTTAGGCACCGAATAATTTTTATTTACGGTGTTTTGTCGTGGCATTATTTGCATGTATTATGCTTAGACAAGAGCATTCACTACCCTTTCAATCTTGTTCCTAGAAGCGCTAGAATTTTTGCATCGTTTCAACTTCCAATTCGTTTCAATTTAGACAGAAAGTAACAATGAGGACAGAAAAAATTAAAACAACTCATCTGCCAGTCTTAGACTAATGATTAGAACACGGCTTCCTTTGGTCTGTTAACAAGTAAGTTATACATGATCTTTAGGTAATTATATTTGCAGCCCCTCGCACTATGTTAAAACGAGCGTAACATATTTTTTTTTTCATGGGGTTTTACGTGCCAAAACCACTTTCTCATTATCAGGCACGCAGTAGTGGAGGGCTCCGGGAATTTCGACCGCCTGGAGTTCTTTAAAGTGCACCTAAATCTAAGTACACGGGTGTTTTCGCATTTCGCCCGCATCGAAATGCGGCCGCCGTGGCCGAGATTCGATCCCGCTACCTCGTGCTCAGCAGGCTAACACCATAGCCACTGAGCAACCACGGCCTGTGAGCGTAACATAACGTTGGGCGCTGGAATTAACTGTTCGTCGCACAGAACATTTGACCTTAAAATGCGACAATATTTAAATATCACCGTGATAACAGCGAAGGGGGCAGTATCAGCAGATAAACTAAAGTTCAAAACAATCTGGACGTTCATGTCAGCGGTGTTATTGCCGGCTGTGCTCAGAAGTAAATTACACATCTTGCGATTCCAGAACACCAACTACGGCTGAGTTGCAACTCTGCGTTTTATCATATATGTGATACTCACACTATTTAAGGGTATGTGGTTTGTCTTTGTTGGAACTATTCCATAAAATTGAATTGTATTCCGCGGTGCAATGCCCCAACCGCATGATCTGAGCATGATTCACATGGTAATGGGGGACACTCAAATAATTCTAACCACACGGGGTTCTTTTCTGTGCACCAAAATATCTAAGTATTGCTCGAACACTGTTGCGCTTCAATCCCGCCAATATGTGACCGCCGCTGTAGGGATCGAACCCGGGACCTCGACCATAGCAGCGCTACGCCATGTAACCTCTGAGTTATCGCGCTGCATTTTTTACCTATTTGTAGTTAGGTAAATTCTTTCATCTGGGAATATTTCTGCTTCTTCACAGTCACTTACGACCCTTGTTACCACATTACCCTTATTACCACAGTCATAACGTCACGCACGTCGCAGGTGCCGGCGCGGCCAACGCAACTCAACTCAATGGCAACTCAATGGCAACTCAATGGCAATGGCAAGAACCAACTCAATGGCACAGCTCCGCCTGAAAGCGTGGGCCCCGTGGCTGTCCCGAGAACTAACAGCGCGGCGATCGAGTCGCGCTAGCGGCAGCGCTTCCGGCGGCGCGCCTTCGCTGCGGCTGCGTCCCGTGTGGTTGTTTCGTGGCTGCGAATTTGTTGCGTCCTGTTGACGTTCTGAAAACTGGGAGCTCGCAGTGTTCTGCGAAAGTGTGCAGCCCGGCTTGTGTCGAGTATTGAATACAACCACGTCTTTCGCTCCGGATTCGAAAAGCGGCTACAAGTCGTCGGCTAAGCGCCAGTCACGCGAAAAGTGTATTGCCTTGTATCTCCACAAAAATGCGTTATTTGCGAAATCATGGGTGTTCCATTGTTATTAAATTATAAATGCGGATGATTGGAGGCTTGGTAAACGATAACGAACAATATAAACAAGAAATATAAAATCGATCAGAGAGAATGCAGATAGGGATGCATGGGCCTCCGTTGAACATGCGTGGGAAAATTTATAGTAGGGGTGGGACAAGGTAAATTGGGGTAGGGGCCAAACTTAAAATTTGCGGGTGACCAAGTTGAAATTTGGGAGTGGAACAAATTGATATTTGGGGATTGGTCAGCTTAAAATTTCGCCCAATGTGGAATTTGGACTGGGACAAACCGAAATTTTGGGTGGACCAGCGCAATATACGACCAACTTTCTCCAACAAACTCCAGAGCTTATACAGGATGTAAGCGGGCTCTCCATTTGCAGATAAAGCGATAAACAATTATTTTTAAAGCGTTTTCATGCTACCCGGTAGTTTTATTTTCGCTTATTCCCTCATTGGCTGTCCGGCTTTTATTTTCTTCTCGCATCATCGATTATGAACTGACTTATCCAGCGGACACATCCTGTCCCAATTGATGTCGAATGAGCTTCGCAGTAAAGCAAAGCCATTCTAATCGAAGCGTACAGATCTCCCTTAGGACTCGTGATGCGCTTGCGAAGCTGTCACTCGTAGTGAAAACCAATACACCCTAATTGCCAAGACAGTATAGCTTTTCAGCGTAGTAATAAATCGACGCAGACGAGCGAACGCATGCGCAGTGCGAGGCTGCCACGCCGCTGCAGCTGCAGCCGACGCGGCCAACCGGTAGTCGGAATCGACCACAGCGCCGTTAGTTCCCGCGACCACCGCGTGAGGCACGTGCTCGCGCTTGCCGATTAACCTAGGTAGGACATTAGGCAGTACAATAGCAAGAGCTTGGTGGCGGAACATACCGCCCCGTTCCAAAGGGGACGCTCATAACATCCATCCATCCATCCATCCATCGATACGCGAAGCCGCGAACCTCAGTTGGTTCTAGTAACGTTGGGTGCGGCTGCGGCAGAGCTAGCGCCCTATGCATGGGAGGAGCGGTGACCGCGGCGGCGCTTGTGTCGGCGTAGTGTAGGGACGCATGAAAAAAAATGTATGAATTCATAATGTATGCAGCACATGTATCCAGCCTACACAGCTTCTCTGGTAATCGGTTACCGTATGAATGTTCCGGCCCAACGAATTTCTTTTTGTGAGCACAGGTTCGTCCAGTAAAAGGTTAGCTTTGTCATTGACAGTTTCGCTACTGTGTCTTTGACCTGCACTACTGCGTGACAACATACAAGAATATATATTTAAGAAATTCATTTACTCGCAAACACAAAAGACTCTTGGTGCACAATCAACACCCAAACGTCTTGCATGCGTAAAGATTAACGCGATACAAATATTTACAATAGACTATCACCATTATCCAGCGGTAAAGTACATATGTGTAACAAAAGGGAAAATAGTTTGAACTGTTATTTGAATATCCAATTTGAGTGTCGATCCTATTGACACATGTGCAAACATGTCGGTTCCATGACAATGAAAGGGTAGTGTCATCTGCCGCGGCTTCAGTGAGTAGTCTGTTTACGCCGCAGCAGAAAGATAGCGCCACGTTGGGGTTGCAGCAGAATTTGAGCGACACTACTGCAGAGGACAGCAACTTCGTGTATATAGGTACAAATGGGCAAGCATTGCCCGACGTCGCGTTGTTAGCAAAAAATCACTGCAAACGCTACTGCTTTGTATATGTTCTATAGCCAGTAAGTTGTCCGGCCCGCACTGCATATTGTAATTTGTTATCATGTGCGGCGGAGAATAGTTCACCATTTGCATTAAAGGTACGGATACCGGGACAGGATGGTACACTTGCATTTTCGCAAACTGCGCAGTCAAAGATGGGAGGAGCTTCAGATATATTGAAAAGGAACGGCACACGCTGACAACGGAATTTACTCAAACGAAACGCAGGAAATATATATTCTGTCAGCCCCTTCGACATACACCAGTACATCCCGAACACGATAAGCAACGAACACAATGATCGTCAATGATTCGTGTTGCCTGTGCTCCATAAGTAAGGACATTTTTACGTGCAAGCGTACATGCCCCGTCTGTGAAACCGGCGAGATTAGATGTCAGGCAACCGAACTCGGAGGGGGGATCGATCAGCTGAGGAGGAGGGCGCCTGAAGGTGGCGAGGAAGAGCGTGCTCTGGGAAGGTACGGAGGATGGCGCGGGTTAGCATAAAGGAGTTGTAGCGTCCCGGAAGAGGAGAGCAGGTAGAGGACCGATGGGTTCACTTCTTCTGGCAATCGCTTGCTGCGACGCCTCTTTCTCGAACCTCGACCGGCGTTACTATTCGGTAGCGTGGCGTTGTCGGCAGGCTGCAGGCGTCCGTTAGATCATGGCGACCAGGCAGGGACTAGTCAATTTCTACTGCGAAAGTTGCACTGTTTATTCCATGGTTGGTCAAGTATAAGAAGAAGAGAATGTATGAATGAAAATAAAGATAGATTGCGGGGCCCCTTAAATAGGCTCACTAAAATCGTAGGCGTCACGTGACATGCACTCTCACGTTAACGTCACGTGACATGCAGAGTCCCCTTCGGTGCTTTTCGGCTGCTCCCACATTCCTCGGTGATGTTGCAAGTCCCCGCTTTTGCTTTGCGACTGCTCCAAAAATTCCTAGGCGACGTTGCTCTTGCTTGCCTCCCCTGGCGGCAACCCGCGCGTCCGGGATGGGCGGCTGATGTTTTCTTCTAGGCGACGCTGGTTCGCGGAAAAGGGTCTCCCGGACTGAAGTTGGACAGTTGGCGGAAAGGGTTTTCGTGCACACATACAAAAAGGCCTGTAAACACTGCGGAGCGTCCGCCAGACCGGAAACCATTCGAGACAACGCTAACAAATTAGGAATCCATCCTCAGTATTGGTTGAGCAGGGTCCTTCGAGTATCCTGTTTGCCCGGGGTGTTACATGCCAACCGTAGCAGCATCTCCGGGGGGGGGGCGGGGTGAGGAAGATCCCGACGCGTAGGGGCTAGTAGACACTGGGCGAGGGATCGGCGTTTCAGCAGCAGAATTTCCCTTCGGGGTGACGAATCCTTGGTTTGTAGCTAGTATATTCCTGCGAGTCGTTCATCAGTCCTCGTGATGCTCTTGTATGCCTTTTCTCTATTATCCGGTCCGGTGAAACTGGACTTGCTCACCGGTCTCGCAGCTTTTCATCTCCTGTTTGGGTAAGCAATCACACCAGAAGAGTGCCGGACCAGCAACCACAAAGCAAGCGAGCATAAGGCCACCCTCCCCCAAGATACACCAGGCTTTACAAAAGAACAAAGAAAACCCACTACAGCTTTCCCATCCCTTTCGTGCATCCTCCTCCCTAAACACTAAAGACAGCCATTTCTTCAAAACGTTAAGACGTGGTTACTAAAATCAGCTAAGAATCAACTAACCTCGCTATAGAAAAACGCATGAAAAAAATACCAGCTTAAAATGCCACGGAAACCAGAGTGAGCATCAGGCTTTCGCTATTGTAGGGGCAACGACTCCGACCGCCGTTCGCATTATCGTTAAGTTTACCCCTCTTGTAGCGAATATCGAAGGTGTATTGTTGAAGAGCCAAGCTCCAGCGCTAGAGACAACTGTTTTTTGTAGACATGGACAGCAGCCATGTGAAGGGACAGTGTTCAGTCTCTATGGTAACCTTGAACCCCCGATATGCCGAGCTAGCTACTGCACCGCTCATGCTACGAAGGCGCTTTCGTTTTCTGATGCACTGTATGCTACCTCCCGAACTGAAAGGTTTCTACTGGCGTACAGTACGGGGTGTTCGTTTTTTTCATCTCCCATTTGACAAAGCACCACCCCCATACCCTTCTCGTTGGTATCACACTGAAGAATGAATGGCTTGGAATAGTCGGCCGCGTTCAACACTGGATGATTCGTTAGTGCTTTTTTCAGCATACTAAAAGCCTTTTCTTTTGAGTCATCCTACTTTACCGTTTAGGGTTCTGTTTTCTAAGTGCTTGTGTTAAAGAACTTGCAATCTCGGAATAACGCGGGATATATATTTGGTAATAACCTGCCTAGCCGAGAAATGACCTGATATCCCGCTTGGTGCCTGGTTGCAGGAAGTTGTCTATTGTGGCCAGTTTAACCTCAGCAGGCCGGCGACGGCCTTCCCATAGCACATGACCCAGACAAGCTATCTCCTCGCGCCCTAATTCGCATTTGGGAGCCTTGACAGTTAAGTTGGCCTCTCGTAGACGGCGCAACACTGTTCGCAAGTGTTGCATATGGCCCGCTCATGATGAAGGAAAGATTGCTATGTCATCGAGGTACTGAAGTGCAAAGTCCTCCATTCCCCGTTGCACCTGGTCCATATGGCTAGAGAAACAATAGCGAGCCTTCTTCAATCCAAAGCTCAGGACTTTCGGCCAAAAGCTTCCCATCGGTGAAATAAACGCCCCAAGCGTGCTTGCCCTCTAGGCCAACGAAACCGGCCAGTACCCTCTGACTAAATCGAGCGTAGAGATGAAATGAGCACTGCTCACTCTTTCAAGCTTTTCCTCAATTACGGGATTGTGTAGGTCTGGTCCTTTGTGATTAATTTGAGCCTGCGGTAGTCCATACACGCTCGCGGTTCCTTTCTCAGGGCCTCAACAAAGATAAGAGGGCGAGGTATAATCACTCTCTCCTGTCTCGATTACACCTATCTCTAACATCTTATTTATTTCAGCGGTCATGACTTGACGTTGACAAGGTGAATCGGAATAACCTTTCGAAGGAACTGGGTCCAATGAGGTTAACTCGATATCGATCCTGCCTGGTGTCCTCCCTGGTGTGTCCGAAAATCTGTATTTAAATTCACACACGAGTTCCCTCAGTTCGGCTCTTTGATTGCGATTCAACTCCGCCTGCTTTAACAGCTTGTCAATGGTCTTGTGAATGTCTTTAGCTCCCGTTATTGATGTTAATTCTGGAAAGTCGACAGGCATCTCCACAGGTTGGTTAGGTGAAGTGTTCACAATGGCATCCCTCTGCCGGTAGGGTTTAAGTACATTGCTGTGGTACACTTGAGGTGTCCTTCGTTTTCCCGTTACCGGGATTACGTAGTTTGTTTCAGACAATTTCTGAATTACGTGAACCGGTCCTTCCAATCGAACCTGTGGTTTGTTTCTCAATTAGGGTTTCAGAATAATTACCTTTTCCCCAACTTCAAAGCGTCGCGTTCGCGCCGTCCTGTCATACTAAGGCTTAGCATTGCTTTGTACCTTACGCATTTCCTGCCCTGCTAATTACTGAGAAGTGTGCAGTTGGTCTAACAGCTCTAGCATGTATGCCACAACCGAGGGATCGTCTGCCCTGCCTTTGCAGGCTTCTCGAACAATGCGAAGAGGAGACCGAAGGCTGCGACCGTAAACGAGCTCTGAAGGTCAAAAACCTGTTGACTCGTGCTGTACAGTTCGAAGCGCGAACATTGCTGCAGGCAAGCAAACCTCCCAATTGGGTTTGTGTGCCTAACAAAGGTCTCGCAAAAGCCATTTCAAGAGTGAGTGGACTTTCTCTACGGCATTTGACTGCGTGTGGTACAGTGAGCTATGAATTATTTTAATACCGCAAGGTTCCAGAAACGTCGAGGTCAGTGCATTCGTTAAGGCGTATCCTCGATCTGATTGGATTTCTGTGGGAAACCCCACTTGCCCTAAAATAGACAAAAGCGCGTTGACGTTTTCCACCAAGCTCAGTTCTTTGAAGGGCACCGCCTCTGGGAATTTCGTTGCGCGGCATAGTGCAGTGAGAATATGCAAATAGTCAGATTACGTTGGAGAAAGCGGTCCCAAGGTGTCTATTATGAGCCGGCGAAGCAGCTCCGTGGTAATGGAAACAAGTTTCATTGGCACTTTAGCCTTATCTCCTGGCTTGCCTATGCGTTTGCATGTGTCGCAGCTTCTTACGAATGCTTGCACTTCTCGAAAGCAGCCGGGCCACTAAAATTCCTGCAGCAAGCAGTCCTTTGTTTCCGAATGTCCAGATACCCTGTCCAAGAGCCCCCATGAACAAGGTGCAGGAGCTGCTCACGATAGGGATGCGGCACCACGAGTTGATCGAATTGCACTCCCTTTCGACTGGTGTACTTGCTATAAAGGATGCCTGCCCTCTGGAGGAACATTACGTTCTGTTTGGCCACAACTTCTTTCGTCTCCGACCTTAGGTTACGCAAGGGGAAATCTTCTGCCTGTTCAGCAATCAATGCGGCAGGGCTTACGTTCAATAACATTTTTCTGCATTTTGCCTCTTGACAGATTTCAGGATCCGGTGCTTTCCTGACGTCTTCATTAGCTAGTTAGTGTAGTGTAGCTAGTTAGTGTAGTTTCCGAAATATCTCCGACAGGACTGTCCTGTTTAGTGATGGTTAACGAATTCTCCATCAAACTTGTTTCCTCCACCACTAGACATTCGTACACTGCCTTGGCCGCGTGTTCCCTCGCCTTGGAACGAGTTATGACTTGCCCTATTCCCTCACTCAACCCTATTCCCCTGCGTTGCAGCAAATCCTCAGATTTGTTAGAAAACAAATATGGATACTGCGGGGGGAGATGTGCCCAGATGGCGGCTACAGTGTCTAGTACTCCAAAAGCGCCTTCGATACGAATCTTGGCCGGAGGGAGACAAACATTGGAAGCCTCCACGACTTGCCTTATCCAAGCACATTCTTCGATGAACTGGCCTTCCTCTGCGTATAACGGGTGCACCACGTCCATTGTGGCTGCCGAGTCCCGAATCACCCGACACGGTTTGCCGTTTACCACGAGGTCTCGAATGTATGGTTCTAGCAAGTTCAGATTTTCCTCATTACTAGTTAGTGACATCAGCACTAGTTTGGGATTTCTGCACCCCAAGGAGATATGCCCCGTTTGCTGGCAGTTGTAACAAACTGCTGGTTTCTTGGCCTCGAAAGCTTTCTTTTTTTTGCCTTTATGCCCTCTGTTCGGGTGACTCCTCCTCTCCCTTGCTGTTCCGTCATTATTTTCACCGAATCAGACCATTCCTTACATTTATGCTGACTCGACTTTGACCATTGGTCTGGCTTGCCGGATCTGCATTTATTCATCTCCTTCTGAAGAGCTTCGTTGCCTTCGAATGCACGGCGAGTTGCGCCTTCTTCAGCGAGATCAGCCGCTCTCGTGATATTATTCACGGCTGGCCTATCCTGAACCCAATACTTGATGTTTTCTGGCAGCGGGCGGTAGAACTGTTCTAAAGCAACGCACTGCATTATATTTACAGCGTCGCCGAGTGCACCCTCTTCTCTAAGCCATTCTTTCAGGTTTACCTCCAAGCTGTATGCTAAATCTTAGTATGACTCACTTTTGGTCTTTTCAACCTCCCTGAATTTTCGCCTGAATGATTCTGTTGATAATCTATACTTTTAAAGCAAACTCGCCTTGACTTTATCGAAGTCCTCTGCTTCGTCTTTCCCCATGCGGGCAATGATATGAGCTATCTCACGTGGCAGAAAGGCAAGCAAGCGTTGCGGCCACGTGTTTCTCGCGAATTTTTCCTTCTCATAGGTGCGCTCAGTCTGCACGAGAAAAATACCTATGCCCCCTCCTACTGCATAGGGTGCCATAAAGTCTCTCATTCTGCGCTCACTTTCTCGTGCCTCTGTGTTAGGTCTTTCAGTATTTTGAGCTTCAGAAACTCAATATCTAGGCGCCTCATTTCGAGCTCGCACTTTTCTTTGGCCTCACGTGCTGCCCACTCTTCTTTGGCCTCATGGGCTGCCCACTCGCGCTTTTCTTTGTCTTCTAGGCGCTTAAGCTCTTCCTCCTTATCCACAATGCTCTCTAGGCATTCGTTTAGTTTATCTTCGTCTGCCCCGCTCGCTTCGATCACCTGAATAATCTCCGGCTTTCGCTGATTCGGCAATATGGGGGCCCAACTCTTTGGCCAAGCGAAACAATTCCGGATTCTTTGGTGCCTTCAGTTCATGGCTGCCCTTAGTGCTACTAACTCTTCGCTGTATAACAACGTCGACGTACTCAAAACTTCCGTCAACAGTTAAAGAAAAATCACTGCTCTGTACTTCCCAAAAAAATACGTAAAGCCAAGTGATATCTTAGTGAAGAAAGGCCGTGCACTCACCGTTTGCAGCCATGAATAACGACACCTTGCTTCCGAACGTTGACACCAGGGCGAAGAGGCTACTACCTCTTAGATTCCGTCCTAATTTGCGGTCTCCAGGGTAGCGCATCCCACCGCTGCCAACCAGTTGCAAGGTCTGTTTCTCGAAGCTCGACCGGCGTTACCATTGGGTAGCGTGGCGTTGTTGGCAGGCTGCAGGCGTACGCAAGACCGTAGCGACCAGGCAGAGGCGAGATGATTTCTAGTGCGTAACTTGCACGGTTTATTCAATGGTTGGTGAAGGATAAGAAGAGGAGAATTATTTAAATAATTATTGACAGATACATTGCGGGGCCCCTAAATAGGCCCACTAACATCGTAGGTGGGATCTTGGTCATTTCAACGTCACGTGACATGCACTGAGGCTGCTCCCACATTCCTCGGCGATGTTGCTCGTAACCGTTGGTGCTTTGAGGCTGCTCCCATTTTCCTAGGCGACGTTGCACTTGCTTGCCTCCCCTGGCGGCAACCCGCGGGTCCGAGGTGGGCGGCTGATGCTTTCTTCTAGGCGAAGTTGGTTCGCGGAAAAGTGTCTCGCCTAAAGTCGGATAGTTCGCGGATAGGGTTTTCCCGCACACACACAAAGGGGCGTGTAAACACTGCGGTGCGTCCACCAGATCGGAAACCATTCGAGACAACCCTAACAAATTAGGAATTCATGCTACGTTTAAGTTGAACAGGGTCTTTCGAGCGTCCTGTTTGCCCAGGGTGTTACACGCAAACCATAACCCGCTATGGGCGCAGTGTGCGCTATGCATGTATCGGGTTGTTTGTTTGATCGACAGGCTGAGTGCTGAGCGAAAAGTACAAAGCAGCAACACAAGGGGCGACAGGCACAGCACGAGTCCAACGACTCCGGAGTCATCGGCAAGCGCCGGGCACGAACTGAAGAAGACCGCAAAAAGGCGCGGACTAGGCATGCCCATGACACTCCTGAAGAACGTGCTGTTCAGTTAGTGACATTGCGCGTGTGTAAGGTAAGATGGCTTAGTTTATAAACTCCAGAATAGAGCCCGAACGCTTGTGTGTAACCCGCTTTAACGAAGTGCAACGTCAATATAACTTTCATTTTCTAGTGAGACTGCCTCTTTGATCTTCGAACACATGAAAATCCTTTCCAAGCAAAAGGAAAAAAAAACATCGCAAAATCTTTGCAGTGTTTCATATCAGAGGACTTCAAGATACGTGCGTCAGACAGCCGTCAATACTATAAACACACAAATCCTTTGCGTCCCTGCGAAGCACGTGTCGCACGAATGAATAAAGATAGCGTTGCTCGTTGCTTTTTCTGTTCACAATTCGCCTAGTGTAGTATGTAGCAGGAGCTGCCGTAATTTAAATGTTGTTTCGTTTCAATTATTAAAGCTATGAGTCAAGCCTTGTCCTAATGAAGCTCGATCCATCTTTGTTCGAACAGTTTTAAAGAAACAATTCAATATATATCAAGAACGTCATTGCAAGCCTGTGTAATCGGGGAGTCACCTCAGGTCACTCATTGGGCTCTCCAAGGAATGTACGAATACAACATGCTCTATAGAGTTTCACATTTGTGAGATACACGTATGAGCCTCATTCATCGGCTCCACCTGTTGGCCTTCAATAAAAAGGGAAGCAGTAAAAAACTGCCCAAACGCTGCATGACGACGAAGATTTCTGATGTCGCTGACAGAAAGATATACACTGGTATTGGTTTTCCCATCATCCAGCGCTGTTTCGCCATCTGGCGTTCGCCCCCAGCTCGCCAGCACCGCTTTGAGTTGCCTTCACTTGTGAAGATTAAAAACTTCCACTCGACGTTGTAAAAGTGTATGCTGCAAATTCACAAATTCTTACATTCCTGCGAGCTTCTCGAGTACAATCGGCCCGGCAGTTTACGAGTCATTGCATTTGCGAAAAATAAAACTCCTGGCAATTCTGGGCATATAGCCTGAAATTCAAATTTATATATGCCATAGTTCTTGCGATCTGTACAGTGATCATCAGTAAAATTAGAAGCGCCATGTCATAACTAAACTAAACCTTAGGATGTAAGCTAAAGGGGTAGCGCGTCAGAAACTGGACAAAAGAGGAACACAGACGACAATCACACTTATCGTCAACCTTGAACAACGAGTATTTCAACAACGCTACGCCTTATGCCTCCATCACGGTATACCGATAAGCCCAACGTGCAACTTTAGTCAGCTAAACTTCACGTTTGTTGTCGGATCCACGTCCTATAAACGTTTGTATCCGACTGACCATCAAAGGAATGGGGAAACAGCTTTTAATAATAGTGAGGTTAAAGCTATTATTCACAACAACCCACATTGAGGTCTCAGTTATGGGAACAACCATTTTCTTTTTTACACCGCGCGAAGCTTACTTAGTTACAGTGCCACCTTACCTGGAGGTGGTGTGAGCGAGGGAGCAGGTGTAGTTGTAGTCGTCGTAGTTGTTGTCGTAGTTGTAGTCGTCGTCGTTGTGGTCGTCGTAGTCGTCGTGGTTGTTGTGGTTGTAGTTGTAGTCGTCGTAGTTGTTGTCGTTGTGGTCGTAGTCGTCGTTGTTGTGGTCGTTGTGGTCGTAGTCGTGGTGGTCGTCGTCGTAGTTGTTGTCGTTGTGGTAGTTGTTGTCGCCCTTGAGGTCTTAGTCGGCGTTGTTGTAGTGGTCCTGGCGCTGGGCGAGGTGGGGCGGGGAGGAGGGCGTCGCCTCGTCGCTGGCACAGTCGGCCTGGCGCGGGGAGGTGTAGGGAGGATGGTGGGCTTGGGGCGATGCCTTTTCGCTGGCGTAGCTATATTGACGCGGGGCGTGGCAGGGCGGATGTATGAGCTGGGACGGGGGCTTGTCCTTGGGGTAGGTGTCGTCCTTGGGGTAGGTGTCGTCCTTGGGGTAGGTGTCGTCCTTGGGGTAGGTGTCGTCCTTGGGGTAGGTGTCGTCCTTGGGGTAGGTGTCGTCCTTGGAGTAGGTGTCGTCCTTGGGGTAGGTGTCGTCCTTGGGGTAGGTGTCGTCCTTGGGGTAGGTGTCGTCCTTGGGGTAGGTGTCGTCCTTGGGGTAGGTTTCGTCCTTGGGGTAGGTGTCGTCCTTGGGGTAGGTGTCGTCCTTGGGGTAGGTGTCGTCCTTGGGGTAGGTGTCGTCCTTGGGGTAGGTGTCGTCCTTGGGGTAGGTGTCGTACTTGGCGTAGTTGTAGCGGGCGTGACGGGAGGACTGCGTCGGCTCGTCGCTGGCACAGTCTGCCTGGCGCGGGGAGGTGTAGGGAGGGTGGTTGGCTTGGGGCGATGCCTTTTCGCTGGCGTAGTTATATCGGCGCGGGGGCTTGTCTTTGGGGTAGGTGTCGTACTTGGCGCAGTTGTAGCTAGCGCGGTTATGGCATTTTTTGAAGTCGTCCGAGCCGGTTGCTCGGTACCAGCCGTACTCATGTGGTAAGTCGGTATTCTTTCTTGCGTGGCAGGCTGCCCAGTGACGCCTGCCTCGGGTCTTGGTGTCATCGGAGGGAGTGGATTCGACACAACAGGTCCGGGTCCTTGACTGCCATCGCTTCCTAGGGCAGGGCCGTCATCTGTCACGGTAGTTACCTCTTTTCCGTCTAAGAAAGATAGAACGAAACTATATGTAAACATGGACGTTACGAGAAAAAGCAAGTACGACACGTATTCATTTGATATCAGGCACCATTTATTACCAGTTGCAGGCAATTTTGCTTTTCCGTAATATCAAACGTGCCAACCCTCCCATTTTTTTCGTAGGCGTTCTGAATTTTTGATTGTTTTACGATTTTTCGAATCCTGCATGAAGTTTTGCAAAAAATTCTGCTTCCAAAAATGTCTCTACACCTCCTCTAATTTTTCCAATATGAAAGGCCGCTATAGAGGCGTGCGATTCTAGCAAGCTTATTCAAAAAAAAATTCGCCGACGACAACTATGCTCCTTTGCGCGACATTTCAGCGCAGCTGTATATTTGTGTTTTCATTTCGCGATACGCTAAATAGAGAGCATTTTAGAATTGGGGCTGCAAGCGTGTTGTGACCCCAAGTAGATACCGGGCCACAACTGAGCATGCGCGGAGCATGAGGCGGCCATGGGTCTTTGCATTAGCGTCCACCGAATGAACCTAAACTCGAAAAATATCGTTGTTTCTTAAGCTGCGATTGCTAACTTGCGCGGGCGACCAGTCACGTGATAGCCAAGCGAGATATCCGAGCCGCGAATATCCGGAGCTCAGATCGCTGACTCAAGTTATGGCGCGCAGAATTACTGGCCACAAACCTGCGTTTGCGTGGCCGCGTTTAAGTAAAACTAGAATCGGTCTACAGCAGTTGGCTGCAGAGCAAACTTCCCGTCATACGGGTGATTTTTGGCATACTTAGAGGCAAGAGCGCAACACACGGAGACCCTAGCTGACGTAGGGTCGGCGTCCTTCGAACCCTTTCGATGGCTTAGAAAGGGCAGGAACAAGTCGTACGAATAATAACTTAGTCACTATTTTCATCCCAAAAGTTTATATCAAATTATTTTTGTAGTAATGTATTCTTTTAGGTTTCGCTCGCAACAGAGACTCTTACTTTTTCTCTTTCAAGCGTCTTTTATTTCTACCCCTGCAGCGTCCAGAGCGGGCAACACAACGAAGTCCTTGTCCCAATTCTTGTCTCCACCGAAAAGAATGTGCAGCCTGCCTCGTACTACGACATGCCTCGCAATGAGATCGTGATTTTGGCTCATAAAACCTTATAATTAATTTATTTCCGTGAAAACGACTCGTGCTACTCTGGCGCATTCTCGTAGCCATCGTTGCCGCAAAGTCCATCTTGCGCGGCAGAAATAGTTTTTTTTCCTGTTCCCCAACTTTTCCCGCGTCACTCAGTTGCTATATCTTTTTTTTTTGCTATTTCCTAGTTGTGAAAACAGAGCCAGCAACCCTACAGCTCGCAATGAACTCTCAGAATGCTATTTAATGCTTCTGTGCGAATGAAGGGCTGTTTTACTGTGTAAGAAATACTTCTTTCGTAGGATCTTGAGTATCACTGCCTCATAAGCATCGTAATGGCAGTATATCTGCAGATAAATTGAATAAGCTAATTAATTTGATTAGGTGGGATGGTTGGCGCTCAAGCACTCAAGAAACAAACCTTACCTCGTAGGTATGTCCTGGTGAATCGCTAAAGCATAAAATGTGCAAAACAACTATGCGTGCAAAGAAAATTGTAAAATAGATACAGTGATGACTATTCATGACGATATTGTTTCGCAAGTGTACACGGTAGACGTCACATCAGTGTATGCGTGACAAAATTTTTATTACACGCCGTCTAAAAGTTCCGATTTTAATTAAGAGCAGCACTTATCATTATCTGAAGCTTTTTCAATAGGTAAGAGTATTTGGCCACTTTGGATAATGAATCAGTGATGAAAATGTTTTTCTACGGAAAAATAAGAATTATCCTTACATGTGGACGCCACGAAGGCTACGACTACGCCGCAGCAGAACACACATATAATGCAGAAAATGATCGCCAAGCTGTGCATCCCTGATGAGGTGGACTCGCCTCTGAAATCGGAAAAATGGCAACCCTCAGAGTGAACGTATTGCTGGAGCTTCTTTTTAATTCGAATCATTTTTCTCCAAGCCAAGAAATATTTTGACTTTCTCAGTGACCGTTTTGTTTGGCCGATCACGACGATAGCGAACTATAAAAAAAGAGCCAAAGAAAGAATAAACATAAGTCCCTGTCTGCATAGTCGTCGTGCACGACTGTTGCCCGAATTTAAAATGAAGCAATCTACTGAGAAAAAAGAAAGTGCGCAGAACTGTATAATACGGCATGACATCATTGAGTCCTTGCAAACGCTAATTGGCGTAAAACGCTGTGCACCTCTTCTTCTGAATATGAGGTGGCCCTCGCAACAGTGCGAGTGTCCACACGAGTGTGCTTCAGCTCTGATCAGCTGGCTCCCAGAATGCGCTAGAAGTGCTCATTGCGCTTGCTGAGCACTAGGCATCTGCGGATTTCTAGAGACGCAAGCATGAATTGTCATTGTGCATGCACCGCTGGGAGCACGGGCCATGTACCCATACATATACCATCTGCTTATTCATCATCATCATCAGCCTAATCTTATGTCCACTGCAGGACGAAGGCCTTTCCCAGCGATCTCGAATTACTCCTGTCTTGCGCTAACTGATTACAACTTGCGCATGCGAATTTTCTCATTTGATCACCGCCATTTCAATTTTCTGCCGCCCTCAACTGCACTTCCCTTCCCTTGACCTGCAGCCTATGATTCAAACTGACCACCTGTTATCTGCCCTAATATTGCATCACATGCCCACCTCCAGTTTTTTTTCTCCTTATGTCCACTAGCGAATGGCTTAGTCAGGTTTGCCGTGTGATCCATGCCTCTTTATTCTGTCTCTTAACGTTACGCTCCATATTTTTAGCTCCTTCGCTCTTTGCGCGGTCCTCAACTTCTCCTCACGCTATCTTAACCTCCACGTTTCTGCCTAATACATTAGTACCGGTAGAATGACATGAGTGTACGCTTTTCTTTCCAGCGATATCGGTAGCTAAGCTCCTATTCATGAATTGGTAGCAATTGCCGTATGCGTTACAGCCAATTTTTTTGTCCTGTAAATTTCAAACTTGTGAGCAAATCTCCTGTGAGTGATTGACTAAGACAAATGTACTCCTGCACCACCGTAGAAGCTAACTATCGATTTATATATTATTCTTCCCTTGGCAGGCTGAACATTACCTTCGTCTTCTGCGTAATAACCCTTCAAGGACGCGACATAAAAATACCAACAAAAATATTAATTTTCCATGTATGTGTGGAATGCGCATCTAAAATAAACACAGTCAACGAAAGTGAAAGGAATCTTTTGCGGAAATATTTAGGCATGAGGGATAATGTCCAGGCAGAAACACGGAAGTAGGCATCAGCCATGTCACCTATAGCTTCGTTTGGAAATCGTACGCAATCCGCCGCGCTGGCTTAGCTGCTATGGTGTTAAGCCAGAGGTCGCGGTATGAAATCCCTGCCGCGGCGGCCACATATCGATGCGGGGCGAAATGCAAGCATGACCCCTGCGTCGGGTGCACCTTAAGAGATTCCCTGGTGGTCAAAAGTACTCTGGAGTCCTCAACTAGGGCGCGCCTCAATCAACTCGTAGTTTTCCACGTAAAAGCCCGAAACTCAATTGAAATCGTACAGACATCTCATGTCGTATTTGATCCATAGGAGTATACTTGATTTCCTTTAACCACGTATGTGATACCAATGCATAATTTCTTGCATCTGGCTATTCCCTCTGACCGCGCTTTAAAAGAAACTGGTACGCGTACCAAACGTCTTCGTCATTTTGCGTAGCGCTAAAGCTACCAGCGAGTAAATGCCTACTCTATAGCGAAACTAAACAAGAAAAGCGTTTAGAGGGCAGCTTTCAGTACCCATTCCTGCTGCGAGCATCTGCGTTTCCGCAGTAACTGAGCGAATGAGCACAGCAAAAGATTCTGTATATATATATATATATATATATATATATATATATATATATATATATATATATATATATATATATATTCGGAGGAAGGCGAAAATGGGGCTTTTTTCTGCTACCCATGAGGGAGCATAGCTCAGCATCAGGGGGAGGGGAGAGGGGGACAGAAAAGGGAAGTAAGGAGGGGAGGAAAGTAGATTGCAGGAAGGGTCAGCTGTCGGAATGTGTTTAGGTGGCAACAAGGTTTGGGTGGCCGGGAGATTGGCTACAAAGGCGGAAAGTCCGGCCGCAGCAGCAAACTCTAGGAAGGCCTGCAATGCTGCGAGCGGGGGTAGGCGGTGGAAGAGAAGGTCTTCTACGGTGTTGGCCGGAAGGCCGAGGCGGCGGTTCGTGGCTGTCTTCTCCTGTTAGTAGTAGTGTTAGTAGCACAGGATGTTTACCAGGGTTTCGGGGAGCCGCATCTCCTACAGGCAGGTGATGCGATTCTGGCTAAGCTGAATTTCATTCGAGAGGGGGATGCCACTCCTCTGGATAGCAGAGAGCTTAGCTAGGAGCAGGGTGACGGTGAGTGCAGCTCGATCGGGTTTGAGTAGTCCTTGAAGAGCAGGGCGATAGCTGAGGAGATGGGTACGGGCACCTGCGGTGGGTGCTCCGCAAGGAAGTCAGCTGCCAGGTGGAGGCCAGCCAGCTCTGCCGCTGTGTAGTTCACAGCAAATGGGAAACGGCATTCCAGCTGCCGGTATTATGCTGACCGTAGCCGCCGAGTCATTGAATGGGAGGGCAGTAGCGTCCGTGAAGATGTGGAAGTGCCCAACTTATACGTGCAGCTTGGACAGCGCTGCCTGCGCCAGCTCGCATGGGGGAGAAATCTTCTGCTTCCTCTCCAACTAAAGATGGACAACTAGAGATGGACTTCCAATGGTTGTTGGTGGGGTGGGTGTGGTATCACTGCTGTAGGGACTGGCATACTAGCTCGTCGTACAGTGCGCAGATGATGCCCATCCGGGAGGAGGGACGTCTCTGCAGTCTGCGCACCAGGGCATTGCCGTCAAGAGTGTGGTGCAGGCGGTCTATCTGGAGCAGTCCAGCCCCAGCATTATCAGCGAGAGAGGCCAGGCCTGGGCCTCCCCCAGTGTAGCAGCCACCGGTGAATGGCGTGGAAGGCCAAGGAATGTTCGTACGGCTTTTCTATGTTCCAGAGCAAGTTGCTTCTTGCGGGTTGGTAATAGGTTCGCCATAGGGCGCGCATACAGGAACATGGAGGTGGCGGCAGCATGGTAGAGACGTAAGGCCCATCGGGATCTGCATCCTTTGCCTAGCTGGAGTAGGAGGCTGACAGCTGTTCTCACCATGAGAACGCCTTAGCAGTGGATATCCATGTGAGATGGCGATCCACCTGGAACCCCAGATATGTGACCTCCTTCGCGCATGGTTAGGTGTGCCGCCCAGCACCAGCCTTCGAACGGTGACGCCAGCGGCAGCTAACGGATGGATGAGCCGAGCCTTTGTCTTTGTAGGGGAGACCAGAAGTCCAATGCTCCGCAAGTAAGCCGCTACTGCAGCCAGAGATCTTTGCAATGATGACCGGATGGCTTGCAGATTCCGTCTTGGGGCCACGTAATCTGCGTACACCGAGCACTGCGTCAGGAACATTGGATCTACAGAAATGGCTCCCGGAAGTCCATCCAGTTCCGCGTTAAATAGGAATGGGCTCAGGACGGAACCCTGGGGGTGCCAGTAACCACCCTGCGGGGGCGCTCAAAGTCCGGCCGACTCTCACCCAAAGTGTCCGACCCGTTAGGAATGACCTGATCAACTGCGGGAGGCCGTCGAAGATGCCAAGTTCATCCAGCGCATTCTCGATGACCTCGTCCGGTAGTGCACAGAATGCAGTCTGGACATCCAGAAGGATGACGAATGCCACTTCTTCCTTGCTTCTTGGCTCTTCCAGGGTGGAGATCACGTCTGAAATCGAGGCAGCACTGCATCGGTGGCGACGGAAGCCTGTTCGTTGCTCTAGCAGGAAGCCTACCGCTCCTTCATTCCACTTTAGCCGTCAGAGTGCAATGGTCTCCATCAGCTTGCAGGCTGCTGAGGTCAATGATAGGGGCCTGTAGCAGGTGATAGCCGTGGCTAGTCGCCGAGGCTTTCGGAGGGGTACAGAACTGTGGTCAGCCAAGTATCCGGAAGCGAGCCGGTCGGCCAGATGTCGTCCAAGTCCCCCATGAGCTGACATCTGACACCCTTGTCGAGGATTTGTAGCATCTGGAAGGTGATGCCGTCAGCCCCTAGGGTGCTTAGGCGCTTGTATTTTGCCAGAGCTGATGTAAAGTCGTGCTCTTGGAGTGGATTATGGCAGAGGGCATCAATGTGGCTTGATGTCCATGCTGCATTGAAGCCACCAGGCTGCCTTGGGGACGGGGGATTCAATGCAACCGCTGGTTCAGTGACTGGGTGGGCTGTGAATCGGTTCGCCAGGAGCTCTGCCAGGGATGCCTCGCTGATACCTAGGCAGATGGCCACTAAGAATACTGGTTGACGTACTCCGGGGCCAGAGAACAGGGACTGCAGGAGTATCCATGCTCGAGGACCACCATGGGCCTGGTTGACAGAGTTGCAGATTGCCTGGCAGCTCTGTCGGCGGTTGTGGTTGGCATGCCGCCGGCAGGCAGCATCGATGCGGTTGTACTCAGAGTAATGTTCTGGTAGCCTTTTCCTCATTGCTTGCATTTCTGCTCGGCGTCTGGCGGCACGGAGGTTCAGATGTCAAAGGTCAGGAGAAGGAAGGTGTTCAGACATAAGTGAGCGGAGGGTTGCAGCTTGCGCCGCCTCTGGAACGCATAGAATGAAGTGCCTCAACTCTGGTACGCAGGTGCGTTGGTTCCTGAAGGTGCCCCAGTCAACTGTGCTGCATTGCCTGGTCCGGAGTCCGCAGTCCGCAGCATGATTGGCACTACTGTTGGGGCCGCGGGCCCTCGAAGCAGTGCAGGGGACCTTCATGTAGTCGTCCGCAATGCCGGCAGTGGGTTGGCCAATGGCAGGCAGTGGTGACATGACCCAGCCTTCCGCAGTTTGTACAAAACGCAGGGCGTGGGCGAGCAGGGTGGTCTGCGAACGGCAGCTTGAAGATCTCCAGGTGGCACGGAGGTTTGCATGCTGCGAAGGCAACTGTTAATGTGTTGCTATTCTTTGCTGCTGAGAGCACCCGGACAGGTGCAGTGATGGCGGTTAGCAGCTGTTCGCCCATGTATTCTCCGTCGATGCCATGGACGTAGCCCCTGGTCGAGCTTCAGTCCGCTAGGAGGCGTGCTCGAACAGCCACTCCGCAGAGGTTGTCCATAGACAGCAGCTCCTGTTGTTCTTCCTCAGTGTCCGTGTCTGCCGCCACAATGTTCAACTTTGTTTGACCCTTACAGCAAGGACGCCAGGTCGGGCAGACAGGGCCTGTGGAATAGCGAGGCGTGACGAGCGATGAAACGACACCGACTGCTCCGCTCGCGGGTACAGCACCGTGCCTGCAACTGGATGCGGTGTCGGCTTCTGTGGAGGAGGTAGTCCAGTCTTTGGGAACACCGGGCGCTTCCCGTGGGGTCGCTTGCGCCTTTGAACGACCGCGAAGCCATCCTCAGGTGCTGATACGAGAGGTCTCGAGGGCGAGAATGCAGGAGCATTGCCCTAAGGGGTGTGCTGTTTAGTGGTTATCACTCCAGCAGGCGCGGTCGAGGCTGCAATAACTTTGGAGGCTCCAGCTGCAGGGGGCGTCTGGTTGGAGTTAGGGGCATTGTGTATCCCCCCCTTCTAGAGGCACGGGACAAACGTGCTTCCAAAGCAGTGTTGGCTGCCGAGGGAGACGCAATATCCGCAGTCTCGTCGATTGCACCTTGTTTCTATGGTGTGACACACGGTGGAGGGCTAACAAGAGCGGATTAACTCATGCACATAGGGCACGGCACGCTCTCGCCGAGCACAAAAATCAGGTACGCCCTCATCCGAAAGATGAGATCCAACGTGGCGTGCTGCGGGGAATAACGAAGCCGCAAAAGGACGGGCTTGAGTACGAAAGCGGAGGAGGGTGTAGCGAAAGCGTGAGAAGGAAAACGTGGTGTGGCGACAGTGGTTATGAAATGACGCCAGAGTAGCGCGTGTGTCTGGGAGGTTTGTCGGCTGCGGCTTCTGCGGATCGCGCCCGAGCGTCACCCACGCGCTGGACCCACGCGCTGGCTCTTGTGTCTCCAGATTGACGAGGCAGTGGCGCCAAACTTCGCTCCGTTTCCAAAGTGTCGCACGCGACCGATGGTCCACGCTATCCAATATATCCCAAAGTGAAAACACTTATAGAGCTGCCCTCGAATGTCGAAGCAGGGACTATCGTAATCATCGGTGATTTTTTGTCAGGTATGTTGCCTGTAGGATACACTCGCTAATAAAGAGTTAAATCTTCAACCCCACTCGTACAGTTTTTGTCCCCGGCGTTGCTGAACAGGACGATGTCATAAACAAGCCGAATGTCATACATGTAGGTATATGTATTGTGCCTGGTGTGTCTCTATATTTATATATCCATGTAAAAACCCATTTGATACACACGCCGCGAATGCAGTCTACGTTCGTGCAGAACACGTGATTCGTAACAAACATTTTCTTCCAAAACAAACACGCTTAGCAGTTCCTAAGTGTCATCTGTAGTGATTTTTTTTCTTGCTGCAAAGCAACAAGGAAGCCGCGCGAAATCATGCTCACGCTCCGCTAAATCGGCTCTGTAGAGGAGCGAAGACGACCTTTTACCCTTTTCGGCTGGCTCAAGGGCTGGGCTAACGCGCAGCAGCGTTCCCGCTGAGAATCTGTGAAGAAATTTTTAAGATACTGTCGTGTGACCAGAGCGCAGCGTCAAAGCTCAGCTAAAGCTCTTCAGCTATTCAGGCGAATGCCTTAAATGTCTATGTTGGCGTTGAACTGGCCGGTGACCATGGCGAAACTCCGCCTTGAAGAAAAGCGATCAATGCCGCAAAGAGCAAAGTCACGCCAAGAAATACTCGGATTGACCTCGCATTTCTCAAGGAGGTTCCTTCAAACAAAGTAAATTAGTTGCTTTGAAAAGATCATTTGGAGGAAGCTTAAGCTTCGTCTTTAAGAGCTTAGCGCGATAGCATTCAGAGACCCTTGACTGCTTTTCATGCTTCCTGGCAACTGCAGCTTATGTACCCGTAAAGTTTACCGGGAAACGCTGGCGGCAAATGCTATGCAAGAAGCTAAGCTTTCTGGTAGAAACGCGCCCTCTTGCGCGAGTTTATCTGCCGTTATTGTTTCGCATTTTTAATATTTCTGTGCGGCAAGAGCTGACATAAAACGTATGCTCTGTCGGTGTTCTTTCTTGCATTACATTTGTTTGTGGGCTGCCGCTCTCAAAATTCCGAGGAATAACCTTGTAAAGAATGAAAGAGAAGGTATAAGAAACTTTGGCGGTAAAAGAGTGGTTGGGTATTATGCGCGGTTCCGAATTTGGTGGTGAATTATTTTCGCCGAAGCGACGTCCGAAGCTGGGTGTCGGACGCGGGACGGCGGGCGCCGATGCAGGATTTTCTGGGGCACGGGGCCCATTTTCGTGCATTTTGGTGTGGGTGGGAATCGAGCTCAGGCCTTCGGGGTGCGAGACGAGCCCGATTCCCTGAAGTCACGTCTGCTCCACGGTGCTCGCTTACTAACGGCGTGTCTAGTGCGTGCCTGATTGTACACGTCACGTGGACCGAGAGACGCCTTCGTGGCACTGCTCGTGCGTTCGTCATCGTCTTCTTCCACCGCTGGCTCCGATGCCACTCATCATACCAAGTTTCCCACACTGCCTCTCCCTCTGCGAATGCGCTGACGGCACTGTAGGGGTGGCGATTTAGGTGAGCCTTGTAGTGCGCTCCGACGGACAGTTGCCATGATTCTTCATAAAACTTTCTCAGTCGTGCAGACGCCCACAGCGCGGCGCTTGAGGCACATGCGCTGACATCATTTTTCCGATATCCATGCGTTTCGTGGAACTGTTCTTCAATAACACGGGATCGACGGACACCATTCGGTCCGTGAGTTCAAGTGGAACCTGTGGATATAAAATTTCTGCACCAGGCACCGTTTATTCTCCCACCGCGAACCTGACAATCTACCAACCTAGCAAGAGCCGCGTTACGCTTGCCGGAGCGCAGGTGGTAAGGGCAGCTGCCCGGCGGAACGCCGTGGTAAGCGACCGCAGATGGCGGTGCGAACACCGGCATCTGGAGTAGCGGACGCGAAGAATGCCCCGGCTCGGTGCTGCGGAGGCCACGAAGAAGACACCGAAGGCATGGATGGCCGCGACACCGAAACCCCAGCATCAAACCTCGTGACCATCGGACCCAGCAGTAACTTCAGTGGCGGCGGTGCGACGACGACACCAAACACTCGAGAAAAGCACTGGCGAACGACACTCACTTTGCCACAGTGTAAAGCGCAAGCAAAGGAACGCCAGCAACAATCCTGGAGAAAAGGACCCAGCTCCGAAAGAGCGCAAGCCCAGAACGCCTCTGGGAATAACCGACAACGGCCAAAATAGCGGAGGTTTCCACCACTGCCGCGCGACGATTTCAAGGTCGTCATAAAGCCCCACCGAGGACTTCTGATCCAATCCCTCATCGGCCCGTTGCTCACCAAAGCGGTCATCCCCGCCTGCAACGGCCATGTCCAAGGTGTGGACTTTATGCTCCGTATTAAACCGCGCTGCAATATCTTTGTCCTATCGGCCCCTTTGCAAGAAGTGGTGGAGCGAGTACACAAACTCACCTCCATCGTCATCAACGGCAGGCCGCATGCTGTGAACGCGTCCGTGGCCACCGAAACGAGGCTGTGCGCGGTGTAGCGCATGGCATACCACCCCACAGCCCAAATGACGCTCTGAAGATCAACTTATGCATCCGATCGCAAGGCTGGGAAATCATTCGAGCCCGTATGCTCGGAAACTCAAAGATTGCAGTGATCACTTTTTAGGGTGCCTTGTAATCCGCTAGCACTATTACCAAGGAGGAGAGTTAGTGTGCTACCCTTAGAAAAATAAGGTACAGGTATGCAAAATATGCGAACACGTGGGACACCACACCGACGTGTGTCCACAGCCAGAACTCCAAGTGTGCCGCACGTGCAGCACATTGGTCCCCAACGTAAGGACGCGAATGCACTCCGCGCTGTGCCATGGGCGGGGAGCCACACCTCAGAGAAGACCGTAGCTGCAAAAAAAGACTGAAGCCAAACCGTCGCGTGCATTACACTAACGCATTTCGGCGCAACAGACCATGCTGGAAAGCTCCACCACATACTGATAGCAAACTGCAACATAAACCTGCACCCCGATGGTTCAGCTCGGAAGAGGAGGAAGCAGTCTAGTGACCAAGAAATTTCGAGCCTCGGACACGGACTCGGTGGCCGCTATGCGCGAGTGAGACACCAATCAAGAAACAGGCAAGATCTCGATCGGGATCGAGACGTCGCAGCGCGAGCCGCCACGAATCGTCCCCTTATTCAAAACCCTCAAACTTCTCTCAAACATCCTCTACAACGTCCAGAGCAGCCCAACAGAAAGGCCAGCAGCAAACCAACCCACAAGTAAGATGGGCGCAAGTTACGTCATCCACTGCCAAACACTTAACTGAAAGTCCCGAATACCAAAGCATTATTGCCGAAAACAAAGTTCTCAAAGCTCGCTTAGCAGAAATCAAACAAGAGCTGACCGCACTCCGTTCCACCCAAACTGAATCCAAAGCCACAAATTCGAAACGGGGGATAGCTAAGGAATCGGCGAAGCCAGAATCCGTTAATCAAGGCATGCTGTCCAATCAGATTGCAGCTTTAACGCAGCAAATGCAGAATTTACAACAATAAATGTGCACCGAGCTGCAAAACATAAAAAGCTATGTAGATAAATACGCCAGCAGCGTACGCGGTGCCATGCGCAAGCGAGTAAATGTTAGGTCGGGGGCGCCAACGCGGCGCCTGAAGACATTAGAGACAACGGACAGCGAAGGCATTAATAATGTCTAATCGGCGTACAAGTTCAAACGAAACCTTAGAAACTTGGAAATGAAATTGTCGCGCTCTCCACAATAATACAGCTGTATTATCTCACTTCATGCAAATGGCGTCAATCCGGACACACGTATGTGTATTCACGAACTCGGCAACAAAATAAACACACTAATGGGCTATGTTTACGACACCCACCCCGACCAATCGAAAATCGCAACGCTGGTTCGAAAAGGCATCGCAGTGAGTGTAAGCTGCATGTTCCAAACACGTTTTCAACAACTAATTTTAGCGATCGGGCCCTGCAGACGCAGCAAACCCAAAAGCATCATTATCAATGTCTGCAGCACCCCCCCACTCACCCATATGGAAGGGAAAGCCAATTTCAAAGCCCCATTTCGGCACGCCAAATTCCCATCACGAAATCAGGATAAAGTACCAATACTTGGGGACTTCAACTCACGGCATACAGACTGGGGGTATCCTACGGACTCTCCTAGAGGTCGCAACCTGGTGGAGGTGATGGAGGATTACAATATGAGGTTAGTCACGATCCTGGACTCTCCCACTCGAACAGGAAATAGCCTCACCACAGACACTTTTCCAGACCTCACGTTTGCAAATATTTTAGACTGAATCAGCTGCAATAACCTCGAGGAAAAGTTAGGTAGCGACCACACCATCATAAGTATTTTGCAAAACGCGTCCAAGATCAGACGACCACGGGGCCAAGCAGAGATCACTGACCGGAAAGCGTATCGGCAAAATCAACCAAACACCCAGCTGAACAACGCGGCTACCCGGGCTGAACAAATACGGACAGCCTACAGGCGGACCACTAAAAAATTGGCGCTAACAGACGACATTACAGCAGTTGACCCACACCTACTGCATCTCTGGCAAAACAACCGCAGCCTCATAAAACGATGTAAGCGACAGAGGCGTAATCGAAAACTAAAACTTACAATAGCGAAATTGTCACAAGAGGCGAATCAATACGCCCAACAATTGGATGATGACAATTAGATGCAATTCGGTGCGTCAATCCAGCGCCTCCTATGCACACAAAAAAAGCGTTGGCCATAGACCGCAGTATGATGGGCCTATTAGGCACTAAAACGGCCACCTCCTCAACGCTAAGGCGAATAGCTAGCGAATTCGAAGCTACGGATGAGCACCTAACCTAACCTACCCTAACCTAACCAAACCTATATAGAAACCACTCCCAAAAAGCAGCAATACCCTTCGTACGACGGTGCAGCTAAATATGAGCGTGATGCCCCAATAACAGCAGCGGGGGCATACATGCGGCAGTGCAGTCCCTAAAAAAAAACACAGCCCCTGGTAGTGATCAACTCACTACTGCTATGATAAGAAATCTCAGCTACGAAACCCTGAAACAAATCACAGACTTAACACGCAGGACTGGCACACCGGCGTGGTGCCGAGGGAGTTTAAATAGGCTAAAATAATCCTAATACCTAAACGCACGAGGGACAAAATGTTTCAAAATCTGCGAGCAATCTCGCTCACATCCCAGTAAGGGAAACTATTTGAGAAAGTCGTGCTAATGCGCTTAACCTCTCACATGGAAAATAGCCAACTCTTTCAGCTCTCAATGTTCGGATTTCGGCTCCATCTATCCCCCCAAGACCTTTTCCTCGTGATAAAAGACGAAATCATAAACCTTTCGGCAGGCACCTCCGATAGAATAGTGGCAGCGTTAAACCTTAAGAAAACATCTGATACGATATCACACCAGCTCATACTAGAAGAGCTGCAACAATTAGGCTGGTGGCGAGGAAGCCTGCACCTACATACGCTCTCTTCTGTAAGAGCGCAGGGCCACCACAGGTGTCGACTCACTCCGATCGGAAGAAATGCAGGTACCAGGCAGAGGCACCCCGCAGAGTGCCACCTTGTCACCACTTGGTATTTAACATCGGAATGCGAAGGCTCGCTCTGTCCCTGGAGACAGTACCAGCTTTAGGTCACGCACTGCACGCTGACGACATTACCTTACGAGTCTCGAGAGGCTCATGTGGCCATCAGGAAAACGCCCTGCAGGAGGCAATAAACAAAGTCGGCGCCTTCAA
Source organism: Dermacentor variabilis (assembly GCF_050947875.1). NCBI lineage: Eukaryota > Metazoa > Arthropoda > Arachnida > Ixodida > Ixodidae > Dermacentor > Dermacentor variabilis. The sequence goes on along the minus strand of NC_134578.1, from coordinate 97,888,900 downwards.
AGACACGGCGGCCATTTGCTGCGCGTCGGAGAAATCGCAAATTATTCGACTCAAAGCAAAATACACGAGCACAGAACCAGAGATCCGGCTAGCGCTCCAAGATCAACCAATACGGGAAGATCAAGAAATGCGAATTCTGGGCCTTTGGTTACAAAGTAACAGAAGACTACATCACACCCCACTCTTGCCTATATATACAGTTCATCAGGTGCCCCGAAGGATAGACAGGCTAATATCCCACAGCAAGGGCTTTAAAGGAAACAAAACTATCACATTGATAAAAGTTTCTATAATGAGCAGAGTGAAGTACAGCCTACTTTACCAGCCTTCTAGGAACACTCAATTACGAGCCATCAACGTCCTGATACGGACAGAGTACAAAACCGCTCTGGGACTACCTTAACATACCGCCATTGATCGAGTGGAAGCTATAGGTTTTTACAACCCGTACGAAGAGCACGCAGCCGCAGTGATCATATCTCAAAGGGAATGACGAGATATAACGACCACAGGCAGTGTCCTGCTCGATCGCTTAGGGTATCCCCGACGACCTCAGTGCCTAAACAAGTAAACCACCCCAGTGCCCCGGGAAATACGCAATCGATTAATAGCCTCTCCGATACCAAAATAACTGAATACAAAGTATCACCAACCTAGAAGGCAGGCAAGAGCTAAGAATTTAGAAAAGTGTTTCTGCTCGCAACCAGAAACGATGTGCATGTACATAGTTAAAATATAAAAAAACAGATACTGCATAGAGGCTGCAAGCCAGCGATTAACCATAAGAGCTTCTACCAAAGCGAAATTAGCCAGTACGGCAGAAGCGCTAGCGATCGCCCTACCCATCAAGGGTAAAGACTAGAGAGGAGAACCAGTCTTGGTACTCAAAGATTCCCAAGCAGCCTGCCGCCTATATTTGAAGGGACACTAAGGACAAATATCAAGTAAAGCTAAACTGATAGATTAGTGCTCGATTAGTGCTTGATGCGCGACAAACATCGTGTAACTGAAGGAGTATTGGATGGCCACCCAATAAATGGAATTATTATTTTCACCACCTTTACGGATTATAGAAGCTTTGCTTTACAACTCCCTACTTCCTCAATTGCTGCATTACATCGGAAACTTCTGCGCAAAAAGTAAAAGTAGTACAGGAACTCCACAGGTGTTCCACATACCCCGAATTTCAGTTGACACGACCGTAAATTTCATCTTGACCCACCCACAAATTTCCAGATGGCCCAACTCCAAATATAAGCTGGCCAACTCCCAGATTTACCCTAGCCCAACCCCAGATTTCAAATTAGCCCATCCCCAAATTTAAATTGCCTATCCTCAAACTTGAAGTTGACCCACACCGAAGTTTAGGTTGGTCCAACCCTAATTTTTGTTGGCCCACCACTATCGTTCAAGTTCTCCCACGTCTAAAGTCCTGCTTGACCCAATTCCAGTTTTCTAGATGATGCACGCACATATTTTACTTGGCCAACCTCTACTATAAGCTTCCCAAAAATTTTCAATGGAGCCCTGTGTATCACTATGGATATAGTCTTCCATTATTTCTTTAAATTGTAGCTTATCGCTCATAAAGCTACCAATCGTACATATACATTATTATAACGATTATGTAGTAACTTCGCAAATTACGCATATATTTTTGCTGATACATGACACTACATTTCCTTGCGTGATTAGACAAGGGTCTTCTCGAAAGAATGCTTACGCATTAATATGCACAAAATTTGCGGTTTCTGGATAGGGGCTATGTTTATCTATAGATCGCTCCATAACTATGCGCGCTTCATGCATCATCATATTGCAAATTGTGTGTTCCCCACAAATATGTTATCATAGAGAGTAGGACTATGTAAATGCAATAAATTGAAACAATGAGCTTGGCTCCCATGTATACCTTTGCTCTGATTTATGCACCGCACAAACGTTTACCTTTGAGGGTGTTATTGTTTTGCCCCATGAATAACACCTTTATTATGGTGTTCCAACGCCGAAAAAAGTTGTGATGTGTTTTACACCGTTAAAGAATGTTGTTTGCTAGAACTAAGTACGAACTGTATTTCAGCACGTCGTACAGTTGGCTGTTTTTACTGCATACGTTGACTCAAGCGACAAATAATTCATTCGTACACTGGTTCCCTAAATTATACAGTAAGATGGATTCGAAATGAACAATTTCACGTGGAAGCGAGATATTCCTCCCACAAAGGCAAACACGTTGGAGCATTTGTGACGCTACTTGTACTCATAATTTTTCACGGCGCCTTCATGATAACTACTTGCAACTTCTGTACAGGCCATAACCTAAAAAAAAAACTTCTTTAGAACGCTATTGTTAGTTGCGAGCGGCAAAATAAAAATATCAGTGGACGTAATTGAAATTACTAACTTGTTTTTTTTCCTCATTTCATTTCGTAACCTGACAGACCCCTGGTAAATTTAAAAATGAATAGGCTTCAGGCCACCTCATGATATTACTTGATTATAAGTCGAAGTAGTAAACCCTCCAATGTTTATTTTGGCTATCAAACGCAAAACAGCCCTGCAAAGTAATAATTGTACTTAAGCAAAAGTATATTATAATATGGTTGTTGCTTATCATACAAAACTATTCAATTTTGAAAACTAAATAAGATTGCCCCTCAGTAGCTTGTTTCATTTCCTGTAATATCTTTCATCAGAATATGGGCACTATAACGTAAAAAACTATTACGATCTGTTTTTCTTTAAAACGGGCCATTAGTTTAGCCCGATAGGACAGAATGGTTCATATCCAGCCCACATAGGCGGGCGCCACACCCATATAGGCAGAGCCCGAGTCATTTTGACCTATCATCGCCATCACCATCAGCCTGGTTACGCCCACTGCAGGGCAAAGGCCTCTCCCCATACTTCTCTATCTACCCGGTCATGCACTAATGGTTGCCATGTTGTGCCTGCAATCTTCTTAATTTCATCCGCCCATCTAAATTTCCGCGGCCCCTTGCAACGCTTCGCTTCCCTTGAAATCCATTCCATAACTCTTAATGACCATCGTTTATCTTCCCTCCTGATAACATGTCCTGCCCATGCCCATTTCTCTTTCTTGATTTTAGCTAAGATGTCATTAACTAGCGTTTGTTCCCTCACCCAATCTGCTCTTTTCTTATCACTTAACGTTACGCCCGTCATTCTTCTTTCCATAGCTCGTTGCGTCGTCCTCAATTTAAGTAGAACTCTCTTCGTAAGCCTCCAAGATTCTGCCCCGTACGTGAGTACTGGTAAGACACAGCTGTTACACTTTTCTCTTGAGGGATAATGATTTGAGAATGCGTGCCAAATGCACCCCAGCCCATTCTTATTCTTCTGATTATTTCCGTCTCATGATCCGTATCCACCGTCACTACCTGCCCCAAGTAGATGTATTCCCTTACCACTTCCAGTGCCTCGCTACCTATTGTAAATTGCTGTTCTCTTCCGAGATTGTTGAACATTACTTTAGTTTTCTGCAGATTAATTTTTAGATCCACCATTCTACTTTGCCTTTCCAAGTCAGTGAGCAATGCATTGCAATTGGCCCCTGAGTTACTAAGCAAGGCAATATCATCAGCGAATGGCAAGTTACTAAGGTATTTACCACGAACTCTTATCCACAATTCTTCGCAATCCAGGTCCCTGAATACTTCCTGTAAACACGCTGTGAATAGCATTCGAGAGATCGTGTCTCACTGCCTGACGCCTTTCTTTATTGGGATTTTGATGCTTTCTTTATGGAGGATTACGGTGCTTGTGGAGCCGCTACAGATATCTTTCAGTATTTTTACATACGGCTCGTCTACACCCAGATCCGTAATGCCTCCATGACTGCTGAGGTTTGCACGTAATCAAACGCTTTCTCATAATCAATGAAAGCTATATACAAGGGTTGGTTATATTCCGCACATTTCTATATCACCTCATTGATAGTGTGAATATGGTCTATTGATCAGTAGCTTTTACAGAATCCTGCCTGCTCCTTTGGTTGACAGAAGTCTAAGGTGTTACTGATTCTATTTGCGATTAGTTTAGTAAATACTTTGTAGGCAACGGACAGTAAGCTGATCGGTCTATAATTTTTCAAGTCTTTGGCGGCCCCTTTCTTATGGATTACAATTATGTTAGCGTTCTTCCAAGATTCCGGTACGCTCGAAGTCATGAGGCATTGCGTATACAGGGTGGCCAGTTTTTCTAGAACAATCTGCCCACCATTCTTCAACAAATCTGCTGTTACCTGATCCTTCCCAGCTGCCTTCCCCCCTTGCATAGCTCCCAAAGCTTTCTTTACTTCTTCCGGTGTTATTTGTGGAATTTCAAACTGCTCTAGACTATTCTCTCTCCCATTATCGTCGTGGGTGCCACTGGTACTGTATAAATCTTTATAGAACTCCTCAGCCACTTGAGCTATCTCATCAATATTAGTAATGATATTGCCGGCTTTGTCTCTTAACGCATAGATCTGATTCTTGCTTATTCTTAGTTTCTTCTTGACTGCTTTTAATTGTCCTCCGTTCCTGAGAGCATGTTGAATTCTATCCCTATTATATTTCCTTATGTCAACTCTCTTACGCTTGTTGATTAACTTGGAAATTCCTGCCAGTTCTATTATAGCTGTAGGGTTAGAGGCTTTCATACATTGGCGTTTCTTGATCAGATCTTTCGTCTCCTGCGACAGCGTACTTGAATCCTGTCTAACGGAGTTACCACCGACTTCTATTGCATACTCCTTTGACCTATAACGGAGGGTTAAATTGGAATATGGGTTTCAATTTGGAATAAGAACATATGGGAATAGTTTAACGTTATAGCGGCCCACATCTTGCATGGCAGAAAATACGTTTGTTTTGCTCCAAACCTGTCCTTAATCTCTTTGTGGCGGAAAAGACGAATTTCAACACTTTTGAAGAGGCTACATGGTGTGAGAATACCCTGGGTACCCACATAAACATCCTGGCTGTGGGGGGGCAAATGGCGAAGTTATACAGCCTGTGCATGGGATCCTGAGAGGGCGCAAGAACCATGCAGCTGTACAATCTAAAACAGCCATTCAGCATTCCTAATGTTTGCTTTTTCTTTCAGACAGTGTAGCTTCCATGGAGAAATAACCACGATTTTTTTGTCCGGAACACTTTTCGTCGAGTTATCCCGAAGATTCTGTTGTGTAATACAGTGATAAAAAGCGCACAGATGTACGGCACCACGGTGTGATTCCGCACATTGGCACACTGGTAAGAGGAGCGTTCTCACATTCTTTCCTCATTGCAGCTAGCGTTGTTAGAGGTTGTCGAGACGCTGCGTGCCCCTCAGGCAGAAGACGCACACGTCATCGTTGAAGACGCTGAGCCTCCAAACCTATCTTTGACGAAGTTGCCCTGGAAGGACTGCTTGCCTCCGGCGTATGGATAGGCATGGTAGTAAGGGGACAGCTACCCTTTAAAACAAGCTGCAACACAGTGCCACGAATAGCCAGCTCTCAAAGCACGCTAAACGCATACTTTTGCAGCAAACCTGGATTTGCTCCTATCTTTCTTTAATTTCTCGTAAACATATTAATACGGGTGTTATCAGAACGCGTAGGTGCTAAATAGATGCACTGTCAAGTGCAAGCTTGGTAAATGCCAGCACGAAGAGTATTTACTGATACCATTGGATGCCGTAGGCCTAGCTTCTTGTTAAATAAGTTCGGTCGATGACGCGTGTATATCAACAACAGCGTAAAGCAAAGCCTAATTTGATGTTTGTGGAAATGTGAACGCAAGCCACCTTAAGCGAACGTTAATGCCAAAAATGTTAGTACGAAATGAGAATTTTATGCCAATGTAACGCCAATGCGATGCAGTGTTTTCTTTTTTTTTAACAGTAGCGCCCATCTTGCAAATCTTCCATTTACCTGACTTTTCTTCTTTCTGCGGACTCGGTTACTTCTGTTTCAGGTAACTTCACATCTCCGTATCCAACTTCTTTGCCTCTTGAATCAGGCAAGCACGCAAGGCAAGTACGCGGTATCAAATTCCCATTTACGATTAGCAAGTGGCGCAAGTTCTCTTTTCCGGCACAACTTCAGAGGGGCAAAAACCTTTCTACTTGTCGATAGAGCAACAGAAGTTTGGAAGCGAGAACTGAAGAATGCTTCACTCTAAATTAAATGTACAAGAATTCAGACCTATAGAAACACGATGTGGCACACATTTTTATACCTGGACTATGTTCCGAAAACGGCGCCGCGATAACATCAGGATTCGAAGCAGGCAAAAAAATCTCCTGCATTCATCATACTTACTCGGTAATACCTTGAACGAGGGAATTGCCAGTGAATGTTTAAAAAACAAATTGATTCACCGAAACAACATATTAGAAAGAGTTCCGCAAGTTCAATCCAGTAGGCATAAAGCGTTAGTCCTTCCAGTACACTTACCACTAAACGTGGGGATTTGCGACAGCCCTGTACGAAAGAAGAAGCTCATGTATATTTATCCGCATTACCACATCATACAGGTGCCGAAGTGGTAGGTATGGCAACAGGCGCGGGTAGCACTAGCTCAGGTAAGGTCAAGGAGGTGCTCAAAATGAAAGGGTTAGAGGGCTCGGTAACACAACATTCAACATATGGGACTCAGACTGTGATTAGCGGAAGAAAACTTGTAGAGCCCTCCCGACTGAGGCACTGGTGGCTATACCCTACTATAGCAAACAGTGAAGCCATGTCGTTTGGTAATAGCCTTCTTTCTCGAAGCTCAGTAATCAACAGAGGGTGGCCGCATTAGTGTAATATCTTATCGCTATTATTCAAACAGTTTTGTTTCATACAACACATGACTTGATTAAGCCAACAATACTCCACACTCAATTCTCTGTTACAGAAATGAGCTCAGGCTCAATATTAGTACAATGACTTTAATTTGAAAAGAAATCTACACCAAGTAGACCGCTACAGGCAGTAAATACCCAAGTGAGGTCTGCTGTGCAGATTTGTACACCTTACCAAAAAAAGCAACGGATCACAATTACATCGCTCACAAACATCATTCATTAAAGTGACAAATTACAGTCCTACAAAAATACTTGATCTAGTAATAAACGTAATTTATTGCGTTTACGTTTCTTCCTTCGCCAGCAATTTCTTGTGCAGAATTAGGGCAGCTGGGCAATGTCTGTAGATATTTTTCAAGATATTTATGTAGCGTCCTGTACTCCTTGATTACACAATGCCTCTATGACTGCTGGTATCTCTACTGAATCATGTGCCTCTTCGTAATCTGTGAAAGCCATATAGAGAGGCTGATTGTACTCTGTGGATTTCTCTGTTACCTGAATAATGACATAGATCTGATCAATTGTGGAGTATCCGTTATTGAAGCCAACCTTTTCCCTTGGTTGGCTAAAGTCCCGTGTTGCCCTTATTCTATTGTAAATTATTTTGCTTAAAATTTTACATAACACTGGGAGTAAGCTAATGGGCCTATAATTTTTCAGTTCTTTAACGTCTCTCTTTTTGTGTATTAGTATATTGTTTGCATCCTTCCAGTTTTCTGGGGCCTTTGCAGTCAATACACACTTCGTATAGAGAGCCGCCTGTTTTCCGAGCATTATGCTTCCTCCATCTTTGATTCAATCGACTGTTAGTCCGTCTTTTCCTGCCGCTCTTCCCCGTTTCATGTCTTGCAAAGCCCTTCTGACCTCATCGCTAGATATAAAAGGGGTTTATGCATCCTGTTCATTACTTCTTGAAATGGAGGCATTCTGACTCATCTGGGTACCGCACAGGTCAGTATAGAATTCTTCCGCTGCTGTTACTATGGGTTCGAGATTGCTGCTGGTATTACCTTGCTTATCTTTCAGGGCATACATTTTCCTTTGTCCTATGCCAAGTTTCCTTCTCAATAACTTAGGTCCAATTCTCACGGCTTCTTCAGTCTTTTTCAGGTTATAATTTCGAATCTCCCTTACTTTCACCTTGTTGATAAGTTTTATTAGTCATGTGAATTTTATCTTATCTCTTGAGTTCGATACCTTCATTCTTTGTTGTTTCTTTATTAGGTCCTTTGTTACTTGGGAGAGCTCGCCTATTGTTTGCCTTGGTGCCTTACCTCCAACTTTAATATCAGCTTCTGAAACCAGCCAAGTTACGCTTTTATTCATTCTCGATATGTAATCTTCATGAATCTGTTCTAACTGTTCTAAGGTTGCATATATGTTTCCAAGTACCAGCCTTAATTTGTCCCCTTTTACCCTTACTCCATCTAGGTTGCCCCCTGTTCTCTCTTGATCAATTTTGCTTTTCCTATATTCTAATTGAGGTGAATCCTAGCCTTTACTAACTTATCAACTCTGCACTTTACCCTACCTAACACTTCTACATCCTGCACTATACTGGCATCGGCAGAAAGTAAAATCAATTTCATTTCTTCTTTCGCCATTGGGGCTTCTCTAGGTCCGCATTCTGTTGCTACGCTTCCTGAACAAGGTATTCATTATGCGAAACTTTTTCAATTCCGCTAACTCTACCAGCATCTCTCCTCTAGCATTGCTGGAATCGACGCCATAGTTGCCAATCGATTGTTCGGCAGACTGCTTTTATTGCACTTTGCATTGAAGTAGCTCATTACTAAAGTATACTGAGTTTGAACTTTGTTCATCGCTAATTGAACATCTTCATAAAACTGATCTATCTTGTCATCATGAGTGGAGTTTGGAGTGCTGGCTTGTACTACATTTCTTCTATACCTATTAACTTTTCTTATGGCTACTGCTACCCACTAATATATGGTGTAGAATTCGTTAATGTTGCCCGCTATGTCCTTATGGATTAGCAATGCTACGCCGTATTGCTTCTTATCTGGGAGTCCTCTATATCAGAGAGCGTGGCCGTTAGTCAGTACTGTATAAGCCTCACCAGTTCTTCTAACCTCACTAAGGCCAATGATATCCCAAACAATGCCTGATAATTTCTTAGGAGTCCTTGTAAGCTAGCTTCACTCGAGAGGGATCGGGTGTTGAACGTCGCCAGGGTCAGTCTCCATTGGCGGCGCCTCCGTGTCCAGAGATTCTTTGCACCCTCTGCTGCGTTACAGCCCTGGCCGCTGCCTTGCTCAAGTGCTCGGCAGCCTCAGGAGACTGATGGCCATTCGTTGATCCAAGGAATCATGACGGAAGTAGTGGCCGAATATTGCACCAGGGAGGCCAATTCCTGTTCTGGTGAGGGAGTGCTTTGTTGAAGCTCAGTGGGCCTTCGATATTTTGTTACACTTGGATTAACATACCCCCACAGGCTCGGCATTTTTCCAGGTGTAAGGCACCACTCCACACATGGAGATGTAGTGTACTGGAGGTGAATTCGAGCTTAACACCTTCAGATTAAAAAAACGAGGATCGTAACTTCTCACTATGGAAACCGACCAACCACGGTAGCTCATTCAGATAACCCTGTACTCGGCGAGGTCACCTTAAGGCGCAGAAGTCCGACCCAGAGGGTGCTATATGTTTTGAAAAATTCACTGACTTCTCAGCGATAGCCGGCTTTTTAACACGACAGACGGGCACTATATAGCATTACTTCTAAATGGTTCTTACATCGTGGTTCTGGAATCTCACGTAAGCAGATGACCGTGAACGCTGCTAGGTATATGAGACGTGTTGAGCGGGCCGCCAGACCGTTTTGGTTCTGAACCGCGAGTAAGAAAGGCGCCCATGACAGCGGCTAGGTGCCCTCGACCTTTCTGCATGTATGTTACCATGTACGCATGGTAACACCTTCGAGTATTGTTTATTTCGCTCGGAAGCGAGCGCTCATCTCCTGTCTCTAGCCGCGCGGAGGGATGCGGCTCCAGAGAGGATAGAGAAATGTAAAAGAAATTTATAAATAGCTCTGGCAGCGTGGTTTTGAACCGCACGCGATCAGGCGACCATGATGACATTCAGAAAAACTGGACAGTTTTGGCAATTTTGGTATTTAAAGCAGAAAACAACCTTGAACAGCGCTCAAACGCCACGAGAAAGAGTTCTTGATTTTAAGCCTTAATGCTGGCTGGACAGAGATTATTCTTCGGCGCTCTGTAGCGTCGTATCTAGAAAACTTATTAGTCAATTTATAATCACAAACTTTCAGTTTAGGTACTTTTCCATTGTTCATGCCTACTTTTTCAAACAACTGATACTATAAAAAAATAGAATGTAAAGTGACTTCGCTGTCTAAAAAGCTAATGCAACTGACTTGTATTCCTCACTGAGACGAAAAAAACCGGAAAGCAATTGTACTACGGAAATTTTAACCTAACCTGACCTATGTCATGTTTAGCGACAGCGGTTATTCAGAGGATCCTTAATTAACAAAAGATCAACGATTGTATTCACGGCCCTATAAACCCCATTACCATGTTGCCTTATTTATATACGTAATACGACAGAGATACAAAAACGCCCACAGGTAGGTTTAACTGCGGTTTAGGAGCAAGAAATGGTGAAATTTTATCTAAGATTCTTGACTAGTGGACTAACAGCGACTGTAAAAAGTGATGATTTGGTGTCAGTCATAGTGAGTTACCTCACTAAGAGCTGACCAATGCGCAGGTCTGAAACCTATGATTGCGTACCTGTGGTATTTTCCACATAGGATGTTTGGTCTGCAATCAATGAAACACAGAATCAGTATAAAGTACACAAATAGGGTAGGATGATGTTAGAGTTATGACATGCACCACTAATTAGACCTACGCTATAAAGGAAGCAACGTGGTTTGGAGAATTGAGAAACAAAGTTATGCTAGTCTGGGAATCCAACTACTACTATGCCACGGCCATTTTACACCGCTGTCCTCGTACCAGCGAGGGCGAGGTACATTAAAGCTTGTCGTAGTTCGGCACATCTTTTCGGCCAACGAAGCAAACGAAAATTCCTAAAACCAAAGCACTTACGAAATCGTTCACTGTACATCCGGCCAACAGACGACTGCTGACAGGCAACAAGTTTAAACATTCATGTCATCTCTAGCTTTCAATCATTCATGTCAGCAGCGAAACCTTGAATGTATATTTTGCTAGCGCGTAACAAATTATGAACAATTACCGTAAATATATACACACACATGCTACTAAACAGATTACGGTTGGTATTGCAGTAATACAGGGAGTGTCATCGCTGTTACACAACTAGCACTTGAAATGATGCAAAAATAATCCTAGCTATTGGCGCGTCAACAACGCGGGCTCAATTCAACTACGCAGGCTCAAAGCGGGCTCGAGTCCACTTGTGTCACCGTGTCACATAACAATTCTAGAGGATTTGATAGGAATTGGCATATAACCGTTGGCACAGACCAAAACCTTATATAAAGAAAAATCAAGTAAAGAAAGAAATGTCTGCATTTTACTAACCCATGCCGTAGTAGTACCCAGACTGGTTGGCAGGGTCATATTCGTACTGGGAAGCAGGATTGTCTCCAGGCTTGTTGTCTACAAGAAAGCAGGACGCGCGCCTTATTCTTGTCTGTGACTTTGTGACACTGTGACTCCCCAGTGAGGGAGCTGAGGCAGCTGCGGACACACATTTCGATACAACCCATCTTAAGCGTAGATAAATCAGTCATTCAAATTAATTAGTCAAACAATCTTTATTCAGGCGAAAGCCTTGATCGGCTTGTTTTAATGTCTAATACCCGAAAAAAGGGGCGTCTAGTCGAGTGAGACAAAATATATGATCATCGGGAATGGCATATACCCTCGTAAACAGGCAAAGATTCAATGGCTGAATATAAATGAAAAAAAAGAAAGAATAAAGGAAAGAAAGAAAGAACGTTTAGGTAGTGCATTAGGTGCTCGTGCGTGTCGTTGAGGAGGTTGACCTACAGCGTCACACGTTTGCTTTACACTGCGTTATGTATTGCAAGAAGTCTGACTCCTCCGATCGGATAACTTAATGCATTGCTACGTGTGCAGCAAGCATTTTGCGTTTAAGTGTTAGAGGAGTGTTAACATGCGTACAACACGTAGCGAAAACAAGAAGGTGGCAAGATAAAAAAACTGCTCTGTCGTATTTTGACTGAGGTCCTGTCAACGGTACCAGAGCATTCATATATAGGTTCAAAAACTTAAGTTTTACTGTTCAGAGTAACCATTGGTTCTGCACATCTTGCAGTAAATAAATTACTTTAAAAATAAAAATATCACGTCTCTAAGATGGATACCAATTACGAAAAAGAAAGAGAAATTATTTATTTCTCACATTTAAACATACAATTCTGTGCGAAACCCATAATAAGATAGCATCATAAACATCTTACATGCATGAAGCCATAATGCTCAACTTGACCTCACACAAACAAGCAAGTGGAGCAATCAAAGAAAGCAATAAGCGCCTTGTTTTTCTTTTTATATTCAGTCTTGCGCTCTGAACACAGAAAGATCAAATATGCCTTTGTTAATGTAAATTTATTTATACCTCGTTCATTCTATTTATTGATATTGTTGCAAATACGGCGCAAATATAGAACAGGAGGTCCCCCTACAACCGTGAGCTTTGGGACCTCCTTCTGTATATCTTGTTACTGTGCTTTTATTTTCCTGAGCGAGTAAATAAAATTCTTCTTCTTAAGACGCAGGAAGTCGAAAGAAAATGGCAGGACATACGTCAGTGATGATATATGCTGCTTGCTTATCGTTGTAGTGCGCGTGTTTGTGGGTGCGTTGGTACGTGTATGCGCATGGGTTTTCCTCGCGTATTACTTTGATTTGCCGAATTTAAGCTACTTTTAAAAGCGAGTACATTCTACGAATTGACATCAGTTGGTGTAGTTCCTCGGACTCCTCCCTTCCGGTTCTCCAATGATCTACGCCGCTTGCTCGTCGCCATCGACTGAAAACAAGATTCAGAAGGAAGTCGTCGCATTAGATAGCAGGACACTAAGTATTCAAAGCATCAAGTTTGCAAGCCATGTGGTTAGCAGGCTGCCGCACGCCTAGAGCACAGGCTCCTGTTGTTTTCCTGTTTGTCTTCAATATAACACCTTCTTAGCCGACTTCAGACGAACTTGAAGTAGCTGCTTATCTTATAGCCATTTCTAAGAACATGTCGGCTAGGTGACGTGTACATCACATATGAACATGACAATCAATTGATGAATCAATCATCGAAACATTTATTCATCCACGACAAATATGGGGGAGACGGAATAACAGCCGCTAACGGCAACTTGGCAAGGCTCCTGCCCCTACAAAGTCCAGCAGCAAGTGAGCGGCGGTACACTTCTAAATAAATGTGTGTAGAAGGCAACTAAACATACTGATAGATGAAAGATACACTTTGACAGAAGATAGACAAATAACCTATATTTATCTAAACAAAGACAAGAATGGGTTTTAGGTTGTCACACAACGTGGAAATATGTGAAATACACGATCAGAACGAATTACAAATGGTAATGTTTGCACCTCGTCATGCCGAGAATACGCAGCAATAGTAAACAACTAAGAATATAATAAAAAACGAATGTAGGTAGTCGTAAATGAGGTACAATGAGAGTCTATGTGCCCTTGTCGCTCTCTGCCATGGAAACGCCAAATGCCGTGTAACTTTACTGCCGTGACCGCCCCCAGAAGATGTTGAGTTCCCAAGTTTGAGAGAAGAAAGGAGACCACTATACATGACCTTTTCAGAAATTACCGGAGCGTATGACAACGTAAACCGCAACATTTTGCGGGATATTCTGGAAAGGGAAGGCATAGTTCACGACTGCATAGAGCTTTTGAGATAGATGCACCTAGAAAATAGTTTGCCTTTAATGGGAAAGGATAAGGAGCGAGGAGCAAGTTGATATCAACAAGGGACCGAGACAGGCGTGCCCTCTATCCCCGCTGCTGTTTATCATGTACATGGTATGGATGGAGAGGGCGCTAGAAAGACGCAATGTCTTGTTTAATATCTCATACAAAAATTCGTGTAGTATAGTACGAGCAGCAGCTTCCAGGTTTGTGTTATGCGCACGACATACGCATAACACGCAATAAAGCATAATACATGTTGTTTACTAACAAGCAAAGTGATATGCAACGTCTGTCTAATATCTGTGGACAGGAAGGCGAGAATTTAGATTTGATATTTAACATTAAAAAACCAGTTGTTAAAGTATGCAATTGAAGCAGCGAACGGACAGTATCAACACGGGGCCAGCAAAAAGCTCGAGGAGAAGAACAGATATGCCTTTATAAATGGATAAACGAAGGCAATATGCGAAAAAAAACACAGGAGAGAACAATGGCAGCAAAGGGGGAGAGAAGTGCGGCCATAATGAAAAACAGAGCTCTATGGGAATACTATAGATATAGAGTGGACCGGGGTATGTGGAAAGGTATAATGGTTTATGTGGGACATACATATGGAAACGCAGTTGTTTAACTAGAGTCAGAGGTACAGTCAGGACACGATGGCACCCAAAGGTCAGTGGGACGCCTCGCAATGGGCGCTAACGGGAAGGCTGCAAATGAAGCTTTGCAGGGTGGTATGGGCTGGACAAGTTTGGAGCGTAAAATTAATTATGAAAAACACTGAGCAGTATGGGAGAAAGTGAATGGGCTGGGGGAATGGTGAGATATTTATGCAGGAAAATCATTCATTCACAGAGGACGAAAATAACTAGGAAGCTTACCAGAAACATGCGACTAGTTTTCGCGACCGAAAGCTTTCGCGTTTCTGTAGTTCCGTTATCGCGTAGTGCTGAGTGGGTTATGCTGGTTCGGGAAACTCGCACAAACTGAAAGTAGCACAGAATTCAACTTCCATGTTATGTCGCGGGATGCCCGAACTGTCACGTCATTTGACCAAAAAGCAGCTGCAGCGGCGCATCCACCGCTCTGCCTTGGCCGCAAACCACCATGTGTTGGCCGCCGTTTTACTGATCGACGGCAGCAAAGGCAGGTCATGGCTACAGCCCCTATACTTCGTAAAGTAGCGGAACGCTTTGAAGAATGCCGCCTCCTCCACGCGCGCTCTAGCCGAGGCCGGCGCTGCGTCGCGATTGGCCTAATAGTATCACGTGGGAACTCGCGCCGTGCATCAGCGCACTTTTGCTTGGGAAGCGTCTACGGGGTGGCGACGAGCGCATGTTGGCGCCATTGCTACGCTATAGCAGTGTAGGTGGCGCCAGGGTCGAGGACGGAACGTGAAAGAGACAAGAAACGAGGAGGAGTGAAGTTGGAGGAGGAGAGTGTCGCTACTTTACGAAGTTTTAAGAGGTTTTACTGATGGCATATGAAAGGTCTTCACTCGCCCGGTTCGGTGGCAGGAAATTTCAATTCCAGAAAAAAAAAAGCTATTCGAACCCTTCAGCTGCAATTTTCTCGAAACTAAATCTTTTCTTGGCAGAAAACAAGCGTTGGAAGGTTTCTGTAATGGTATTTAAACAGTCCACATCAACTTAGTATTTGTCTTTAGTGTCCCCTCAACCGCGCGTGCGGTCTGACCTTACGTTTGGCGAGGTTCGAGTCTAGTTGAGCGCTCAAACTTGTCGAAATGTCGAGACCCGACGGCTATGACACCGAAAGGCAAGGTGGCCCAAGTATACTTCCTACAAGGGCGGCGGCGGCCGACTGTCAGCCGACGATAGTAATTGACCTAATGAAGATGACGTAAGTGCTACCGAAATCCAAAAGCGAGTTTTCGCTTTCGGATTTCGGATTCTTTAATAAACTTCGTCATTACATATACGCAGTAACAGTAGGAAGAAGCGCACTGATCCAAACACCCTTCTTGACGTCAGCTATTCGCCAATAGCAGCCGCGTATGGGAATCTCTTATATTACGAAATAAAGCGTCCAGGAACGAGTGAGGAGCAGGTTTCGTTGAGAAGAGAGCGTTTCACAGAGAGGTGTTTTCGAGCTTGTGAGCTCTACGCGCCGCCCACGACCGCAAAACTTGACTGAGATGCTCACAGAGGCGTATGCTATCCACAGACTTACGTTTTTTCACCAAGCCCAAAGTATGCATCAGGACCGCTTTAACATACGGGGGAAGCTATAATACTAGCCAGCGCAATGTCAACACACAAGCGGACAGGATTTTGAGCGAAGCTGGCGGCGAAGAACGGCGGCGTAATCGAGCGAACGAGCGGAGCGAAAGATGGAAGATCAAAAGCCGAGTGGGAGATGAAAGATGCGAGCCGCGTACCGGCCCCTTCAGTGACGTGCGCGCGGGACTCTGGTGTCATGTAGACCCGCCCGGCCGCTCGAGATAGACTCGAATGTGTTCTCTGCAGGACTGCTGATTTCCTGCTATCGTCTGCTCAGGTCAGCTCTCGCTGGCGCTTGTTTGGTTGACGTGGTTTGGTCTTGTTCCAGCTTGTTTCGGCTCTCACGGTTTTCGATTGTTTTATAATCTGATTGTATTCGCGACGCGAGTTGCGTGGTACATTCTTGGAGCCACGGGAGTCTCCTTTGAGGAGTCACGTATAAAAGCCGGCACACTTGACCCGCATATCAGATTTTTGAATGTCGCCGACTCTGCTGCGTGTATCGCCGACACGGATAGACTTGCACTCAAATTTCACATTAAGGAGAATAGTATTCGTCGATGATTTTTATTCCACTTGGTGCTTAAGCACACACATTGGAGGCCGTCAATCAAAGCCCGAAAGGCTCGGCAACCACTTACACCGCACTAAGCACAAAATGAAAAAAAAAAGAAATGAAACTGTAAGTTACGAGCTAATTCACGTGAACGGCGTGCAAGATGCCTTCATGAGCTTGAATCGCAAGGCGCGAACGAGGGACGCGCATGCACGATGATCTAGTTCCAGAGCGCTCCAGCGCGAGCGCATACAAAGTTGAAATGACAATGGCTCACTTACATCTTCGTTGAACCATGCGCCAACGCTTTGAGACGTCAATCCAACCCCTGTCCGTCGGTGAACCAGAAACAACGCCATTCGCCGTACCGTCGCCCATGCCTAAAGGCCTACGGCCGCTTCGCTGGCCTTCAGTCTAAGGTCATTCATGCCGGCGCAATCACGTGATCAAACATGACTGCGCCGGTGCGCCGCTGCTGAAGACGATCTATATGAAATGCTTTTTACGAGACTCTACCTACGGTCGTAGTGCCTGTGCACTGACTGTGGCATCTGTGATGGTCGTTATTTTTTTTTCTCGTAGATCGGTGGCCACTATAAGGGTGGTGCCCGCCTCCTCAGCCCCTGTGGTACCTGTTTGCGTGAATGAGGCCACTTCTACATCGCTGAGTGTGTGATCTATCGTACTGATTACATGCGTGTCTGAGTGTGCGTAAAGCACTGCTTCCGTGTACCACGTATCAACGGAGTTGGCATGTTCTCGTTGAGGATTTAAGTGGTAAGGTGGTGTTATGATCAACTTAAGTTTTCCACGAAGCCATTAAAAAATTCTAGGGTTTAACGTGCCAAAACCACTTTCTAATTATGAGGCACGCTGTAGTGGAGGACTCCGGAAATTTCGACCACCTGGGGTTCTTTAATGTGCACCTACATATAAGTAAACGGGTGTTTCTGCATTTCACCCCCATCGATATGCGGCCGCCGCGGCCGGGATTTCGATGGGGGTGAAACAGCATAGCAACTGAGCAACAACGGCAGGTTACGAAGAAGCGAACGACTACCCTATCTGGCGATGGGGGGATGCCCCATCAGCAACATGCAGCGGTCAGGGTTTATTTTCACGCCTCATCATTCACTCAGCTTCAAGAAAGGAACGTCGCCCTCCTGACCGTAATGGAGTTACCAATTATCGATGAAAGCATCCTCGTCGAGACTGCAGGGGGAAAGCGTGAACGGTAGAACCTGACGAAAGCACTCAGACTTCCACAGGCTCCCGAAGACATGGACAACTACAAGACCACAAGGTTTAATTAAGGCCGTCTTGGCCCCCCTATAATCGACCTATCAAGTGTGAGAAACGTTCAAATGGGCATCCCATGTCGACATAATTGCCCCATTCCCCAAAAGAGCGTCACACCATTATCCCGTGAGCAGACACAAAGGGAAGGACGAAGACAAGAAAATCCGAAGGGCAGCAGCTCGTCGACGGCAGCACCGGATGAAAGCACTAATACTTCCGCAGGCTCTCCAAGAAGACGTCAAGGACCATAACACCGCAAGGGGTTTATTTAAGGCCGTCCTGGCCCCCATGTTAATCAGATACGCTAGAGACTCGGATAAGAGTCGCAATAATGTACCAATGAAGTCAATACAATTATTTCTACTTTATTACATCATACGGATGCCCGGTTTTGTCGTCGTTTCCTAATTCTTGCAGTAAAGACCCACCTTACCAGGTCAAGATTGTACCAGAGGGTCAGTGACCATGGTGTTGTGCTGATAAGTAATTCACTCAGTTAGTTGCCTCGCCGCGATGACTTCATTCCGATCAGCAAGCCAAAAAGAAAGAAAGCTGATTACTTGCACACAGCTATAGTAGGCAACAGCCCATAATCAAGCTGACTTGGACCCTTCCACAGGTTGGTTGCACAGGAAGCTTACTCAAGGTTTGCAACAAATTAATGGACCAATCAGAGGCAAGTTACGCCAACACCTGCTCAACAACACATTTTACCCAGGCAAAAATAAGGATGTCTTTAATCCCGAACGGTGCACTCACTTCCGTGGTTATCGTAGCTTTGAGGTGTAATGTGAGAAAAGGAATATTTATTGACGCTCTTTCAGATTTCGCGACTGTTAGTCTTTCTGCACGCATCATGGTAGACACCCAGACAACTTTGGTAGACACCCAGGTTTCTTGAAAAATAGGGATTCACTGAACCGCCACAAGTCTCTCAAAAAAAAATTTATTAGAAAAAAATATTTCTCATATTTTAGAGCCCCTTAAATGCTAACCAGCCCATCTTGTTCAAATGATTCTTCACTTATAGCTGCGTCACCACCATTTCTTTCTTGCACAAAATCTTTTCGTACTAGTTTGCACCTCAAACGCATTAAAGGCATACAATGACTAAGACATTTTTCGAAGTGGTAGCGCACTGTCGGGCACACAGTGGTCCTCAGTTCTTGCATAAAATATAGCCAGAAGAAATAACAAGAGGAAATTCAAAATCTAGCAAGGGCGCGTGACAGCCATGCATGAATGAGCCACAGTTTTCACCAAGTTTCTACCCCCCCCCCCCCATGCACAGCAGTGCGTTGGAGAATTTTGTGCAAAATTGCGAGCCCAAAGCGTAACAGTGCAGCTGCTGTCCAGTGCTGTAACGTGCCTATGTCACGCAACACCGCGGCTTCTCTTCTCCCGCTCCGTTCCCATGCCTCCTTCAGCTACTCCATTGAATACACATCTAGCCACATCACCGAAGGCAACTTTAGATCTGCATGGTGTTATAGAATCCGTATTTTTATTAGGGTAAATCGTGCTTAGTACCAGGGTAGGCCTACCCAAGCCTTTCACAATGCGTCCGGTATCGGAAATTTTTACATTTTAACAACGCCAAGGACCAAGTTTCTAGTTGCATATTTTTTTGCAGTTATGAAATAATAAACAAACTTGGAGTGCGACAGCGATTGTTTTCTGAAATATATCTGGATTTTATCATATTTTACGGAGCCATCATTTAATTCACGGCTTGCAAATTGGCCACATAATTCGCTCCGCACGTGAAACAACCGCGCTGCGCCGTGAAAGTAGAATGCGTCAGCTAAAGGCTGTGCGCATTCGCTAAGCTGTCCGAGAGTCAGAAGATTGCTAAGCGTTTGCACCCAACTGAAAACCTGTAGCCTACAATCGCGTGGTACAGTGGCGACCCATTATCTTGTTTAACAGTATTATCGACTGGTGCCAGTTCAGGCTCGCATGACCTTCGGTTGCCCGAAAAAGTGTGTGTGGTTGGCTAATATATTTGCCGTTTTCTTCATTTGGAAAGAAATAATTTTCACATACCTGCCTCAACATAAAAATTAAGCAATAAATCATTTAGTTAAAACATGAGCACATCTCGTTGTGGTAATGAGAGCGCTGCGCAGATGTACTGCAGTTATTACGACAAGCTATAGCACCAATATGCACTACGCTGAGGCTAAAGAAAGGGCGGCCCGCCAAATATAAAAATGGCTAATGCGTGAGAGAGATGTCAACGGTGTCCGCTAATGAACGATTAGGAACGAAAAAAATGTAATAGATAAATATTTTTCTGAAGTGCATTCAACAATTATTTATTCGAACGAGAGTAATTAGGCCTCGTGACAGCATATGCGAAGAAAAGAGACCTAATGCGTAGATCAACGGATAAACACAACTTACACTTGATGACCGAACTGTGTCATTCAGAGTACGAGGCGAGGAGATAGCACTTACCCATATGGACTGAAATCCCTGTGGGCCCTGCGCGTTACTGAAGAAAGGACGACTACGGTACAGGTCTGCGAGTCGGAGGTGAAGCGACGTTGATGCGCGCGACAGTTCTCGCACTTGATAATAATGATTATACTTATTTATGGAGCATACCCACTATGAAGGGTAGGTCAACAATCGGGCGGCAGGAGGTTTAGCGAAGCAGATTTTATTTATTTCAATAGCAGAAAGCAATACAGAAAAGTAAAGAAGAGAAAGGCACGATTACCACATTACCTCACGAAAAAAACTACCAAAAAAGACGCACAGAGAAGCATACAAGAAGACAGGAAAGAGGCTGCTTACTACCAACTCTTTATTCGACAGAACGGCGCTCTAATTTGTAAAGGGCACTCTGTCACATGACCACCACCCAATCGGCATTATCACAGCCAATGGTCAAGGAAAAATCAATAAATTACAAAGGCCGCATTCACGTTCTATCTTCCAAAGAATCTCGCATCTATCCTTGCCTAAGCTCAGTGATGAATATGTTAGCAATACCTCTGTTAGGTCATCGTAGTAAAGCATAGTCACACGATCCTAGAAAGCTCTGTCGAAACCAATAAAGTAACTATAAAAAATCAACAGTACAACAAAGCAGTAAAGCAACACCCAGGAACATTTATAGTGCCTAAGAAAACCAACTGACCAAACACACCAAGCAGAACTGAACATCATCTGAGAAAACAGCAGGCACTTCGTAGTAGACTGCAGCTTTTTTAGGGCTGTGCGCCACATGGTCCGTATAGTGGCCAACTTGTGGTCGCCTTTGTCCTGGCTTTGAATTGGTTTTCTTTCTTCCTTTAATATTTTGAAATAATAATAATTTTGTAATTGCGGATATGGCAGAGCATGGGAAGCCCACCGTTTGAAGTTTGCCAATCTCAATGCTTCACCATCTGGGCACAGGACTTCGTCAAAGCAGATTCTAGGCAAAGAGAGGCGCCAGTCCTCTTAATAGTATTGGAATGTGTGGAGCCATAAAGGAGCATATCGTTTGTTCGTTTGTTTTTCTCTGGGAGGATACATCTAGCAAGCACGCCCTCATAAACAATTAATGTTAACGGCCAAAAACTGCACATAATTGGTGACCGGGAGTCATGGGTAAAGGAAAGGCGTTTCCCTAGTTTTTCAAAGAGACATAAAATTATTTCCACCTTGGCGGTGGTGGTGGACGGTGATGTGAATCTGATCACATGTGCGACGGCAAAGGCATCCGGTACAGTGGAGGCCTAGGAAATTGCCGTGGCGCTGGCGGCAGTAGAAGGATATAGGACAGCCAGGCCTCTAAACATCTTAACAGACTCGAAGGAAGCGTGCAGAAATTACACGAGGGGCAGGATTAGCAAAGCCGCCCTCAGAATTCTTGGCGAAGCCAACTTCGCCGAGAGGAACGTTACGCACAACTTAATCTGGATTCTGGCCAACGCAGGCATAGAGGGTAACGAAAGGGCAGACAGCCTAGCTCGAGAGACCACGTTCCGAGCAGAGCAATGGCACGCCCCGGAGTATCACCCACACGCTTGTGAAGGAGGATGCACAGAAATCTCAAACTTACACAGAGGGACGAGAGCCCAATATCCCCCACCGCAGAAAGCTCTAACGAAGGAGGAAGCAACGAGTTGGCGCAGATTGCAGACAAACTCCTCCCCAAATTTTTCCTTCCCAAAGAACATGTACCCGACACAATACAGAGACACCTACCCATGGTGCGGGGCCACACCCACACTCTATCATGTCACATGGGAATGTAAACACAATCAATCATTCCACCAGCACAATAACCCGAGTACGGAGCAATGGGAGAGTCGGCTTACCAGCTGCGAGCTCACGGCCCAAAGGGTCTTAGTGCAGCACGCCAGTGAGGTAGCTAGGCTCAGTGGAGCCCTGGAATAGGGGCCCACCCTTGCCGAAAGAGGCTCCAAGTCGCCGGCACCCAAGAAGACGACGGAGACCTCGAGACGCTAAATCCTTGAAAGAACCAAATAAAGTTCTTCTCTCTCTCTCTCTCTCTCCACCAAACTGGCGTGTGTCAAGACAAAGTGAGTTTCTAAAATCGCCAGAAAATCTTCAACATCCCTAAAAATTCGCTGGGCTGCGCCATTGTGGATAGCGGATGCCAAGGCATGGTCAATAGAAGCTACAGATATACTTCACAGCACTGGGGCAACACAAGAGCCTATGCAAATGCCCTTTTTGTAACAAGCATGTCCGTATCAAAAAAGACAACTGTGGAGCGAAGGCAGAACTCAGCGAGTGACAAGAAGTTTTCCACACTAATCCCCACCCAATTCTGAAATTATTTGGCTCCATTAAAGTACGGCCTCGAATAGCTCTGCATCGAGCAATTCTTGCGTTTCCTGTGTGCGATATTTTTGCCAGTTTTTTTGCTTAATGCTTTGCACCAACTTCCCAACAACGGGTTTTACTACAATACTCCGTTAACTGAGCAGTCGGACTAAGCCAATCTTGCGAAGGATGTCTTACTGCAGGAAAACTCGAACAAACCACTAATAAGGAATTTGAAGGGTCAAGTAAATTGAAACATTCGCATGCAAATAAAAGGAAAATCTTGGTGTCACACGCGCACAAGAAAACATGAAGGGATCTCGCTCGATGTCCGCGAACACATGCTGTCACTATGATAGCACGGTGAAAAGTGCGAACAGAGGGGCCACTCGCTTCAACATGTTTACAAAACTTCAGATTGCACATCCTCTAAAAGTGGGCGCGCCAGGAGATAGCACCCACGCAGCGACTTACTATCTCGCGTCGTCCAACTATTGCTCTTCACGAAGATTGCCTCCAAGATAAGGCGCGGGCCGTTGGCGCATTCAGTCACGCGAACCACCATGCGCATCCAAAGCCGCGCTAGTGTAAGAGACGCGACTAGTCCTAATCTACCACCCCCACCCCCTCTCACTTCCATCGCACATGCTTGATCACGGGAGCACCATCCTTCTTGGTGCATTTTCGCGCACTTTCCCTCGCGTAACTGCATCCCACTCTCGCCGAGTTACGCCATGCTATTTCACGCCTAGTGTTACGTTTCGCCTACGACGCGCGGTATAGCCGGCCCGGATGCAACGGACGCCGGGGCTTCGTTCAAAGCGGCGGACATTTTGGCCCGTTCAGCGCTGCCGCAACGCTTCCTGCCAAGCGCGTCCAGGCATGTTTCAATGCCACGTGTCTTCGTGTGCGCGTGTGTGTGTGTGTGTGCGTGTTGGTGCCCACGCTTGTCAAAGCGCGGCAGCCGGGGAGAGGAGCTCCCCAACTGTGAAGCGAGGAGGTCTGAGCGGCGCCGGCCCGGCGGATGCATCACTTCTAGCTTCAACGTGTCCGTGCACCGCCGTCACGTGCGCCTCATCCCGAGCCGTTCCTTCTTGCGCTCGACTCCGAGATATAAAAGCAGCTGCCCCCGGACGCCAAGAGAGAGGCTCCGATTTCTTCCGTCAAGTAACGTGCCCTCCCGTCTCTCCACTACAGTCGACCTGACCGGCCGCTCTTTTGCGATGCTATAATAAACAAGCTGTTCTGTTAGCAATCGACTCATCCTTTGCCAGGACCTTCGGATGCTTCCAGTTGTGCCCCAGGCCGCCAGGCCAACGCTACCCTTGGGGCTTGCGACCCAGATGCAACAACTGGTTGCCAGCGGTGAGATCGCGACAACGGAGGCCAGCAGCGAAGATATGCAGTTGACTGTATGCTGAACAGCACAACGGCCATCCGGGAGCAGTGCCACCAGCCCTGTGTGATGACTGGTTGCCTGCTGCGGAACGACTGCGCTGAATTCCTGGCTGCGAGGTTTGGTGAGTGCGGGACTTTCTTCTTCTGAGTTTTGCCAGGCTTTTGTTAGTGTCAGAAACAGAGCTGGTAATTGTGGTTGTCGTTGTTGCCGGGTTAGCTTGCGGTAAGACAATAGTAGGCAGTAGAGAAAGCAGCATTCAGAGCAGCCATGGATTGGAAGCCGTTGGGCAAATCGAAATTGCTGGAACTTGCAAGAGAGTTGGGTCTGAATGTCTCAGACAAACTCAGAAAACCAGAACTGCTAAGGGCTATTCTTGAGTTAGAAGCTGAGGATGACGAGCTGTCGGAATGCCTTGAGACCGTTGAGGAGAGGGCGACGGCAAAAAGACAGGAGCGCGAACGTAAAGAACAAAAAGATAAAGAGAAAGAAGAGCGCGACCGTCAACACGCTTTGGAAATGAAGCGTCTCGAGGTAGAGATGGAACGCGCTCGTAATGGAAGTCAGGTACACGGTGCAGGAGAACGAGTATCGTTCAAAATGACTGACCTGATGCGGCCGTTTAAGCTTGGAGAGGACATTAGTTTGTTCCTGGTTAATTTTGAGCGAACGTGCGAGAAGCAGGGGTTCTCTCGGGAAACGTGGCCACAGCGCTTGCTCACTTTGTTACGCGGTGAGGCGGCCGACGTAGTCGCTCGCTTGAATAGAGACGAGGCAGAGGATTTCGACAAAGTGAAATCGAGTCTGCTAAAAAAGTACAGGCTGTCAGCGGAGGCGTTCCGTCGGAAGTTTCGGGAAAATGAGAAAGGCAGAAGTGAGTCATATACAGAGTTTGCGTACAGGCTTATTTCAAACATGCAGGAGTGGCTCAAAGAAGAGAAAGCGTTTGGTGACCACGAGATAGTTCGGCAGTGTTTCGGGCTGGAACAGTTTTATAGTCGGTTGCCTGAGAACGTGCGGTACTGGGTCTTGGATAGACCAGAAGTTAGTACGGTGGCTAAAGCCGCCGAACTAGCCGAGGAGTTTGTGACGCGTCGGGCTCGCGGAGCTAAGGACGGTCAAAAGGGTGAATTTGGCTTCAAGTTTGGGAGGCCGAAGTTCACACCCATGAGAGCAAGGGGGGACACACGTAGTGCGGATGCGAGTGAAAGCAGTCCGATCGAACGTAAGGAGACGGCGGCAGCCGAAGCCGAACGCAGAAAGCGGTTCGAGATGAGGCAAGCGCGCGTGTGTTATACGTGTCAGAAGCCTGGTCACTTTTCGGCGCAGTGTCCAGAAATAAAAACAAAAGTCGTGTTTTTGTCATTATGCAGCACTGACGAGAACATGAAGCTTCTCGAGCCTTACATGCGAGACCTCCTCGTGAACGGGAAAGAGTGCCGAGTGCTTCGCGATTCCGCAGCTACAATGGATGTAGTTCACCCCTCTTACGTAGAACCCGATATGTTCACGGGCGAGTGCGCATAGATCAAGCAAGCCGTGGAAGCTCATAGCGTGTGTCTGCCCGTAGCAAAAGCGCTTATTGAAGGACATTTCGGAGCACTTGAGACGGAGGCCGCAGTGTCATCTATGCTGCCCCCCCCCCCAGTACCCGTACCTATTTTCGAACAGGTCCGATCACCTCCTGCGCGAGAAGGGGCTTTTGTTTGGTGAGGCTAGCGTTCAGGCCTTAACCAGATCGAGGGTTCGGGAGCTCGCTGCAAAGGCGGTAGTTGCGGCGCCGACGTTGTGGAACAATGAGAAAGGGTCGGAGGCGCAGCAAGCTGATATTCAGAGCACGTCCGAACTGAAGAAAATTGAGCCTGTAGCGTTGAAAGCACCAGATACTGGAAAGGAAATGCCCGACACGGGAGAGTTAGAAGAGCTATCTGCAGATTTGCTCATCGCGCCTATGTCAGATGGACTTAATAGGTTGGTAAAGGTATGCCGGTCGGCTTTGATAGCCGAGCAAAAAAAGGATGGCAGCCTAGAAAACATACGCTGCAATTTCAAGGAAGGAATCGCCAAGAAAAATGCTCGTTTTGTGGAAAGGAGTGGGGTCCTGTACCGGAAGTATCTACACCGCAGGGGAGTGGAGTTCGATCAGCTGATCGTGCCTCAGTGATACCGTCAGGATCTGTTGCGCTTGTCGCATGGAGGTTCGTGGTCCGGACACCTAGGAGTTAAGAAGACTAAGGACCGTCTCTTGCAAGAGTACTATTGGCCAGGGTGTTTTCTTGACGCAGAACACTTTGTAAGGACATGTGACACCTGTCAGCGGGTGGGCAAACCAGGGGACAAATGGAGGGCGCCGTTGAAGTTGGTACCTATCATTACGGAGCCTTTTAGACGGCTCCTTATTGATACAGTGGGACCTCTGCCGGTAACAGCCACGGGGTTCAGGCACATTTTGACTGTGATTTGCCCAGCGACAAAGTTCCCTGAAGCAGTGCCGCTTAAAGAACTCAGCTCAGTTGAGATAGTCAATGCACTACTGTCCATATTTGCGCGAGTTGGTTTTCCAGCGGAAATCCAGTCAGATAAGGGCACACAGTTTACTAGCGCTTTGACGAAAGCCTTCCTCGAAAGGTGTGGGGTAAAGCTGTTACACAGCTCAGTGTGCTACCCACAGTCAAATTCCGTTGAGAAGCTCCACTCCGTCATGAAGCGCGTTTTGAGAGCATTGTGTTTTGAGCAACAAACTGACTGGGAGCTGTGTCTGCCAGGGGTGATGTTTGCATTAAGGACCGCTCCGCATGCGGCTGCGGGGTTTTCGCCAGCTGAGCTGGTGTACGGTCGCTCGCTGCGGTCTCCGCTTCGTATGCTTCGAGACGGATCACTGCCCTCTCCAATGGCTGCAGACCATCTCTCCCACAAATGGCCGCCTGCTGCGCTGGAGCCTCGCTTTGCAACAATATTCCTTTGAGGTGCGTTACAAAAAGGGGAGTCTCAACGGTAATGCCGATGGCTTAAGTCGAGGCCCCTAACGTAGGAATCAGCCTCAAAGTTATTCGTTACTGATGTTTTTCTTCCTGAGGCAGGATTTTTAACATATTGCTTTTGTTTAGTGTTTCAAAGTCATGACGTGCTTTCTAGTGCAATTTTCCAATTTGTGGACGCGTTCTGAGTGCTGCTAGACTACTGTAAGGAACTAGGCAGTAGTATAAAACGGGAAAGAGCCTGGCATGGCTTAGTGAGGGTTGTGTCGTGCTTGCTGACTGAGCGGTTGAGTTTCGGCGTAGTTCTAACACTTGCTGGGAACGAGACCAAAATGGCAACTCTCCCGAAGCCACTTTGCAGTGTCCTGTGTGAACCTGAACGCGAGAACGAGGCCTTCTCTGTGCGCTGCGCTCAAGAAACGCCGAGGGACGACCAACTTCGTTTATGAGCATCATCGAACGACATCCCTCCGGACAGCGGATGCAGTCCCCTGACCATCGGGATCTCCTTCTCCTGGCGGGGCGGTCTGTTACGTTTCGCCTACGACGCGCGGTTATAGCCGGCGCGGATGCAACGGACGCCGGGGCTTCGTTCAAAGCAGCGCACATTTTGGCCCATTCAGCGCTGCCGCAACGCTTCCTGCCAAGCGCGCCCAGGCATGTTTCAATGCCACGTGTCTTCGTGTGTGCGTGTGTGTGTGTGTGTGTGTGTGTGTGTGTGTGTGTGTGTGTGTGTGTGTGTGTGTGTGTGTGTGTGTGTGTGTGTGTGTGTGTGTGTGTGTGTGTGTGTGTGTGTGTGTGTGTGTGTGTGTGTGCGTGTTGGTGCCCACGCTTGTCAAAGCGCGACAGCCGGGGAGACGAGCTCCCCAACTGTGAAGCGACGAGGTCTGACAGGCGCTGGCCTCGCGGATGCGTCACTTCTAGTCTCAACGTGTCCGTGCACCGCCGTCACGTGCGCGTCATCCTGAGCCGTTCCTTCTTGCCCTCGACTCCGAGAGTATAAAAGCAGCTGTCCCCGGACGCCAAGAGAGAGGCTCCAATTTCTTCCGTCGAGTAACGTGCCCTCCCGTCTCTCCACTTCGGTCGACCTGACCGGCCGCTCTTTTGCGATGCTATAATAAACAAGTTGTTCTGTTAGCAATCGACTCATCCTTTGCCAGGACCTTCGGATGTTTCTAGTTGTGCCCCAGGCCGCCAGGCCAACGCTACCCTTGGGGCTTGCGACCCAGATGCCAACCTCCCGCGCCTTGTTATTCATTGAATAAACTCAAAAATCCCAAGTTACCATAAAAAACTATAGCTTTATATAGTTATGATTTAAATGCGAAAGCAATTATATGGACACTACAAGCGCATTTCTGCCGGAGCCGACGCCGCGAGGTTTAGCATCAAGTCTAACAGCGCCCGCAGCAAGGTGAACGCCCTCGTGATATCGCCGACTAGCTCGCCTGCACTCAGTGGAGCCCTCGATGACCTACGCGTTCGCCATCACAGGCCGCTACCTGTCGCCGTAGCGCCGACCATACACTGGCCCAGCCCAGGGCCGGTCAGCGAGCCCATATCCGGAAAACTAAAAGCAGCAACCGATGGAGGTGCGGCTGCTGCTCGTTGGACTCACGAAGATCCTCCGCCGCCGTCGAAGACACCGAAGAAACTACCTCGACGACACAACGACACGCCGCCGTCTCGACGAAGTCTGGAAGCAAAGAATACGACGACGAAAGACGACCTGACGACGCGACGTTCCAGCTTCAGTTCAACACGACGCAGCCGTGATCCGACGCCGAAACATAACTGCAACGCCAGGCAAAGAGCCACCGACCTCGACGTGCTTCTCGACGGCCACGCAGTTACCGGCTTAGAGGACACAGGGGCCGATTACTCCGTAATGGGTGGACACATCGCCGCCCAGTTGAAGAAAGTTAAAACTGCATGGGAAGGCCCTCAAATGCGAACCGCTGGAGGACGCCTCATTACGCCGACTAGAATCTGCACGGCAAGAATTACAGTCCATGACCGGACTTACCCTGCCACCTTCTTTATCCTCCCACAGTGTTCGCGAGACGTCATTCTCGGCGTGTACTTTCTGAACCCCCACGGCGAAATCATAGACCTGAAGTCAAAATCGATAACGCTGTCGGAAGATCAAGTGGTACCGCCGGAGAGCTCCCGTAGTCACCACGACTTGAGTGTGCTAGAAGATCAGGTGAGCATCCCGCCTCACTCGAGCATTGTTATTTCGGTCGGCACAGAAATACCCGCTGACGTAGAAGGCGTCATCGAAGGCGACCAACGTCTACTGCTCGACCGTGAAATTTGCGTCGCAAGAGGGATCGCTCGACTGCACGGAGGAAACACGAAAGTGTTGCTGACAAACTTCAGCCAGGAGTTCAAGCACATCAACAAGGGCACGACGATCACATACATCGAGGAAATTCTGGAAACCAGAAATGCATTTGTCCTCTCGAATTCTGCCGCATGTACCCCGACGACCGTAGTTCCCGAGCCAGACTTCAACATAAATCCATGTCTCCCCATGATTAAGCAACAACAGCTGAGAAGCTTACTTCGACGATACAAAGAGTGCTTTTCGGCGTCATCAAGGATTCGATAAACAGCAGTCGCAAAGCATCGCATTATCACCGAGGAGTGCGCTCGACCACTTCGCCAGAGCCCTTACTGAGTTTCGCCACGAGAACGTGCAACTATAAGAAAAGAAGTCTACGAAATGCTGCGCGACGACATCATCCAGCCGTCGAAAAGCCCGTGGGCATCCCCTGTTGTCCTGGTAAAGAAAAAGGACGGAACCCTACGTTTCTGCGTCGATTATTGTCGTCCGAACAAGATCACGAAGAAGGATGTATACCCCCTCCCACGAATAGACGACGCTTTGGATCGGCTGTGCAGCGCCAAATACTTCTCTTCGATGGACCTCAAGTCTGGCTATTGGCAAATAGAAGTCGACGAAAGAGATCGCGAAAAGACGGCCTTCATCACCCCAGACGGCCTCTACAAGTTCAGGCTTTGCAATTCGGACTATCCTCGGCGCCTGCAACGTTCTAGCGCGTGATGGACACGGTTTTAGCAGGATTGAAGTGGCAGACCTGTCTTGTTTACTTGGATGACGTCGCCGTCTTCGCCGGAAATTTCGACGATCACCTCAGGCGGCTTGCGACAGTACTAGAGGCCATCAAGTCATCAGGGCTTACTCTGAAGCAGAAAAATGCCGCTTCGCTTACGATGAACTTCTGTTCCTAGGCCACGTAATAGGCAAATCTGGTGACCGTCCAGAGCCGCAAAAGACAGCTGCCATCACACCGTTCCCGCAGGCCATCAACAAGAAGGCAGTACGTAGATTCCTTGGCATGTGTGCCTACTACAGGCGCTTTGTCAAGGACATTTCACGCGTCGCTGAGCCGTTGACACGTCTAACTAAATGTGATGTTGAGTTCAAGTGGGAAACGCCGCAGGCCGACGCATTTGAAGAACTCAAACGACGCATGCAGTCTCAACCGGTGATTGCGCACTTCGACGAGTACACCAATACAGGAATCCATACTGACGCCAGTAGCCTAGGCCTTGGCGCCGTTCTAGTCCAGAGGAGAAACGGAGTCGAACAGGTGATAGCTTACCCTAGCCGGTCGCTGTCAAAAGCGGAAGGCAACTATTCTACGACCGAAAAGGAATGCCTCGCCATCATTCGGGCTACAGCTAAATTTCGCCCTTATCTATACGGCAGGCTATTCAATGTTGTCAGCGACCATCACGCGTTGTGCTGTCTAGCGAATATAAAGGAGCCTGCAGGACTACTGGCGCGGTAGAGCCTCAGACTACAAGAATACGACATCACTGTAACCTATAAGTCCGGACGAAAACACTCCGACGCCGATTGCCTATCACGCGCCCCAATTGACCCGCCGCTGCAAGATGACGAGAATGACAACGCCTTCCTTGGAATGACAAGCGCGGAAGACTTCGCTGAATAGCAACGGGCAGACTTCCTTCATGCTTCAAAACAATCTACTCGTGAAGAAGAACTTCTCACCAGTCCGCGCCAACTACCTTCTTGTTGTTCCGTCGGCGTTGCGTCCAGAAGTACAGCACGCCGTACATGACGATCCGACCGCCGGGCACCTCGGCTTCCCCAGACGCTATCGAGGATACAAGAAAGGTATTACTGGCCGCGCCTAACCGCCGACGTTGCCCGTTACGTCAAGACTTGCCGAGACTGTCAGCGACGCAAGACACCACCCACAAGGCCAGCCGGATTACTAGAGCCTATCAAGCCTCCATGCCGACCTTTTCAGCAGATAGGGATGGACTTGTTGGGACCGTTTCCGAAGTCAACGCCCGGAAATAAGTGGATCATCGTGGCTAAAACTAAAGCTCTGCCGAAAGGCAGCACAGCCGAAGTGGCAAAATTTTTTGTCGAAAGCAGTCTGCTGATACATGGCGCAATAGAAATACTCATCACCGTCAGAGGAAAGGCCTTTACAGCGGAGCTCACCCAAGCTATTCTTCAGTACAGTCAGACAAGGCACAGGAGGACAACTGCCTACCATCCGCAAACGAATGGTCTCACGGAACGCCTGAATAAAATCCTCGCCGACATGCTAGCAATGTACGTCGACGTCGAGCACAAGACCTGGGATGTCGTCCTGCCGTACGTAACTTTCGCTTACAACAAGGCGGTGCAAGAAACACAGATCACGCCATTTAAGCTGGTTTACGGCAGGAACCCGACGACGACGCTTGACGCCATACTGCCGCACTTCACTGAAGAGGAAAATCTTGACGTCGCTACCTATCTCCAGCGCGCCGAAGAAGCCCGGAAGCTCGCCCGCCCACGGATCAAGAACCAGCAGCCGTCAATAAAAAACTCCGACGACGCTTCGTAGAGTACCAGCCCGGTGACCGTGTTTGGGTTTGCACTTCAATACGTCGACGAGGACTCATTGAGAAACTATTGCGACGTTATTTCGGACCCTACAAGATCATCCGACGTGTTGGCGAACTGGACTATGAGGTCGTGCCAGACGGCATTTCGCAGTCACAGCGGCGCCGGTCACGATCTGAAGTGGTCCACGTAGTGCGTCTGAAGCCCTTTTACGTACGCTGACGAACTTCCTTATTTTTGTTTTCTTTGTTACGAGTGCTTTTCTTTATTACTTTCGTTTGTATGCAGCATCGGGTCGATGCTTCTTAAGAGGGGGGTATTGACACGTGTGCTTGTCTTTATCGGGCGACACGTTTCACCGCACTAGCAAATGTTATCGCACAGCGCGGGACGCGCCTGCATGTATCCGAAGTTTCCGGAATGATATCGATGCTTCTATCCACTGTCTGTTGTCGCCGAACATTGTGTTATCTGATTTCATCGCGTGACGCGAATTGTGTAGAACTTTGTGGAATGTAAGCAGGTCCCAACGATTAGTCTGGAACATTCGACGACTGCTGTATAAAAGCCGACGTGCTTGACCCGCTGACCAGATTTTCGACGATCACCGACTGTGCTCGCCGCTCTCGTTGTGCTTTAAGTGTAGCCTGTTTTGTGGGCACAGGTTCGCCCAGTAAAAGCTAGTTTAGCCTTTCACAATAGTTAGATTTTTATTTCTCTCAAAACAAAGTACAGAAATGAGAGAGGACAGAAGGGAAAAAGCTGCCGAATGCAGCTTGAGGACCCCCTACGCCCTACAGAGCAGCAGTGTGGTGAAAAACCAAGGCAATGCGACAGGTTGCGAAGTACACACAGAAACAGAATTCAATATCACAATACTCGTAAACTATTCATAATTGTAATTTTACACGTAATCTATTACATTATCATGATTTTACACAATTGACGAGTCCCCTGGCTGTCGTAACTAGACTCGGTTGGAAAACAGCGCGGAGAAACGCGGCTACTCCGGAGACGGTGTTGCTACGGGAAGACTGGTGGTTGCGCTTGTGGTTTTTGCGAGTATGCCGGTAAGTGTGTCGCTTCGGGTGCAAGAACTACTATTATGGAAACGGAAACTCGAGCTTCCGATTTCCATCGGTAAAAATGTACGCAAAGAAAAGGGCTCTGTGGATATCTGCTCTGAGGCGTGCAAACCCGGACGGCTCATTGTGGCAGCCAACAAAGCACGCTCGAATATGCAAGGTGCATTTCATCACCGGTAAGTTTTCTTTAAAGAAAACTGCGTGTGGCCATCGTGTCGTAATCTCCTTCTGTCTAACGTAGGCCGGCCGCCGAAACTCATCAATAATCCGGACTAAGTGCCCACACTGTCCACGTGCAGCAAGACCCCGGGCGAGGCTGCTGTACGGCGGCACAACCGCTGTGTGAAAAAGCAAAGTGATTGCAAACGTAAGTACACGAACGTGCTGTGAGGAAGCTTGGATCTGCTTCAGTGGCACCTTTGGTGCTGGCCTCTTTGCTGCATTAAAGAAAACCGGCATGGTTAGTTGTGCAACAAACAGTTTGTTTTCTCTCGTTTTACTGATGCACACAAACAAATACAAAGCCACTGTTGCCTTTCGTTGCTTCAAAAAACTGAACTTTAGCATGTTTGCAGTGCGAAACAAAGAGGAACACGTCCAATATGTGCAAAATGTTCATATTCGCGAGCCAGAAAGTTCAGCATGTTTTATTAGTTTTGTTGTTTGTGCTGCTTCAGAAATAAACTGCTTATGTGAACATGTCCTTGGTTCTGTGGTTTCGCTGATGCAGGTATTGGTTTGAAATGCAGAAGCTCGATACATTTGGATGATGATGAGAGTGCTTTAGCATTCAACTACTTGCACTATACGATAAGGACCGTCATACCTTCCGGCGGTACAATCCATTAGCAAAGCAAGTCCGTGCATGAAGGCTGTTTGTTGTGTTCAGTAGTTGCCAGGTCAGCAAAGCTCATAAGCAGCCCTGCGACGAGCTGGCATGTCTCGCTACGCCTATAAGACAAAATGCCGCAGGTTATTCACACAAAAATATCCCACCTCCCTCGGAAAATTTACGCTGCGCAGCCTCTCTGGCCTTAAGGAGTACAAAACGCTTGTTTCACTTTATTCAGCTCACCGACGTGATATAAAACAAAAGCCAGCCACGCACAACACAAACATTTAACTTAGTCAACTTGCCTTCCTAAGGTAGCACTAACACCACATGGATTAAGCCAACCAAGGTGCTGAACATGTGCTTATTACCAACGAGGAAACGGCATGCGCTGTTTACGCCATAAAGACAAACGTCTCAATCTAGTGTGGTACCCCAAAGTACAGTGTGGCCAGGATTCAGTGCATTATATATACATATACATATATATATATATATATATATATATATATATATATATATATATATATATGTGTGTGTGTGTGTGTGTGTGTGTGTGTGTGTGTGTGTGTGTGTGTGTGTGTGTGTTTGTGTTGCAAGGGTGCTACTACAAAAATACGGCGACGGTTATCGCTTGGCTCTTGAACGCGTCAAATAATCGACGTACAGCTTTCGTAAACGCTACAAGAAAACGTCACTACATTTAAAAAAAAACGGACATAGAAAAGGGGAGCACGTTGCCGTTTGCTGCGTCCGCAGTCTTTCATTACGCTAAGAAAAGATTCATCATACAAAGAAGTTCTCTTACCCGGCGATGCACTGGCAATACGCTCCGATGATCTCGCCCGCAGGTTTCGTATACCACGCCGACACCACAGAAAACGCTGCCCGTCTTCACGGACGGCTTGCACGTCGCTCGCACCCGTCAACTTCTGGATCAGCTGTGGTAAGTTTGTCATATGGTTTGCCACGTAGCCTTCGTCATGTAGCGCCCAGCCTCCAGGCGCCTGACGAACGGTCGAAGTGTTCGAGGACAGATACTACCAAGCGCCGTCATTCGTTACGGTCCATGCATTTCGAGAGGCCCCATGTCCATCACGTGTGCGCGAACGGGAGGGGCACATTGTCTTCTTCCATCATTACTCACGCACTGATTGAAGCAAATGCAATAAAACATCGAAACAACGCACAATGTAGGTCGTACCGATACGTGGAGTACGGACTGCACGCCGGCGCAACCCTTGTTTTCCAACCAAACACCGTCGCGCTAGGTTCTTCGTTTTTCCTACAGGCGGCGCTGACAATTTTGTAATCGGTCAATTCTACAGGCTTAGGTGTGAATGACAGGAGGAATGAAGCTTAAACCTCTAAGATAGGCTCGTTTCACGCGGTCGCACGACACTTCTTCGTCGCGAACGTGTCTTCAAGGCTTTCTTTGAACGCGAATCACTACGAAAGGGGCCTTGATAGAAAAGAGTCAATGGTGACTTCATAGATTCGCGTCGCAGAAAGACGTCCGTGGTTGTGTTCGGGACACTAAACACGAGCTGCCCGCGGCCAATACGTAGGGGCGTAGGTCGAAGCTGGTCTTGCCAGGAAAGTAGCCTCTCTAAGTGCTGTGCCCGCTGGCGAAGTGTTGTACTGAGTGCCGTAAAACTGACCTGGAATGCGGATTGCTGACTCATAGAGCACCTCGGATACTCTGACTCAGAGGTCACCCTTCATTGCTGCTCGCAGCCGCAGTAGTACTAGGGGTAGCCTTTCCCCCAGTACTGTCCTTCGAACGTGGCGGTCAATTATGCCTTCAGTTGTCGCTGGAGACACTCGACCGTGTCGTTGGTCTGGGGATGGTAGGCCGTGATATGAAGGCGCGTGCCGAGGAGTCTTCCCAGGGCAGAAAAAAGCGAGCTTTGAAATTGCCGGCCTCGGTCAGTAGCTATGCGCAAAGGGCAACAGTACCGCGACACACACTTAGCAACAAATTCTTCCGCCACTGTATCGGTCGCGATGCCTTGCAGAGGCATCGCTTCAGGCCACCATGAGTACCGGCCTACTCACGTGAAGAACGACCTGAAACCTTGGCACTGTGGAATAGACCCCACCAAGTCTATATGCACGTTTTGACACATTAAAAGCTGTGAGTCGACTGGTGTTTTTTTTTTTTTTTGGAATTGGAATAGAAAAGTTTTGAATAGTTTTTTGTTATAGCGCCCTAGATTTCCGGAGCAAGGGGCAATGGCCCCCACGACCTGGGAAACTGGATTTCCATGAAGCGGGGGCAAAAAAATCATGGACTTTCGCTGTAGGCAAGTATTATTTCCTTTCCAGTCACCCTTTCGTATTTAGGACTGTAAGACCCACATGTAAGACCCCATATATTCTGATGCCGCATCCCAATACATAAATCTACGTGCATTACCAATGTAAGTTTCTTCCTTGGCGGCGAATCATCCGCTTTCGAGCACTTCAACAGAGTCAATTGTTATGCGTTAGTTTCAGCTTGTCAGAGCAAATTTGACGGCATTAAACATAAACATGCAAAGAGCTTTTCCAGATGTTAACACATTTATTCATTAGCAAGGCTGCTGAAGTTCTCGAGAGTGGTTATGACTTTTAAATGAATTCCATGTTCCTGGCCGGCGGGGAAAGCATATCAGTATGCAGATTACAGTTAACAATGATGTGTTCGGCAGCATTGCAAGGCTATGATGGACAATCTGGTGCTAATTAACATGCTTTTTCTTCGCAAGTTCTGTTTTCGTTGAACGGTCATTTCTAATAACAATATGTCCAGTATGAAGACTGGATGGAATATGAACTTACAAACCATATGAGCGTAAGAGTTCTTTCGCAGATAAGGGCCCTAATTCTCGGGAAGGTCCGTAGTTAGTAATTCGCGCTTCTTGCTGCGTTGAATTCTTCCTGTTCCCTTCTCCATGCTCCGTACTTTGCTTTAGCAATAACATGTATTTGCAAACATTAAAAATTTCTTTGGCTGAAACACCCTTTTTGATATCGACAAGAGACAAATCGCTTATCTATCATCATTTGCCTAGACTTGCCTCTTGGTTGATTACTGTTAACAATACATGTGGACTGGCTTTAAACTTATATTACGTGTAATCACGGTGTCCAACCGGTATTGCAAGATTATGACGATACGTTCCCCGATAATACTGTGAATAGTACTGCACTAGCCATATTACTAAATTATTTCTGGCGCTAATGAACTTCAAGTTTTATGGCGCACACTTTGTGTGGGTAAGTGGAAATTAAATCGGCACGAAAATAGGCCCTAAGTATGCTAACATAATTATGGGCAGACCAAAAGAGAAATTTTTGCCACAGATGAAATAAACCATTCTACATAAAATGTTTTGTTAGCAACGGCCAACCAAAACAGCAACACTGTGACGTTTGTTACTACGTCGCAGTACTACGACGTTTTGCTTAAAGCACTTCAAAACTACTTCTTGCCTAAGTGTAATGAAACTTACGAGCGATATGTGTTTCGCTCGCGTCGTCAGGCACATGGAAAACCATTCGAACACTTCCTTCGGTATCTGCAACTAAAAGCAAGAACATGCAAGTTCGGATATTTACGAAATTCTGTGCTGCGGGATCAAATCCTCTGGCGTTTTCAGCACTTCCCTGCTAGAAAAACTTCGGCCCGAGAAAGACCTGACCTTGTCCACAGTAGTGGAATGCTGCAAAGCTGAAGAACTTGCCGAATCGTAAAATAGGGTGTGGACGGAGGAAAGCAAGATTGAACCTATTTTACCAATGCCAGCTAAGCCCAGACGCCAAAAATGCCGGTACTGCAACTTCTCTCGGGCCGAAGGAAGTGTCCGGCGTACAGCAAAGCATGCAACAAGTGCACAAAGCCTAATCACTTCGCCGTCTGCTGTACGAGCAAGCGAGCACCTGTTGATGACGTGGTCGAAGGAGCGGAGAGTGACAGTGACTTTGACATTCTGGAGATGAGGACGACGAAAAGTAAGCCTGGCCACGAACGTCGCGACTGGATTGTAACGAGCATTGAGGACACTGATTTGCAGCCGAAGTTCGACACGGGGGCAGCCTAATTTGTTGCCGCGTTTGCTGTTCAATAGGTTCGGAACTAGGCTGCAGCCGTAGGCCACGAGAATGGGGACAACGTCTCCCTTCTGTAGTGGAAGCTAGTGGTCTTCCTGCGGTCCTTGCTTGAACATGTTTTTGGACGGGACCTGACGAGTAGTGTTCTGAGACTTCGTCCCGTTGGCAGTTCCTACTGTTGTCTGTCCGCACTGAGGCTCTGCGCAGCCTGATCAGAAACGGCACTGTTTTCGAGTGAACGCATGTTCACGAGCGTGAGTGGGCTCAGCTGAAGATGATGCTGACGGAAGCACCAGTCCTCTCTATCTTTAATCCCCAGCTTCCCACGAAACTGTCGATGTATGCGTCAGCATTTGCACTCGGAGCAGTGATTTTCCAACAACATGGATTAGACTGGCGCCCGGTAGGCTACGCATCGCTGGCACTCACAGAAACTGACCGAAGGTACGTCCAAATGGAAAAAGAGGACCTCGGCACAACATTCTTCCGTGAAAAGTTCAATGATTACTTTATCGGCAGACATGTCGTTATCGAAACCGACCACAACCCATTATTGGCAATTTCAAAGAAACAGGCGAGATTGCCACCCCATCTGCAGCGACTATTTCTTCGACTGCTGATGTACGAATTTGAGTTGTAGCATGTTCCGGGCAACAAATTGGTTGTTGCTGACACCTTGTCACGAATCCCAACGCAGGAACAACCAGAAAAAGGCACTATGGACGTTCAAGTTCATGCCGTGGGCGCGCTGACTGCCGTTGTTGGACCATGCAGCCACTCTATCTCGTCTGCAGGCAGCAACGGTCAGTTATGCAACGGCGCAAGATGTCATCTCCAGCCGGCAGTGGTCAATACCTGTAGCAGGGGAGCTAAAGTCCTTGGCACAAGAACATTCTATATCCAAAGTAGTCGTACCTGCAAGTATGCGAACAAAGATATTGCGACGAGGGCTCCAAGGGCGTCTCGGCTTTGGAAAACGCAAATCAAGGGCCCGCCAGTTCATGTATTGGCCAGGAACGTCCACAGATATTGCCCATTTCATCGACAAGTGTGACGTTTGCGAGAAGGTTGCTTAACGACAGCCTAACCAGCCCACCGTTCCAGACAATCCGTGGGTCAGAATTGCTAAAGATCTTTTTCAACACGCAGGAAAGCATTTTTTTGGTTGTCGGTGAAGCCTACACTAATTTTCCACAAGTCTAGCACCTGAAGGAGACCTCTGCAACGACTGTCATTCATAAAATACGTCAGATCTTTGCAAGGTGTGGATTAGCACTAGACGTTTGCAGGGATGGCGGCCCGCAGTTCGCGTCAAAAGAGTTTAAAGATTTCGCGGCTCGTTATGACTTTGTGCATACGATTTCAATTCCTCGTTTTCCCACTTCCTATGGACTCGCCGAGAATGGCGTACAAGTGGGCAAGCGGCTTCTGGACAAGATTGAGAGCAAGAAAGAGGACTTCTATTTGCGCCTTCTCAACTACAGAGCGTGTCCTCTCGAGGATGGCCGATCACTATTGGTAATGCTAATAGAATCAAGTCTCAGAACGCTACTTCCAGATTTTTCAGCGTCATCGTCAGGTCCCGCCCAAAAACATGTTCAAGGAAGGACCGCAGAAAAGGACCGTAGAAAATCAAGGCGCTAGTCCAAGATCTGGTGGCCCCAAGGTCGTACACCGTTCTGACGGAGGACGGCCGAGTTTTCCGTCGAAATAGACGGCACCTTCGCAGCACACCAGAAGCGTTTCATCGAGCCATCCATTACCAAATGAACGACTGCGACGACGCCCGCGATTTGTCTTCGAGCGCAGTCTCGCAGCATCGGCCAGAACCTCCGCACGCCACACAGGATCGACCAGCAGCAGGCACACCAGGCACGCCGAACCTTCCAGATTCACTGAGACGATCTACCAGTACGCGAATACCCCCAGATCGCCAGGGATTCCAGCAGACTGAAAAAGCCTTGGAGTGTTGACTGCTACTCATCAGTGTTGAGTGATTTCCGTGTTTTCGGTGTTTTCATTTTTCGAAGAAAGGAGGATGCAACGGCCAACCAAGACAGCAACACTGTGTGAACGAAGAGGCCTACGCGGTGCGCAAGCGCGGCTATATATACGTTGCCTTGTTATCAATAAAGGAATCATGTGGCCACCACTGTGTGCATTACGCTCAATACATTATTGAAGACGTGTTCCTAATCTGGCACCGCGGAGAAGCGAAAATCCTGTCTGTTACTGCAGAGTTTAACAATACTCACCCATTCATCGCTCTCTCGATATCATACTGAAGCCAATCGATTAGTTTGCATGACGTTACAGTTACCTTGTGTACTTATAAACTGATGCCTAAGCTATTAAGGAAATCAGTGCATAGACGTCACTACCTTTATTTCCAATGCAACTACATAAAGCATTGCAAGACCGGCATCACTCATAGCCAAGCACTGAATTTTAAAGGGATGTGTTCTGCGCATTCCGACCTTCTTCCTGTCTGCAACAAACTTCAAATTGCGCTCTAAAAACAACAATCCCCACCTGAAATTGTTGACGACGTTAATAAAAGCACATATGAAATAGACAGCATCAAACTTATTATTCAAGACAGGCACGTTATGCAACCATCACGTACTAAACTAGTTCAAGCACATTTCCCATCATTACAGTTGTAATCTATTAACGCGACAGAGTTGAGGGCCCCGTGTCACAGAAAATCTGGTGTCGGCGTTGTCATCTGTCAGCGAAGCTTGTCGTACATGTTTAGATATATCTATGTACCACGCCTTGCTATAGTACTTGCGGTATATGTAGGTTTTATTGCCACACCATTTTATCACGAAAGTTGCTCATACCTTGTCTTACATTCTTGAAAAAGTTATTCCTCGGAATCTTGAGAATCAGGTGGACGGATGGAAAAACTTCCTTGTGGCCCATTAGGTCGCGCTAGTTTCCTAGCCCGAAGCGGGCCGTTCCCACGTTGGGACCAAAAGGCGAAGCTTGTCGGCCGCTTCGCGGGCCCGTTGGACTGCCAACAGCTGTTCTTCGGATATGAGGCTGCATAGATGTGCGTCTTACACGCTCTTCAATGTTCTCCTTGTCACTTCGTAACGCGGAGCAACGCCAGAGCATGTGGCTAATATCTATGGTGTCCTTCCATTTATGGCATGTTGCAGGTGTTGAGAACACCCGATATATCTTGTTGATTAGAAGCGGGTTTGGATAGGTTCTTGTTTGCAAGGGCCTTAGCGTAATGGTCTCAGTTCTATTTAGTTTATTGTGCTGAGGGGAAAGACTCTGCGTCCTTGGTAAAATTTCTTGGTTGGCTCGTTGTACTTGAGGAGGTCGTGTTGCGGTAAAACAAGTTGTGGGGCTAGTTGGTCCATCGCTTTCAAAAGATGAAGCGCCAAGAGTTACGGCACACCTGGAAGGAACAAAGACAGGACGAGGCGCTGGATATTGTCCCTGCAATCTGGAACCTCAGCATGTCCTTGCCTTGTGGTTTTGCGGCTGGCAAGTCCTCGAGCAGCATTGTGGGCAGATTCACTGAGGTTCGCGGGAGCACCAGTGATCTCTCCCGTATGAGCAGGAAACCAGACGATCGTGTGGGGTTTGACGTCCTTTCCGTCGAGAATTGCAAGGGCCCATCTCGAGATGACTCATTCAGGAAATGCTCAGACGGCTGCCCTGGAATCGCTGTGGATCCTCGATCTCATTGGGTCTGGAAGTGCCAATGCGATGGCTACCTGTTCTGCAATTTCTGGTTGTGTGGTGTACGTGAAAGCTGAGTTGACGACTTCACCTCTGCCATTCAGAAGGACCGCTGTGACATGAAAGCCCACACAAAAATCTTCTTTGACCTAAATATTTAAAGTGGGGAACAATAACTGAAACCCGAAAATGATGTAATTTTCTTGGCGATGCTGCGCGCTACCTCTGGGATTGGCCGACGCAAGATACCACGTTTTCACCAGCAATTTCGTCTTCGTGCGCTGTGTTTGTCACCAGAATTTCCCGGTAAAAATTTAGGTTACATAATCTGCAGTTACCGGGAAGCGTGAGAAGCAGGCGGGAATCTTGGAATGCTATAGCGGTCCACTCTTAAAGGCGAATCTTAAACGTGCTTCAAGTTATTAATAGCATCCTTAAGAAACATCACAACTTCCTATTGCAAAGTAATCGCCTCAGGGGCACCATTCACGAGGCCCCAAGCGCAGTGTGCCATAAATCAAGTAACCTAGGCGATTTACTAACGTCATCAAACATATCGCCCTCAGCTAACCTTTGCTCTCTTCTTTGCACAAGCCCCCTTGCAATGTGTACACCCACACGACCACTACATTTCCTGCAAGGGTCAGAGTATCCCATTTTATTTACCATATAAAACGCAACTTTGACTGTAACAGGAGTGACGTTGTATACATGCTGGAATGCTCCTTCCGCAGACTCCAATGCATCGACAAAGAGGAACCCTTTCGAGGCAGTGTTTTGACAATCGCAAGGCAAAAGCTTTCCTAACCTTCGATGGTAGAAGCGCGTGAACATTATGAGCCACTCCTATGATACACTAACAACCACTGTACTAGAATCATGTTTCGCTTCGCACCACAAAAGCAAGGTTTGTGAGCCATTTATTCATAATTTGAAGGCCGTCTCATCGGGAGAAAATAAAAGTCCAAGCAAGCTAACGTTTTTGTTGATGTGCTAACAATTGGGTAGTTCCAGGTCCATCACAAATTAGTTTGCCTCTTTACAGACCTCTTTGTTGCTGTAGCAATTATATCGATACTTCAGGCGCATTTCGGCCGTCAGCGTCGCCGTCGCCGTGAGGCTCCGTATAACGTCCAAGGACGATAAGATCAACGCGCGCGCCGTATGCTTCATGTGCTAGTGAAAGGATGCGAGGGTGAGCAGGTGATCGCGGCTCAATGTCGCGCACGCCAGATTGAGCTAGGCTTTGGGTGAGGGAAGGGAGAAGGGCCTACTCCAGATGATCCAGGCCGCTGTATCTTGAAAGTCATTTGTGAGAGATAGTGAGTCGGCCGTGTACAGTATTTTCCCGGCTTAGTTCGAGTTCGTGCGAGAGGCAGCACGAAGGTCAATTCAATTGCTCCTGTTGCCAGGCTTCATTACTCCAGCGCTGTAACTGCCAGTTTCCGCGTTTAACGAGTAAGAGGTGTTCATGTTTACTTGTGCGCGCGTGACAGCATGCTTGCAAATTTAGGTAACATGCCTATGTTTACAAGTTTATACGGCCGATATAACTACTACTCTTGCATAGTATAGCTGTCGAGTAGTTTCATTTCAGAATCGATGCTTCGCATTTCGGGCGAAACTGCGACTTCGTTTGTTTGCATTTCTTGAGCCTCGATTTCATCTCCTTCCTATTTTTAAATTGTTTTAGTCACACATCCCTGTGCTGAATGTTTTTCAATTTACAATCCAAATGTAGTAATGAAGCTCTGTTCCGACTTTTCTCACTGAATACATTCTTGCA
This sequence comes from Dermacentor variabilis, assembly GCF_050947875.1. Taxonomy (NCBI): domain Eukaryota; kingdom Metazoa; phylum Arthropoda; class Arachnida; order Ixodida; family Ixodidae; genus Dermacentor; species Dermacentor variabilis. The sequence goes on along the minus strand of NC_134578.1, from coordinate 97,845,462 downwards.
GGCCCTAATATGTATCACAGCGCTTTTCTGTTATCCACTTCAATATTTTTGCTTGATAGCCTTTCTTTTATGCTTGCGTTTTTATTCCGGACGTACAGCTTACGATTATTTTTGTCAGCCTATTTTACATTCCAGCTTTGTTGCAAACTTTTTTTATTTATGTTCCTCTCACGTTTTTTATGATAATACTTCCCATGTCTTAATAGCTTATCGTGTTGTTAAAAGTGAATGGAAACGATCCGCAGCACCTATCGCTGTTACTGACTTGTTGCTTCATTTAACGGTTAGATACCAATATACCGTAGTTCTCCTCAAGCGATAGTCTCATCAGACTTCATACTTTTTGGCGGTGCCTCGGACGAGGCTGCGCGTCAACGCGTAAGTACAGTGAAGCTGGCTCTCAGTAAGAACCACAATAACGGAATATTTTGTGGAGAAGCCCTCGTCACACGCGGATGTGCAAGGGAGGCTTCGCAGGCCCGCCTGCGGGCCCGATGCCAGCGGTTGAGCAGCGCCCGCCATAGGCCGGCCGGCAGGCTTGTGCGGGACGCATCCGGCCCGCGGGCCGTACTATAGAGACCCCTGCTGTCTAAACCAAAAAGCCGGCACAGTGTCGGAGACTATACTCAGTTGTACTCTTATAGCTTTACGGCACGCGTTGCTCCCAGGCGTACGTTAGCGCTAGAAAAGAAAAATTACACATATATATACATATTGCCACATCCTATATGGTCACTGCGGGTATGTGCCAGGCGATGAGAACGACGCTGAAGTAGCGCGCTTGCGTCACGCCCAATCCAGTGTAAGAATTGTTGGAGATTCGGGCACAGCGCAGGAGGATGTAAGTCTAGCTTGCGTTGCCGCACCTGTGGGGATGGTCATTCTTCAAGTGAATGCTCTACTCAATCTCAAAAGTGCTGCCTCTGTGGGGGAGAACACCCAGCAGACTATTCGAACTGCTCAGCTCGCGCTCAAGAAATACAAATTCTTGAAATAATCGACCGCCGTCGTTGCTCCCGAAGAGATGCAATTTCAGCTATCAAAGACAGGGCCTTCGGATACTCTAGTGTTGCAGCGCGCAACACTCCAAGCATGGCTCTTAACCTCTCAGAAGCAATTGACTCTGTTGTGGAAAAAGCAATGGCTAAAGCTATGAATAAATTGATATCCAGTCTCTCTGATTGCTTAGCGCAAATCATTTCCAGTCACATGATGCAAATAATGCAGCCCACTAGGACACCAATGCAGTGCCCAGTATCTAACGCCAGACCTCGAACGCCTAGCAACGAGGTCGAGACGCCTTCCACAGTTGCAGAATATTCCACAGACACTACTTCGCTAGTCCAAACACGCGAGGACGAGCCCTCTTATTCAGACACTGCTATTGTCACAGACATGAAACTTGACACTCGAGCTCCCAAATGTATGGGGTCCCCAATTTCAACAACTATGAAACCAAAATCAAAAAAGAGTCAACCAACTCCTGTGCTTACAGAAAGTATTCTAAAGGCGGCAGTTGCCGCTGCTGTGCGTTCAACACCATTGGACAGTTGAAAGTGCTGCAGTGGAACTGTCGTTCTATATTTTCAGCTTCAACAGATTTATCTTGCCTATCTATTCAATTCAATCCAGATATCTTACTTCTTCAAGAAACGTGGCTTTCACCAGAGAAAAATTTTCATTTAAAAGGTTTTCGGTCCTTCCGATTAGATAGAGACTCGCGAGGTGGATGATTAATGATACTTGTTTCCAGTAAAATTTGTCACAAGGCAAAAATTTCTTTTCAAATAATGGACTGCGACTGTGAAATTTTGGCCATAGATTTACGTCTCCCAGGATACCATCCATTTTCAATTATAAATGCTTATTTCCCCAGCGGTGTGCAAAGTACGCGTCAACTTGATAGCGCTGTGGCTGCATGTAGAAAAGAAATTTTGTTTGTAGGGGATTTTAATTCGCATCACGTGTCGTGGGGGCAAAAAACAGATTTGTGTGGTAAGCGACTTTGGGAGTGGACTATTTATAGTCACCTTTCATGTCAGAACACAGGGCAAGTAACGTTTGTTAGAGGACCCTTCCGATCAGTGTTAGATTTGACATTTTGTAGCGCTGGCATCAAGGTTTTGTCGTGGGTAGCGGTTGAATCAGCAACCAACAGTGATCATCTCCCTGTGTCATTTGAAATCAATTGTCAAATAACATCTTTAGAATACAAGGCATGCACATTTATGGACCATACGAAATTTAAGACTTTCTTGCGTTCTGCCTTTTCGAAACTTGCCAATGCCAATGACAAGGAAATCGCTTCAACCATTTGCTCAATACTAGAGGATTCCCGGAAGCAAGCTGAATTTGTCATCCCTTCGGCTAAAGGCACCGCTTGTCGTTGGTGGAATAATGAGTGTACGCGGGACTATAGAAAAAGAAAGGCCGCTTGGAAAATGCTTCTGCATAATCAGTGCCCGACCAATTGGAAAAATTATCAGTTTCATGCTGGTGTATTTAAGCGTACTGTTAATCGCGCCAAAGAGGAATACAATATTAGACATTACGATTATCTATCTAATTCAAAAAATAAGCGTGCTTTATTTTCATTCCTTCGTGCTAGGAAGGTGCTACCAACACCCTTAACATTAGATTCAATTGTTTTGAGCCCGCAGGAACTGAGCGCCTCCCTAGAAGAGATTGCCGAAGGCTTAGAAAATCGATTTACGGCCAGGCTTCCAGCTATTCATTCTACATTAGGTCGTTGGGATGGCTTTACTCCAATTTCCTTAGCTGAACTAAATGAGACTGCACTATGTTTACCGAATTCAGCCCCTGGCCCTGATGGCGTCACAAATGCAATGTTAAAAATATTGTTACAGGAATCGCCTAACGTTCTTTTAGACTTGGTGAATTATTCAATTAAATATGCATGGATTCCGTTACACTGGAAGCTTGCCAAAGTAATATTGATGCTTAAGAAACAAGAAGGAAGGTATGTATTGGAGAACATTAGGCCCATTGCGCTTACATCAAACGTAGTAAAATTCATTGAGAGGCTTCTTCACCGTCGCATCATGAAATTTATTAATGATAATTCCATTCTTAGTCCCTGTCAGATTGGTTTCAGGGCTGGCTGCTCCATCTGGCATGCCCACGTCGACTTAGAAAGCCGAATACAACTCGCTCGACGTCATAAGCAATACGCTGCCTTAGTGACGCTCGATATCGCTAAAGCATACGACACTGTGGAGCACATTATATTGATCAATCGGTTAACTTCCTGTGGTGTTCCTGGGTATATAGTAGCGTGGCTTCGGTCATTCTTAGGTGAAAGAGAATTCTATTGCTACGAAAGGGGCGTTTCTTCTTCTAGACACAAAAAAACGAGAGGCGTACCGCAAGGCTCAGTTCTTTCCCTGGTACTTTTTAATATTCTCATGAGCACACCACCTTGTCATGAAGAAATAACCACTAATGTTTATGCAGACGATATTGCGTTTTTTGCATCTGCAAACGACATCCACACGCTATACCAACGACTGCAAACTTACCTTTATGATCTGGAGAGGTGGTTAGATGCTAGTCACTTCACACTCAATGCCAGCAAATGTGCTGTTCTCGTATTTCCGATACGTGACATAGTGCACATTTCATTGTCTTACCACCTTCAAGACATACCACAGGTGGAATCTGTTAAATACCTCGGAATTATTTATAACGCCTCTCTCAACTGGCGCTCACATATAGATCATTTGACTGGGAAAGGTACCCGTGCAATTGGCATATTGCGTAGGCTGAGCAGTCGTCGAATAGGATTGAGAAGAGATACACTCCTAATGATATATCGTATGTACGTTCGCCCTGTATTAGAATTTGGTTGCGTGCTCTTCTCTGGAGCTCCAGCCTGCATGTCCCGTCCTCTAATCCTCTTAGAAAGAGAAGCGTTACGTCTGTGTTTAGGTCTTCCTAAATTTGTTGCAAATTCTATTCTTTATCTAGAATCCCGTGTCCCGCCACTTTCGTGCAGGTTCCGGCTTTTGACGGTGCAGACGTTCTTAAGGATTTACGAATCACCACTGCGTCATCCCCAGATAATCTTTATTTCACAACCTCCGTTGTTTTTCGGTGTCATCTGGCCGCGCCTACATAATCCGCAAATTATATTCGTGCAAAAATTACTTCACTGTTAGGGCGTGCGCATATGCGATGTTCTTCCTATTGCCGACAGAGCTGTTGCCACGCATATTCAATTTGATGACATCTTTCCTAATAATGCAAAATTACTTCCACACAGTATTCTAGACGGTATATTACAAGATCACCTGAAAAACCTTCAAACAAACGTTGTAATTGCTACAGATGCTTCACAATGTGAAGAAAAGTCAGGTGTAGGAATATTTTCCCCGATTCTCGATTGGACATTTTCTCTTCGGCTGCCAAATTTCATACCGATTTTTTTAGCCGAATTCATGGCCGTGGTGCTGGCATTACGCAAATTAGGACCATCAATTACGTCAGCCGTGATAGTCACTGATTCTTTATCATTGTGCTCATCCCTTACTGCTTCTAGTGATTCTCGCGTAATGAGGACATTTCAATCATTGGTACCTGGTTACTTGAGAAGCGTGCGTTTGATTTGGGTGCCTGGCCATAAAGGACTAATTAATGAAATTGCAGACTCTCTAGCCAAGGCATCAATAAGTGGCCCGATTCTTCCTTGCTGCCCTTTGACTGCTTATGTTACTGCAGCTAGATTTCGCAGGAGTATCATTATACAGTCAGTATCAGGCTCCGCAATTACTAACTCTGTGGATTACGGACATCTCCTGCACCCTTGGAACAGAGATTTTTGCCGAACACGGAAAATTGAAGTGTCCATCACAAAGCTGCGCTGCCGTATACCTGCATTGAACTTCTACCTCCACAGGTCTGGTCTGGTCCCCTCACCATTATGCTCATTCTGTGGCAAAGCGGAGACAATCGACCATTTCTTCTTGTCTTGCAGACGTTTTTCTATTATAAGAAAACGACTACTCGAAATCCCGCTTCGCTCTATTGGTCTAACTTTATCAGTGCCTGTGATCCTATCTTTTGGAGCCTCCATTGTTGGGTTCAGCAACAGAAATGCTTGCTTGGCGATCCAAAATTACCTAATTGAAACCAAGCGATTTCAATGTTAGATTGATCGTTCTCCCTCCCAACCATAGCTTTCTTTAATTTCTTATCTTTTATTAACTATTATTGTTAATATTATTATTATATTATACCCGGTTTTCATCTGATTATTTACTTTTTCTCCAAACACAAAACGTTTACTTTTAAACTCACACGCCCAAATTGTTAACTCCCTTGTTATCATTATTATTTAGGCACCTAATTAAACCGCCCGATTCTTGGCCAATCCCCCACTGTGGGTATGTGCCACGGCCACTCAGGACAACAACAACAACAACAACGACGACAACGACGTCGCGTTGACTGCTCTCATAAAGTGCTTCCATACGTCCTCTACGCCGGCTTTCCCGTCTTCTACTAGGCTGCGACACTGGTGGAGGTGCGGGGTAGGATTGCCTCATGCTCGGCACCCCTTCGCGGAGCCATACCTCGAAAACGGAATCACCTTCGTTCGTCGAAACTCCTGTTCACCGGTACAGTCGCCGCCTGCTAGGCCTGACGCCCGAGTTCAACCGTTTGCAGGACCCCGCTGGAACGCGTCTACCTACTTCCGCCATGGCTACTGCAACTCCATCGCAGGTGACGCTGCAGAATCCTAAGATACCAGAAAGCTTCCATGGCGACGCTTTTGAAGATGTCCAAGATTGGCTTGACCAATTTGAGCGTGTCACCAATGTCTACTTCGCGCTTCAAGACAGCGCGCGGACGTGGTTTGTGAACAGGGAGCGAAGTTTGACCACATGGGATGCCTTCTGCACCCAGCTGCTAGACACGTTCACTAGTACCGACAGAAGAGACACTGCGCAGCGCCTACTCGAATCCCGTATTCAAAAACCTAACGAGAGCGTAGCCATGTATGCAGAAGATATGACCCGCCTTTTCCGCAGAGCAGACGCTGAGATGGCCGACGAAAGGAAGTTACGCCATCTCTTGCGCGGAGTGAAGGAGGAACTGTTTGCCGGACTCGTGAGGAATCCACCGACGACAGTGGTCGAATTCACCAAGGAAGCTACCGCTATAGAACGGGCACTAAAGCAATGGTACCGCCAATATGATCGCGCGAACTCACCGGTGAATGCTTCAGTTCTACCTGAGAGCTACGGCACGTCTCTGCGTGAAGTCATCCGGGAGATCGTGCGAGAGGAGATCCGGCAGCTCGGGATTTCTCCTATGGCACCAGCGGTGGCTTCTGTCGCTGATATCGTTCGGGAGGAAGTTCGACATGCCTTTTCGTCCTCCGACCGGCAGGCCGTGCCGCGACGGCTAACCTACGCGGAAGCTGTCTGTCGTCCACCTCCCGTGACTTCGATGCTGCTGACACCGTCGACCACTGCGACGCAGCCAGCACCGCCACCCCCGACGCCATATTTTCGCCAGTCACAGCCGCCGCCAGCTATGCCGTATCGCCGCCAGCCGATCGCTGCGCCTCGGTCTTACGGCGAATCCCCTGTGGGCTACCCGCTTCGAAAGACCGATTTGTGGCGCACCGCTGACCGCCGGCCGCTGTGCTTTCATTGCGGCGAAGCTGGACATGTTTATCGCGCGTGCCACTACCGCGCAGCCAGGTATCCAAGGTTTCCCAACTGCAATTACCCTGTGTTTGATGCTGCACGTACCTGCGACGACAATTCTACAAACTTTCGGCCAGAAGTTTCAGCGACGCCTCGATCACGTTCCCTTCTCCGGCTCGTTATACCCCACCGACCCGTCGCGATTTTTCTGACGCCTCTAGTGGCAGGTCCCCTAGCCCTCGGGGTGAGGTTGCAAACCGTCTAGCTTTCCAAGAGCCCCCATCACCGACGACCGACGACTCTAAAACTTCTACGTCTTCAACCGCACCCCCTTTAACCGATGCCGTCAGCGCCGATCTTGTCTTTTTCATTGACGGCCACCAAGTGGCCGCTCTCGTCGATACTGGTTCGCATTTTTCGATAATAAGTCAAAAGCTGGCCGACAGATTGCGGAAAGTGAAGACGCCGTGGACCGGGCCCAACATCAGAACTGCCGGCGGCCAGTTGATGACGCCGATCGGAAAATGCACAGCCAGGATAGTAATCGCCAGTGAAACCTTCGTCGCCACCCTCGTCATTCTCTTTGAGTGCTGCAAGGAACTTATATTGGGCATGGATTTCTTGAGAGAGTACGGTGCAGTGATTAATGTCCGTGACCTCCTCGTCACATTTTCTACGAGCTCAGACGACGTCGACTCCGTGGAGCACCAGCGACCCCGCTTACGTATCGCCGACGACGACGTCACGCTTCCGCCGCGAAGCTGTGCCCTCGTACCTGTTATCTGCGACAACTTGAACACCGGGACTGGTGTCGCTGAACACATCGACGCACTGGTACTGAGTCAAGGCGTTTCCATCGCCAGGGCCGTAATTAACGTACACGACGGACGTGCTGAACTCCTGCTGACGAATTTTAACAAGGAACGTCGACACATTGTTAGAGGCACGGCTGTTGCGTACTTCGACGAATTTACCTCAATACAAGACTGCCTCTCAGTGGAGCACGTGACGGCCACCGTGGCCATGCCTGCCCCTGTGGTTGATATCAGTCCCACCTTGTCACCCGTCGAACGTAACAGCCTTCTTGAGCTCGTCGATGAGTTTAAAAAATGCTTTTCATCTACGTCACGAGTCAGCCAGCCGCCGCTCACTAAGCACCGTATTGTCACCGAAGCCGACGCCAGACCAATTCGGCAGAATCCTTATCGTGTGGCACCGAAAGAGCGCGAGGCGATACAAACGCAAGTGAAGACGATGCTTGAGGACGGGGTTATTCGGCCATCTAAGAGTCCTTGGGCATCGCCTGTCGTGTTGGTGAAAAAGAAGGACGGTGGCCTGCGCTTCTGCGACGACTACCGAAAACTCAACCAGATCAGAAAGAAAGACGTTTATCCGCTGCCGCGTATCGACGATTCACTGGACAGGCTACGAAACGCACGTTACTTTTCGTCGATGGACTTGAAAAGCGGCTACTGGCAAATAGAAATCGATGAGAGAGACCGTGAGAAGACCGCATTTGTGACGCCCGACGGACTTTATGAATTTCAGGTGCTCCCCTTCGGTTTGTGTTCTGCGCCAGCAACGTTTCAGCTACTAATGGACGCGGTACTCTCCGGCCTCAAATGGCAAACCTGTTTGGTGTACCTCGACGACGTGATTGTTTTCTCCGCCACGTTCGAGGAACACTTACGGAGACTAAAGACATTCTTTGAAGCAATACGCTCAGCTAGTCTAACTTTGAAACCTGAAAAGTGCCATTTTGGCTTTGAAGAACTTCAATTTCTCGGTCACGTTGTCAGTCGTGAAGGTGTCCGACCTGACCCTGATAAAACCTCTGCCATTGCTAATTTCCCAACGCCATCAGATAAAAAGGCCGTGCGACGTTTTCTGGGCCTTTGCGCCTACTACCGACGCTTTATTGCGGACTTTTCGTGCATCGCATGGCCATTAACGCTTCTAACCAGAGAAGATGTCCCCTTCGTATGGGGTGAAGACCAGCAACGTGCATTTCACGACCTACGGCAACGCCTGCAGACGCCTCCCCTGCTCGCACACTTTGATGACGACGCTCCTACGATTCTTCATACCGACGCTAGTAATGTCGGCCTCGGCGCAGTGCTTGTACAGCGGCAGGACGGCGCCGAAAGAGTGATTGCTTACGCCAGCAGGACGCTATCAAGAACGGAGGCAAACTACTCCACGACAGAAAAATAATGTCTCGCACTGGTGTGGGCCGTCCTGAAATTTCGGCCATATTTGTATGGTCGGTGTTTCACCGTTGTCAGTGATCATCATGCACTTTGCTATCTGACTAATTTAAAAGATCCAGCTGGTTGGCTAGCGCGCTGGAGTCTTCGTCTCCAAGAGTTCGACTTCACGGTTGTCTACAAATCAGGGAAACGACACACCGATGCCGACTGCCTTTCTCGGTCTCCTGTTCAGACTGCAGTGCACGACGATGATGACCCGGCTTTTCTAGGCGTGCTAGATACTGTCGCCGTTTCACGCCACCAACGCGAGGACGCAGAACTGGTTCCCCTTTTTGATTACTTAGAGGGAAGAACAGGCAGCGTGCCGAGGTTATTCGCCAGAGGGCTGCCTTCATTCTGCTCGCGCCACGACGTTGTGTATAAAAAGAACTTTTCACCTAGTGGCAGCAGCTACCTACTCGTCATTCCCGCATCTCTTCGCGACGAAGTCCTACACGCCTGTTACAACGAGCCGACCGCTGGTCACTTGGGCTACACTCGGACATTAGCAAGAATTAGGCTCAAGTACTATTGGCCGAGACTTGCGTCGATCGTGAAACGTTACACACAGACATGCCTGGATTGCCAGCGCCGCAAAGCCCTACCCGGCAAGCCAGCTGGAGTGCTGGATCCTGTTCAGATACCGCAAGCGCCGTTCGAACAAATTGGCATGGACCTTTTAGGTCCGTTTCCACTGTCTATTGCCGGAAATAGATGGATAATCGTCGTCACGGATTATCTTACGCGATACGCCGAAACACGTGCTATCCAACGTGGAACAGCAGCCGAAGCAGAGCGATTTTTCGTCGAAGCCGTCGTCCTAAGGCATGGCGCTCCCGCAGTGGTCATAACAGAGAGAGGATCTGGGTTCACGGCTGTGCTTCTGGATACCGTGTTGCGACTAAGTGGTACCACTGACCGAAAGACCACGGCTTACCATCCCCAAACCAATGAGCTGACAGAACGTCTGAATAAGACTCTGGCAGACATGATGAGTATGTACATCGACGTCGACCACCAGAACTGGGAGGAGATTTTACCATATGTTACATTTGCATATAAGACGGCTCGCCAAGAGACAACACGCGTGACGCCTTTCAACCTCGTTTACGGACGCCAAGTGACAACCATGTTGGACGCAATGCTGCCGCACGAGTGCGGTGACGACGAGACTGGTGCCGAGGAGTTTACGCAAGGCGCAGAGGAAGCCAGGCAGCTTGCGCGTTTGCGAATCAAAGCACAACAGGAATACGATGCCCGACACTACAATCTTCGACACAGACCCGTCACGTACAACGTCGGTGACCAGGTGTGGGTCTGGACTCCGATTCGTCGGCGGGGGCTGTCTGAAAAGCTCCTGCGAAGATACTTCGGCCCGTACGCAGTTCTGCGCCGCATCAGCGATGTTAATTATGAAGTTGTCCCCGACAGCCATAACTGCTCCAAACGCCGGCGGCATCTGCCCGAGGTTGTGCATGTGCTTCGTATGAAGCCATACATTTCCTCATGACCTCAACTTTGCACCGTCTGTGCGCAGCCTTCGGACGTTGGTGCATCGGGACGATGCCCTTTCTTTCAAAGGGGGGGGGGGGCAAATGCCACATCCTATATGGTGACCGCGGGTATGTGCCAGGCGATGAGAACGACGCTGAAGTAGCGCGCGAGTGGAAAAACAGAGACGACAACGACGTCGCGTTGACTGCTCTGATAAAGTGCTTCCATACGTCCATACGGCTTTCCCGTCTTCTACTAGGCTGCGACAATATAATGTTGGCGGACGGAGAAACGGCGACGCAAGATCCGGGACGTCGTCCCTGCATTTCTTTCGGCGAAGAACGAAAAGGCGAAGAACGGAGCGGAGCGGGCGGCTGCGGTGACAAACGTGGGATGCTACCAGAACGACATTCCGCATGCTGTCTTGCGCCTCGAGCACGCGCCGCACAAATTATTCTTTTCTTCCTCGCAGCAGGCACCAAGGCGACCGCAGGTAGCGCCGGCTGGGTGCCCCGGCCGTAGCGTCCCCGCGTTCCTGCGTCGGCGGGCGCTAAAGGTACCCCGCCCAGACGGAACCGTGATAAGGCAAGCCTGTGAAACCACGTTTCCGAAAGCTCCGTGGGCAGTCCAAGCAGTGCGAGTCCGTTGGCAACGGAGGGGACTAGCACAGTGCTCCGGCAGACGACGCTGCGAGTTGCGCTACGCACGAGCGCTACACAGGACGCCTGCACGGGGAGTGTGAAAGCAGACGCTTCTGCAGCAGGTGACGCAGGTCATGCAAAACGGACGGGGACTGGGCGCAAGCTGCAGACCTCTGCGCGCAACACCGCCTGTGTCACCACTTTTAGTGTCCGTGGACGCGAGTGGCCCTCGAGAGGGCGAGGATGGCGCCGTCGCACGACGCTCGATGATGGCACCGGCGCGGGCTCCGAAAGACTGGGAGAGCCGGAGCAGCTGCAGTCGATTCGTGCTCTTTGGCGAGCTCCAGTGCGGGCACGCGAAGGGCAGGACAAATTAGTTACGTCATCCATGGTTTTCCTACTCTCTCATTGACCGTCGCTACTACGCGACAATATGGTAAAAGAATGCCTGTGGCTCCAAATGTACGTGATTCTCGACCTCCAGAAGCCTCCTTCCTGAACGAAATACGGGGTCAGTCAATATCATCCTGAGATATCTATCATAATTGAACCACTACAGCTTAAATAATTTGTGTGGGGTTCAACGTGGCTTGAACATAGTGATACAAGGTTGTAGCGGCCGCTACAAGGTAATGCGCTCTTAAGCACGCTTAGACACGATTCTTTCTGCTTCTTCCCGGTGTTACGGTTGGCGTGTAACACACCGGGCAAAAAGGATGCTCAAAGACCATGCCTAATCAAAACGGAGGATGGATTCTTCATTTCCTATAGTTGTCTCGAGTGGATGCCGGTCCAGCAGGCGCCCCGCAATGACGACACGCCCCTTATGTCTGTGTGCGACTCTGGGGGCGAACCCTTTTTACAAACTGTAAGCCTCTATGGGAGGACGCTTTCCGCAAACTGTGCGACCAAGGGAAGAACTTTCCGGGAACTGTGTGACTCTGGGGAAAGGATCAGCCACCCGTCCCCGACCAGACCCCGCGGGCTACCGCCAGAGGAGGCAAGCACGTCCGACATCGCCCAGGAGAAAAGGAGCAGCCGCAAAACTACAACAGAGACTCAGTGCATGTCACGTGAGGCTGACGTGAGCAAGAACCCACCTACGATTTTAGTGGACCTATTTAAGGGGCCCCGCAATGTACTTTTAAAATTCATTCAACCTGTTTTTCTATATCTTTCAATAACACTTGAATAAATAGTGCTGGTTTCGCACTAGAATTCGTCTCGTCCCTGCCTGGTCACCATGGTCTACCGGACGCCTGCAGCCTGCCGCCAACGCCACGCTGCCCAATAGTAACGGTGGTCGAGGTTCGAGTAAGCGGCGTCTCAACACCGGCCAGCTATGTCGGCCGGGTGCTACGACTCATCTAGGCGCCTGCGGCGAAGAGTTGACGCGCTCGCACCGGCGGCGGCAGATCGGCTCCTTGGAGACTTGTGCATAAACAGCGAGTATTGGGCGATTCCGCTCCACGGATACCTCCCGGCGAGACGAAGGCGATGTCTGCCGCAGTGTCGTCGCCGTCAGGAACTGCGACACCACTGAATCGCTTCGGCAGCAGCTGCAATAGACAACGGCCGGCGTGAGAGCGCTGCATGCGGGTAAAATTCAACTAGCCCGGTGTACCTCTCTCCCGTCCCTCGTTCACACCGCCTTGATTGCCTCTTGCACTGCGCATGTTTGGACACGTTTCGTACCGCACGCGGTGTGTGCCTGTGTGTGTGGACGTTTTATTCGAAGTACTGTGTGCACGCTTCTACTTACCTTTAAGACGATCGGGGCGCTTGACGATTATTTTCGTGGTTGCAATGCGGCGAAAGGGCACATCTGCCTAGCCATGTAAGTGACGCGGAGCAGGTAACCGGAAACGACATCGTATGCGCCGTCAGAAAAATCGTCCGCGCATATGATGCCTGTCAGCTTAAGCCATTTTTGCAGTTTTCCACAAAATTATTGGTACAAATCCGTGTTTTCTCTGTTGGCGACAACGGACCTTTATCAACACTATGCGGAAATATACAAAATATATCGCCGCATACCACAAGTACGACATACGCACACAACTTTAACTAGTACGTCTTCTACAATATAGAATAGAGGCCGCAGCGTAAATTTCTTCGCAATCTTTTAGCAATCGTCAAGGGACGGAAGTTGAAAGCATTAGTAATCATTTGTGCTTCAGCAATGCCGGCGGGACCAAGATGCGGCCTGTATAGTCCAGTACCTCGATGGATCGCTGCAGTGGTGATGCAGGAATGAACTCCAGTCATATTCAATGCATCGTTAACATATTCAATTTCTTGGCACGCGTGAACTCCAGCCACTACTAGCGCGTGCAACATCAGTTGTGTCCATTCTTTGGCAGCGTATACACAAACGAAGCACGAGAAAGAAGACACGACAAGCGCTGGTCTAACGATTGAAATTTTTTGTTTGAATAAGAGCATCATATGCGCAGTGATCATGAAATTCATGTGGATTCATGAAGATTAACCAGATCGCTTCGTTTTGGAGTTGTTTACTTTCTTTGTTCGACGCACCGCGCTAATAATATATGTGTGTCGTCTGCTTTTTTCGCACCATTATCTTGTGAATCGGCAGTATTTAAGTTGTGGCAACAACACTTTCGTGTCTACACTGCTGTTGCGGCAGTTCACAACACAATAATAATTTCCAGTCATCCGCAGAGGCGCCGTCGCAAACAAGAGACGTATCGCGCGCAGCGCGAGTTAAGCGCGGTCGCGGTCTTGAAGGGAAGCGGCGAAACCATACACGCGTGGGAGGAGAAACCGTTCCGCCAGGGAAGAAACGAGCGCTGGCGACTAGGATAAAACTGGGCAAGCGGACGTCTGGGGTGAGCAGGCATCATCGTCGAGGTGAGGAAATTCGGCTCCTCTAACAAAGCGCGCCTCACGTTCACCGCGATATAAGAACCGCGCATTCTGAACTACGAGAACATGCTCATCCCAGTGCAAAAACTACTATCGGGCGATTCCGGCCGGCGGCCTCTGCGGGACCGTCGGCCACCCAGCGGATGCATGTCCCAACACGTAGGGGAACAGGTGCGGAGTCTGCAGGCAGCAAGCCCCGCTTGTGGAGGGGATGCGGGCCTCTCACTTCATTTCATTTCATTTTTATTCCTTAAGGACCCCGTGATGGGGTGTTCGGTGGTGATCAGTTTCTGGCGGTGAACCCGCCACAAACTCGCGGGATAGTACGGTGAAATTTCGCGAACGCAAGATGGCTGTCCGGAAGGGCGGGACAAAAGGAAAATGGCAGCCAAGAAGAAAACCTGCCATCTTGGCTTTCCCGAAGAGTCACCGAGCCGGTACGAAAGCATGGATGGGTGGATGGTTGTTACGAGAGTCTCCTTTGGAACGGGCTGCTGAGTTGTGCCACCAAGCTCTTGCTATTGTACTGCCTAAAGGCTCACCTAGATAAAAAGAAGAAAACGCACAATGCATTCCCATAACCATATCTTCTAACCCATTGTTGTGAACTGTGTTTTTTTTTGCGTCTCTGTTTTTGTCGTTTCTCTACTTTTCTTCCACCAATCTTCCTATGGCCTCTAACTAATCTCTATTGCGGACATGTTTACTTTTGCCCTGCTCTCGCTAAACCCAAGGGCTCAAGGCGTCTACTGGTGCCTAAATTGACCACTGGGCAGATATCTTCGCATTCCAATAAACATGCTCCATCGTTTACCTAGCTTTACCGCAGCAAGCACACGCTTCTTTCTTCTCATATCTCGCTTTGAATAAATTTTACTGTGAGCTTCCGTCACTTGGATAATTGTCCAACCCATATCACTCTGCGCAGTTTTCTTTGAAGTCTTCTCGTGAGCGCCCAATGCGGGACGTCCCACTGACCTTCGGTTGCAAACACCGCATTTCCAAAAACTTCGGAACCATTGCACTTTTCCACATAACCGGGAGCACCTTGTACCTACTATACCTCCAAGTGCTCTGTGCTTCATTATGGCCGCATTTCTCTTCCCCTTTACCGATATTGTTTTTCCTGATTTTCCGTATATATATTGCCTGCGTTAATCTGTACACCAAGATATTTATGTTCTATACCCGAAGTATCTCCTGGCAATGTGTTGGCACTGCTTGTTCACTTTTTCATTGAATACCGTGACACTTGATGTTCTAACGCTAAATTTCAAACATAAATTGTTGCCTTGCTCTCCACAGATATGAGCCAGACGTTGCAAATCACTTTGCTTGTTACCTAGCAACACAATGTCGTCCGCATAAAAAAAAGCCTGGAAGCTGCCCCTCTACCACTGTAACTGCCTGTTTGTATGAGAGATTAAACCCGATATTACTTCCTTCTACAACCCCTTTCCATCCTCACCATGTACATCATAAACAGCAGCGGGAATAAAGGGCACCCCTGCCTTAGTCCCTTGCTGATATCAACTTTCTCATCGATCCTCACCACTTCCCTTTCAACGCAAACGGCATTTTCTAGGCAAATCTCTCTTAAAATTGTGGCTTAAGTGTTTCAAAATATCCTGCAAAATGTGGCGGTTTACCTTGCCATACGCTCACATAATGTCTAAAAAGTCCACATATAAAGGTGTGCTTTCTAGTCTTGAAGTTTCAATACACTGAGTAAGATAAATTATCATCCAAACGCCTACCTATTCTGAAGCAATTCTGAAGTTCTCCCAAAATTCCATTATTCTCTGGGCATGCTTGCAGCTTTGATTTGATTACCTGGATTGCTAACCTGTATATTACCGATATAATGGTCAACGGTCTATACCAGCAACACCGAGAAGCCGGCGCCACTTACATGAGGAGGGGGCAAACGACCGCCGACGCAGGCGCCACCACACAGCGCCACTGAAAAGCTCTAAACGTCTCCACCACGCGGCGAGAGCAGGGCCTGGGCAAACGACATGAAAGCGGAACGCAGGTGAGGGGTGCGGGCAGGGCTGCTTCCTCCTCCCCTACCACTTCCCTTACCACCTGCGGCACGCAGTGCCGAGCAAACCAGAATAGCACCTCTCGAGGGCCAAATTGACATGCTGCTCAGGAAAATTGCCCTCCTAGAATCGCAATCAAAATAGCCTACCACTCCGCCCTCTACCCCGCGACCGAGGCTATGTAAGCTGAGCACGCGGCGCCGAAGGCAGCACTGAGCGTGGAAGCTGCACTTGAGGCCCGTCTAGAAGCCCGTATACACGCCCGCTTCAATGCCTTAGAAAGTCAAATTTCCGCGGCAATCACCTCCGCGATAGCCAAATGACTGAAAATATACCCACAATCGTCTCGCAACAAGTCGCCCAATCCTCGCGTGGCGTCCGACTAACCGTTGGTCTTATCAAACACGTGCTGCCCGCTATCCAAATACGTCGTGCCGCACCATTGAAACTGAAGTAGAAGAAGATGACAGCTGCTCGCTCTCCGGAATGGAGGGTGCTCCCCTCAGCGCGAGTG